>NC_038043.1:6932409-7252768 GCF_002211085.1 Panicum hallii | reverse complement strand
TAATCCACACAAGGCATGGGTGCTAGACTGCTAGTGAGAGGAAACCACCGTAGCTTATACTCACTAGCCATGGTTTTTCTAAGAGAAACTACATTTCAACAACTCATGAATAAGTAGTACTAGCATAAAAATGAAATCAACCGGGAATACATACAAACCTGTGAAGATGACGGCGGTGGTTGGTCGGGGTCGCGATGCATCGATCCAAACTGGTGAGCAAGCGGAGGCGGTGGCACGAACCCGGTGTAACCAGCAGGCGTCTGTGCGGGACGCGGCGCAGGCACCCCCAAAACAAGCCCTGCCCTTGGCATAGGGGGTGCCGCGGAGGAAGATGGCGGAACAGAAGCGGAGGAGGTCGCAGCTGTGGCAGCAGAGGAGGACGAGGACATCGTGATGGGCGAGGCCAGGTGGGTGTACGGCGGCCTCATTCGCGGCGGCGGTGGCCGCGCGGCCGCGAGGCTGGGGGCTGGGGCCTCTATGGTTTGAGCGGGGTTTGCTGCGGTACCTGGGCTCGGGGTAGGGGTAGGGGAGGTGATGGTGGAGTCAGAAGAGGGTGCTGCAGAAGCGGCGGATGACGGTGGGTTAGATGGTGGCGCCGGAGAGGGAGCAGAAGCTGAGGTCGAGGAGGGCGGCGCCGCCGCCGCCGCCGCGGCGTCCGGCTGCGAGGGCGGAGGCGCGTCCATGTTGTTCGATGAATTGCCTGGCCGTTCGGCAGGGGCAGAGCTTGTATACTGTCTTAAAAAGTACACAAAAATACAGGTAAGCGCAAGGACTTGTTTGCAAAATCTAGTTTCCACGAGAAGTACCGCGGCCGCTTGTCTCCGGTACATGAGTTAACACAGCAGGTGACAGGAAATAAGCAATTGAGTGTTTTCACTCCTACACCTACATTATGAACTGAGTTTGACAGTTTCAAGTGCCGGGAGTGACAAGAAATAAGCAGCCAAATAT
Source organism: Panicum hallii (assembly GCF_002211085.1). Taxonomy (NCBI): domain Eukaryota; kingdom Viridiplantae; phylum Streptophyta; class Magnoliopsida; order Poales; family Poaceae; genus Panicum; species Panicum hallii. The sequence goes on along the minus strand of NC_038043.1, from coordinate 7,251,817 downwards.
GTAGGATAAACATTGCAGAAGACATGTACCATTCCATAATTTGAAGCTTAACTCTGAGGCCCCTATGCTCGATAAGCTGTAAACTGCAAACTTGGGTTCCAGTATTTTCTGGTATGTAATCCACACAAGGCATGTGTGCTAGACTGCTAGTGAGAGGAAACCACCGTAGCTTATACTCACTAGCCATGGTTTTTCTAAGCGAAACTACATTTCAACAACTCGTGAATAAGTAGTACTAGCATAAAAATAAATCAACCAGGAATACATACAAACCTGTGAAGATGACGGCGGTGGCTGGTCGGGGTCGCGATGCATCGATCCAAACGGAGGCGGTGGCACGAACCCGGTGTAACCAACGGGCATCTGTGCGGGACGCGGCGCAGGCACCCCCAAAACAAGCCCTTGGCATAGGGGTGCCGTGGAGGAAGATGGCGGAACGGAAAAGGAGGAGGAGGTCGCAGCTGTGGCAGCAGAGGAGGACGAGGACATCGTGATGGGCGAGGCCAGATGGGCGTACGGCGGCCTCATTCGCGGCGGCGGAGGCCGCGCGGCTGGGGCCTCTAGGGTTTGAGCGGGGTTTGCTACGGTACCTCTAGGGTTTGCTACGGTACCTGGGCTCAGGGTAGGGGTAGGGGTGGTGATGGTGGAGTCAAAAGAGGGTGCTGCAAAAGCGGCGGATGACGGTGGGTTAGATGGTGGCGCCGGAGAGGGAGCAGAAGCAGAGGTCGAGGAGGGCAGCGCCACCGCCGGCGGCGTCCGGCTGCGAGGGTGGAGGCGCGTCCATGCTGTTCGATGAATTGCCTGGCCATTCGGCAGGGGCAAAGCTTGTATACTGTCTCAAGAAGTACACAAAATTACGGGTAAGCGCAAGGACTTGTTCGCAAAATCTAGTTTCCACGAGAAGAACCGCGACCGCTTGTCTCCGAAGTCTAGACACAAACCGCTTGTCTCCGGAGTCCAGACACAAACCGCTTGTCTCCGGAGTCTGGAGACAAGCGGCCGCGGTTCTTCACGTGGAAACCAGATTTTGCAAACAAATCCTTGCGCTTACCCGTAATTTTGTGTACTTCTTGAGACAGTATACAAGCTCTGTCCCCGCCAAACGGCCAGGCAATTCATCGAACAGCATGGACGCGCCTCCGCCCTCGCAGCCGGACGCCGCCGCCGCCGCGGCAGCGCCGCCCTCCTCGATATCAGCTTCTGCTCCCTCTCCGGCGCCACCATCTAACCCATCGTCATCCGCCGCTTCTGCAGCACCCTCTTCCGACTCCACCATCACCACCCCTACCCCTACCCCGAGCCCAGGTACCACAGCAAACCCCGCGACACCCCCTATGCCAAGGGCAGGGCTTGTTTTGGGGGTGCGTGCGCCGCGTCCCGCACAGACGCCCGCTGGTTACACCGGGTTTGGATCGGTGCATCGCGACCCCGACCAGCCACCGCCGTCATGTTCACAGGTTTGTATGTATTCCCGGTCGATTTCATTTTTATGCTAGTACTACTTATTCACGAGTTGTTGAAATGTAGTTTCGCATAGAAAAACCATGGCTAGTGAGTATAAGCTACGGTGGTTTCCTCTCACTAGCAGTCTAGCACCCATGCCTTGTGTGGATTACATACCAGAAAATACTGGAACCCAAGTTTGCAGTTTACAGCTTATGGAGCACAGGGGCCTCAGAGTTAAGTTTCAAATTATGGAATGGTACATGTCTTCTGCAATGTTTATCCTACATATTCGGCTACTTATTTCTTGTCACTCTCGGCACCTGAAACTGTCAAACTCAATTCATAATGTAGGTGTAGGAGTGAAAACACTCAATTGCTTATTTCCTGTCACCTGCTGTGTTAACTCATGTAGTTGCATCCTTCTATCAATACAATAAATTGTCAAAACTCAGTTTCTGTATTGGATGGTGTTTATCACTGCACGTAGTTCAGTCATGTTCAGGTTGTGTATACCCCTCATAATTGTAATTCTGTAGCTCACCATCTAGCTGGAATGCATGCTAGTTTAGCACTAGGAGCGGTCGTAATCTGGCCCGATGAGGTGCCAGCTGATGTAAACACTTTAATGGCCGCCGGTATGAGGTCAGTCTGAGTTTAATGGAAGCTTTTTTCCATCTAAAAAAGGAGAGATTATTTTGTAGTTAGTTAAGTCATGTAAAAGCATTATAATTTTGTCCTGACTGCAGATGTGTTTTATTGTCAGTAAATTGCATCCTTTACTTGTGCTTTTGACTTCACTGAAGATTCCTTATTATTGATGGCCTCCAGTTTAGGTTAGATATCATATCATTACATTAATTGTGATTGTATAAGTATAGAACGACTACCTCGCTATCATATCAAAGAATTGATTGTGTCATTGTGCACTCAATATGTCGGCAAGTCCATTAATTTGAATTCTAGCAAATTGAATGCCCCATGTGATATTACAACGTTTAGGAAAGGAAACCAATTAGAAGCATATAAACTACAATATGACAGCCAGCCAAAAGTCCAAAACAAAGAAATGCAAAGAAAACCTTGCCACTTAATAGATTTACTCGACAATACAAATGCAAACAGTCACTCCACATTGCATGATAACCAGATATGGAGTTACCAACATTCAAGCTCACTATATACAAATTATATACAGCTCTTTGAGGTTAGAATGGCAGGAATTGAGCCCTCAAATTCCATGAATGTTCTAAAAGATTCCCATACTCATAAACCAAACAACACAGTTTAAAGTTCACATATCTAAACTCCTATTCCTATATTTTAGTACCTCCAACCAAATACGTTGCAAGAGAATTGATTATTGGTTAGAACAGGCAGAGCAAGGTGTAGGCCTAGCTATTTGAGACACGGATTGTCTTCTACTAATTTTCCACCTCGAAGAAAATACTCGGTATTTCCAAAAAAAAGATCGGAGATAGACATGTATGAATTCAACAGGGCCGATACCTTCGCACAGATCGGTTGAGGGAGGAGCACAGGAGCTTGCGCGGGCGGCGGCGGGGGGGGGGGGGGGGGGGGGGGGGGCAGGGGGTTTTCCCGCGCGGGGGGCGGAGCTGGGGCGGGGCCGGATCCGCCGCCGGAGGGGGGCTCCCCCGCGGCGGAGCTTGCGCGGGCGGCGGCCGGGGGGGGCCTCCGCTGGGGGCTGGCGCGGCTGGGGGGGGTGGCGGAGCTGGGGAGGGGCCGGATCCGCCGCCGGAGGGGGCGCTCCCCCGCGGCGGAGCTTGCGCGGGCGGCGGCGGCGGGGGCCTCCGCTGGAGGCCGGCGCGGCGGGGGGGCGCTCCGGCGGCGGGGGACGGAGCCGGGGGCCGGAGCGCGGGGCCGGATCCCGCGGGGCGGAGGGGAAGGGGGCTCCGGCGCCCGGGGGGGGGGGGGGGGGGGGGGCGGGCTCCGTCGGCGGGGGACGGAGCCGGGGGCCGGGGGTGGGGGCGGAGCGCGGGGCCGGATCCCGCGGGGCGGAGGGGAAGGGGGCTCCGGCGGCGGGGGACAGAGCGGGGGCCTCCGGCGGAGAGCTCGGGCCGGATCCCGCGGGGGTGGGGGGGGGGGGCGCGCGCGGAGGGGGAGGGGGCGGCGGCTGCGTCTGAGTCCGGGAGTGGGAGCAACGGGGGAACCGGAAAACCCTAAAAATCATATATATATATATATATATATATATATACATATATATATACATATATATATAAAATGGTTATTCGGATCCACGTGTCAGCGGGTCTGGCGGGTTTGCGGATTTGGGTATCAATTTTTCAAACCCGTTAGAAAATATTGTATCCGCGTTCGTACCCGCGGGCACAGATTCAGACCCGTATTCGCGTCCACCGGGTTTGGTATCCGCGGGTACGCGGATATTTCGTACTCATTGCCATCTTAGAAGAGAGACTGGTGGAGAGGGAGGCAGCCCTATTTTGTATGATGGTAAACGCGGGTAGTTTTGATGAAGTTTGAGGGGAGTTAGACCGCATAACCTGCAGAAACTGGTCCGCCCCCGGTGCTGGTGGAGCGCTCGTTTCCTGAAGGAGGCCTGCAAGCGCTGGTGGGGAAGTGCCCAAGAAGCGGAGCGTTTGGCCAGTCTGTCGGAGGAAAATCTCCAGCCGGGTGGCGGAAAGCACCCGCCTAATCCTAATTAAGGATGGGTTTGGAGGAGACTTAGCAGCGCTCGATCGGTTGCGGATGAACGCAGGAAAGACACAAGGGTTTAGAGTGGTTCGGGCCACCGGAGCGTAACACCCTACGTCCACTTTGGTGTTGTATTGCTTGAAGAAGCCTGGAAGGAGCCTAGCATGCAGCTTGTGTTTGTTCAGATGTCCCTTCTAACGAGTGCACTCTCCCTTTTATAGTCCAAGGGGAGTGCTTACACTGAGCGGGGCCCCGACAGGTGGGCCCCGCCAACAAGAGCCTGTTCTACGAGAGATATGGAGATCATCATCTCGAGCTCCTCTCTGTAGTCCTCTCAATCGGAAAGTTGATGTGCGTATCTACAACCAGGGTATGGCCGTGTGCAGCCACACCCCGTACAGTGGCTGCTGTCAGCATTACCCAACGGTGAAGCCGTGCTGTCATTGTTGGGGCAGAACCTTCCGTCAGGCGGTGAAGCAGCGCTGACCCCTCGCGCCGTTGCCTCCGCGCGCACTGTAGCAGCGCACGTCTCGGCTCACCCGTTGCAGGCCATCATCACGCACGCGAGCGCGGCGCCGTGACGGGACTGTACGCCGCTTGCGCATAGTACACGGTGATACGGAAGCTGATCAATCTATCTTGCGCCATGTTTCTCAAGATCGCAGTAGGTCCGGATCTTGAGCCCTCTGAGGATCTCAGCGTTGGCCCGCTCGACTTGGCCATTGCTCCTGGGATGCGCCACTGAGGTGAAACAGAGCTGGATGCCAATATCCTCGCAGTACTCCTGAAAGTATTGGCTCGTGAACTGAGTCCCATTGTCGGTGATGACCCGGTTCAGGACCCCGAACCGGCACACAATTGACTTGAGGAAAGCGGTTGCTGACGCCTTGGTGATGTTGACCATTGGGGTTGCCTCCGGCCACTTGGTGATTTGTCAATGGTGACATAGAGGTACCGGTACCCGCCGACGGCCCTAGGGAAAGGTCCCAAGATATCCAACCCCCATACAGCAAAAGGCCAAGAGGGAGGAATCATCTGCAGCGCCTGAGCTGGAGTGTGTATCTACTTTGTATGGAACTGGTACGCTTTGCAGGACCTTACCAACTTAGCTGCATTCTGGAGCGCTGTCGGCCAGTAAAAGCCGTGCCGGAAGGCTTTACCGACCAGCGTGCGGGATGAGGAATGACTTCCGCACTCGCCTCCATGGATCTCCGCGAGCAAGTCACGGCCCTCTTCCTGGGTGATGCACCGCATGAGGATGCCGTTGGCGCCACGGTGGTAGAGATCCCCTTCTACCACTGTGTATCGCTTAGCCATCCGGACTATACGCTCAGCAGATGCTTGGTCTTCAGGAAGGAAATTATCTTTCAGGTAGTCCCGGACCTTAGAGATCCATGCATCGGGACTTTCCTGAGAAACTGGGCGTGGCTCCCTGAGGTCTTCGGGGCCCTCGAGGGAGCACACGACCCTTGGCGGGCTCCACGGATGGAGCGCCGCCGGGACCGCTAGCTTCGAGGTGCTAGTCCGACCCCCTTTTCCCAGGTCGGCAGGCTGAGCGGAAGGCTCAGCAGACGTCTCTAGAAGACGCCCTCGCGCACGGGTGCCTGAGTTGATGCGCTCGCGGAGAGCGCATCAGCTACTGAGTTGCCTTCGCGTGGAACATGTTGCAGTTCCAGCACATCGAAGTCCTTCTCTAGCCTCTTCACATGAATGTGGTAGGCTGCAAGCTGGGGATTGTTACAGCAACATTCCCCCCGCACTTGCCTGATGACGCCGTGGCCCTAGACGCCGTTCCCGCCTCGGCCTTCTGACAACCCTAGACGCCGCCCGACGCCCGTCACCTCCTCGCCCGCAGCGAGGTCCTAGACGCCATCGACGCCCGTCGCCTCCGTCAGTCCCGAGACCGACGCCCGTGCCTCCACGACTTGGCGTCTTCAACCGCCGTCAGCTTCCTTGGTTTTGTGGCGCAAACCAAGAAACCCGCCTTCCGTCGCCGCTTGCGTCCTCGATCCAGGAGTGGACGCCACAGCTGCCGCCTGGCCCGAGCTCCTCCACGGCAACTCTCCGTCGACACTCGACGCGTGTGTACCTGCAATCCAAAGACCAAGCGCACGATCACACCGCACGGTTGACAATTCACTCATCACAGGCAGGATAGAGTACTCAACATTCCCCAGTTAACTCCAACTACAATCATCATGCAAAATAGTGATAACAATGTTATCTCCCTAATCGGATCATATTGCGTACACCAGAGCTCTATTGTTTATCATTACTGTTAGTTACTTTGTAGTGTAAAAGTAGTATTACTTATCTTAAGGAGGAAATGCAACCGTGAACCACGCACTTTTCTTCATTGTTTGGTCCAAACTGGTGGGTTTGATACCATTATCATTGTGATATGTAATTCTTTGTCATTCTTGGGTGATGGAAGTCATTTCCATTTAATCGACAACCAATATTACTATTTCCTTTTTACCGCTGACATATATATGTACTAACAAATGTAGTGTTCTTCGTTCTTCGTAAGAAAAGCAATTTTCAATCATTCTGTCAATTTATACTTTGAACTTAACCCAACCGATGATTTGCAAATTCTTTGTGTCACAGGGGCCAACCCCATCGACATGCTGTGCATTCTTTGGCATTACAATGTTCTTATCTGTTTGTAATGATCGATTAAACGTTCCTCCTAGTTGGCCATGCATGTATCCTTGTTTGACCATTCAAGGTTGTCGTTGTCTCGTGTTGACGCATCCTCGACTCTGGCTTCAGTTATATGTCATGTCAAAACCAGTTGGAGTGTGCTCCCACAGTTCGGTCAGTCGCCGCTGCGCTCAATGAAAACCTGCGGACTTGATCAGACAGCGACACCCTTAGAATTAACAACCGTTTAATTAAAGAACTCATTCCTGTCAACCATCACAATGTGCTTGTGGAATGATGCAAGAAGTTTACTAGACCAACTGAAGAATTGTCAAGAGAACATACACCAATTACTACTCTCGATCCTTGCTAGCTGAAGTCACAGCAATCCTTGTGCGTGAACACGGAGACACAAGACCAACTAACACATCGGTCATAACACCAACGCAGATCACCGGCGATGTGGAGCGGCCTGCAGAACGCTTCCTCCATCGCGCAGCTCGCCGGCGTGGACGCCTTCGTGCTGATCACGGCGATCGTGCGCGCGGCGCAGACGGCCAGGCGGAACAAGAAGACCTGCCGGGAGCTGGCGGAGCAGGTGGAGCGGATCGGCGGCCTGCTCGGAGCCTGGAGGAGCATCCCGGGATGCACTACAGGAAAACGGCCAGCTTCCTACGGCCAAAGCCGTCGGAAATAGGGCCAAAGCCGTCGGAAATACACTAATTCCGACGGCTTAGACCGGAAACCGTCGGAAGAAAGCCGACGGAAAATACGCGTCGGAGTTAACGGTTACTTCCGACGGCAGCCGTCGGAAATAATAACTTCCGACGGCTCTCGCTGTAAGCTGTTGGAAGTAATCGAAAGTGGGACCCACAATCCTTCAGACGGCTGCCTTGACGGCGTCTCGCTTATTTCCGACGGCTCGGCTCTAGCCGTCGGAAATAGTCGCCTTACTTCCGACGGCTCCCTTGTGGCCGTCGGAAGTTCCTTGCTGTGGGCCCACATGTCATTTCCGCTTGCTGGACCGGTTGGACCCTTTACTTCCGACAGCTCCCTGCTGGCCGTCGGAAGTTGTCTTCACGTAACCCGTAACCCGCCTCCCTCCCTGGCTGCTGTACCGCAAATGAGACATATAGACCACAAATTTATATACACATGTCCAAATCCAAATAAACCAATAATATTTCGTATCATTTCAACCAACTTCATTACAGAATAAAGTTCAATATTCCAACAATGAATTAGAGTCACATTCCACAAACAAAGTTAAAAAGTCCAACCACAATTTAGAGTCACAATCCATCATCCATCTCAAGTTCAACAAGATATAAAAATTTAACTAAACTACAGGATATGATCACTTGGATGATTTGAGTTGTGGCAACTACCATCTGTTCCTGGACTTGCAAAAAGTTGAGCTGCAATTTGTTCTCCAAGTTGATTTGCATCTCCAGGAGCTTGGATATTTGCCGGAGGAGTGTTCACCGCCTATAAACCACAAATAAAATTGTTAAATATATCAATCAAATAAAAGTATGTACTTAAAGTCAAATTTCATACCGAAGGGGGCCAAGCAGGCCAAACAAACTGTGGTGGTGGAGGTGGAGGTGGCAGCGGAGGCATTTCAAATGAAGGTGCAGGTAATCCTTGCTGTTGTGCTATTTGCTGCCAATAAAAATCAATATATCACAAAAATTAATATCTTATAGAAAAATATCATGAAAATATAAAGAAATAACACTTGACACTTACTTGAAGGAACTCCTATTGTTGTTTCAGCATAGTTGCATAATACTCATTTTGAGTTGCTTGATATTGTCTCTGACTCTCTGCATAAAGTTGTTGCTGTCTTAGTGCTTCCTGCAGCCGATCAAACTCTAAGTCTCGCTCGGAGGCCCGACGAGACGTACTACTGGATGTCCGCGATGATCGTGCACCTGTGACCTGGCTCGAGTCAATGACTCCATTTAACATGCCGTACCTACAACACAATAAGAGGGTGAAGTTGTTTACAATAATCTTCTTTTTTTTAGTAGGTATGTTAAAGTCTTACCGTCCATGAGCTTTTCCACCTCCAATAGCATAAACAACCTCTTGATCAATTGGTTGTTCTTTCCAATTACAATCCTCTCCATATCGATTGACCATTTCCTGACCATAAGCCATCTACACACAAAATATATCATTGAATTAGAGGAAAAAAACTAGTGCAATTCAATGAAGAGTATATAGATCTCACCAGACGATCTGAAGCTGTCTGAGAACACAATAAATCAGGATTGCTCGGATTTGAGCCCTTGTGACCGGCAACAAAAACTTCGACAGGACTCGGCTCAACACCAGTGTTGTGTTCCTGTAGTTATAAGTTAGAATTATTTGTTTGAACAAGTTTTCTACATAGAAATATAGTTAAGAAATCTTACAATACGTTTCGCCAAACGGATATGCCCATCGCCGCCGTAGGTGTGCAACACTTTTTTTCCACGACATCTCCTGTTTCTAATGGAAATTGACTTGAACTCCTCTGAAGCCCACCAATGGCACAAACCATACCAACCCTCTTCACGAGTTTGCATCCACGATGGAATTGTCGTCTACAACAAAGATTTCACTTTTCAATTAAGTGATCACATAATAACATCATAAAAACATACAAAATATTGTACCTGACAATATTGTTCCTCAGTCAGGTAAATTTCACCCGATGCTCGCTTTGATTCTGGTCGTTTTCTTTCAGAATTCCAAAGATATTCATTATTGGCCTGAATTCTTAGATAGGACATTGTATCGCTCATAACATCCGCAGCACAGTTGTGAAAGACTCTCTTAGCGTGTTCGACATTGGCATTGTTTGCCAGCTTGAGACGAGCCTGAAATAAAAAAAACAGGTAAGCATACAAAATATCTTATTTGATGACATATCCTATTGTGGAGAAGAATAATACCCAAAAGTCTGCAATCACTGCTCCTTGAGCGTCCTGAGTAATAGGCATCACTATTCTTTCAGGATCGGGTTCAACAACAACTCGATGAAGACGATAGTGTTCCCATGCTGTAGCAGGTCTACGCCGTCCATCAGGCAAAGTCACCATCCCAGGCCAATGCAGTCGTTGTAGACTACCTATAATAGAGTTGACCTATGTACGGTGACCCGTTCCATCAAATTCCAGATCACGCCAAGTCCTACAAGAAAATAATATAATTTAGAAATTATAGTAAATAAGAAGTTTCAATCAAGACAAAATACACTTACTTATCACCAATTGGTTGGATTGTAGTTCTATCGTTAGCTTGAGCTGGTACTTTTGGAGGAATGTTCCAATGCCTCTTCCGAGGTGCTCTTCCCCCAACCACTTCTTCCTCCCCATCTCCTGCTCCCTCAACAAACTGCTCATTAAGGTTATTTTCCTCTCCTTGTCCCCCTCCTCTTTCCTCTTCTTGTCCCCCTCCCTCTCCTTGTCCCTGTCCCCCTCCCCTTTCCTCTTCTTGTCCCCCTTCCTCTTCTTGTCCCTGTTCTTCTTCCATTTCCACTTCCTCACCCTCTTCCTCCTCATTCTGCAAAATAGTAAGAAATATTTAATTTATTATATATAACTACGTTTGCAGTAATTTAGAATTTATACCTCAGCTCTTTGGAAACAAACAATGCGACCTGGCTGATCTTGTGCTAATTGTTGCATTAACTGTTTGCGCCGACTTGAGCTTGAAGTACTACCTTGAAACAAGGTTTCTTCATATGTCGCCTTCTTTGACCCACTTGCAGTTCTCAAAAAAGCTTTTGCAATATTCTTGATCTGTCTTGATGACATCCTGTTCAACAAAATCAAGACAAAGAAGTTAGTACCTTAATATTAATACATGATAATAAACATATAAAATATAAAATTAAGTACAAGATAAATACATTAATCATATTCATAGTCAGGATCATGTGGCTTTCTTCGTCTCAAAGGACGCCATGCAACTTTTTTCTTTCTTGACACTCGTTTCCTTTTCGTCATGACTACGACATCATCACGATCTGCAACTAAAGAGTCTTGCAAGATCTCTGTCTCGACATTAAAGAAGCTTGGTAGTTCATCATCTTGATAAATTTGATCAACCCCCTCCCCTAACTCAGTTTCATGATAATCGGCAGCACTAGGGACAAGTAGTTGTTGATGAGATTTCACTCTGAATACTACCCACCAAGCTTCAAAAATTGGACATGGATACTTCACATAATACACTTGATCAACTTGATGGGCAAGAACAAAAGTATCATAGCCACGTAATCGTTCCCTATGCTTGACTTCCACCATACCAAATCGGTTCTCCCTTGTACCAGTGTTGGGATGAAACCAATCACAATAAAAAAATATTACTTTGAGATTTTTGTTACCAGCAAAGTCAAACTCAAGTATGTCATTAATGATTCCATAATAAGTTGTGTCCATAGTTCTAGCGAGAACCCCAACATTTGATGTGGCTGCTAGAGGATGATCAGCTTCAAATTTGATAGAACGGAAACGAAATCCATTGACATCATATCCACCATAGCTTCGGGCAGACACTATTCCGTAAGATAGTTGTCTTAAATCCTCGTGTACATTATTTTGTTCGCACTGCCAAAAAAATATTAATAAAATAACCAAAATGTGACATACTAATACAAAGTGTTATCGGTGTTTACATGTTCACGGAACCAAGTGAGGAAATTAGGTTTTCCATTGAATCCCTTTCGTCGTGATGCTTCAATTTGTTGTGTGGTTCGTTTACGCTTGGAAGGCCAAATAAAATCATCAAAAATCCTGATAAAGCAAAATAGTGAGTGTAAAGCAAAATCTACAAATAAGATGAGTAACTAAATAGGCAACTAACTCTTACTTGAAATATTGATGCATCTCCGGCATATTGGCATACATGTAGTGTAAAGCAGCCTTTCGCTTTGTTTCAGACAAATCATATGATGTAGATGCACCAACTGTCGTGCCTTTATTTTGAAAAATTCCCAGATTTGAACAGGGAGGATCTTCATTTACATGGTACTGCATCGTTGGTGCATTAACATTATGTTCCTCGGCAAAATATACACTTGTGAACGATGCTATCTCCTTGTACTTAAATTCTTCGGCAATGCACCCCTCAACTCTCCCTTTATTTCCAACCATTGCACAAAGCCTTTTTAATGTCCTTTCAATATGATACATCCATCTATATTGCACAGGGCCCCCAATCTTAGCTTCATACGGAAGATGGACAAGTAAATGTTGCATTGGATTGAAGAAACCAGGAGGAAAATTTTTTTCCAACTTACATAGAAGTATCGGGATCTCTTTCTCCAACTTCTCCATCATCTCTTTTGTAATTTCTTTAGCACAAAGTTGTCTATAAAAAAAGCTTAGTTCAGCTAAAGCTTTCCACACATCATCATTCAAATACCCACGGAACATTACAGGAAGAAGTCTTTCCATGATTATATGATAATCATGACTTTTTAAACCATTTAATTTTCCTGTCTTCACATTCACTGCTCTCCTGAATCCCGCAGCATAACCATCGGGAAATTTTAAATTTTTCAACCACCTCATAACGTCTTTCTTCTGTTTAGGCTTCAAACAAAAAGAAGCACGTGGCTTACCACCACTTTCTGTCAGATGCAGACTTGGTCGGTCACATATTTCTGCTAAATCCTTTCTTGCCTTCAAATTATCTTTCGTTTTGTCAGCGAAATCCATACATGTGCTTATAATACTTTCACCAACATTACGTTCTTGATGCATGACATCAATGTTGTGCATCAAAAGCAAGGCCTTGACATAAGAAAGCTCCCATAATCCACAGATGTGAGTCCAATTATGTTCAGTTCCAAAACCTTCATAACCATCACGATCTTTATTTAATTTCAAATCATTCAGCATAGCGGCAATTTCAGTACCGCTAAGACGCTTCGGCGGCCCCTTTGTGACAATAGTGTCTTTCTTGAAAGCATTCTTCTGGACCCTAAACTGATGATTCGCTGGCAAGAAACGTCGATGACAATCGAAGTAACAAATCTTTACTCCAAATTTAAGACGGAAACAATCTGTGTCCTTACCACATATAGGACATGTCAAAATTCCATGACAACTCCAACCAGCAAAGATACTTCGAGCCATTAAATCATGGATCGACCACAAATATGCAACTCGAAGATTGAATTTTTGCTCTTTGTAAAAGTCATATGCTGGAACTCCATCCCATAACTTTTTCAACTCTTCAATTAAGGGCCTCAACATAACATTGAGTTTTGTTCCAGGATGATCAGGACCTGGAATTATGAGGCATAGGAAAGTAAAATCGTACTTCATGCAAAGAGCAGGTGGAAGGTTGTACGGTAGAGCAAATACGGGCCAACAAGAATAAGTTGATGCATTTACATGAAAAGGTGAGAAGCCATCTGTTGCTAACCCAATGCGGACATTTCTATCGTCACTAGCAAACGTTGGGTCAAATTCATCCAGCGCCTTCCATGCATCACTATCGGCCGGGTAGGTCATCGTTCTAGGGTTCTCACGACGACCTTCTTTGTGCCATCTCATATGTTGAGCTATCTTTCTTGAGAGGAACAACCGTTTCACACGTGGTGTGAGAGGCATATAACGGAGTTGCTTACGTGCTATCTCCGTTGTTACTGTATCACCATCATCATTTACTACTTGTATGTACCTCGATTTTCCGCACTTGCACACTTTATCTTTTTCGGTGTCCCTCCAAAACAACATACAATTATCTTCACAAACATCAATTTTTTGATAATCCATGCCGAGACCAGTGAGCAGTTTCTTTGATTGGTACATATCCTTAGGCATCTTGTGATTCGCTGGAAGTACATCACTGATCAATTTCAAGAGCTCCTTGTAGCAATTTACTGAGAATGCAAATTTAGACTTAATAGCCATAAGCCGAGTCACAAAAGCAAGAACTGTCACTGTTGTGTATTCATGCAATGGCTCTTCAGAAGCCTTGAGGAGCTTAAAAAACTCTACAACCTCCGGAGTAGGTGGATCTTGAGATTCAGAACCCATCTCCGCATGTTCCTCGTGAAATATATCCGGTCGTATATCGTCAAGCATCTCCTGCATCCTATCATGATTCGCCCTATGATCAGGTCGAACTTCCGATGCATTTCTCCTAATTGCCTCGCCGTGATGCACCCAAACCTCATAATTCGGCATAAATCCATGCCGACAAATATGCATTTGCAAATCAAACTCACTTTGGCAGATGCAATTGTTGCATGGACACCTGACATCTCGACCGGTACTTGATAAAGCGAACGCTTGCTTTACAAATTCATTAGTTTTCTTAACCCACTCACTAGTGTGCTTTCCATCTTGAGCCCAACCTTCGTACATCCACCGACGATTCTCCATAGACTACATTAATCATCAAGTTGTATGGTTAGTATGTTAGTTTCTAAGAAGAGTTAGCTCCTAAACCAACCGAATTGGCCATAGTTTGAATATATAAATGCTATTTTCGAATTAGTTCATCATCCAAATTAAACATATTGTATACACTAATTGTCGTAAGCCGTCAAAAATTAATATATTATACACGCTAATCATTTAAAGTCGCCGAAAGTCAACATAGAATACTTCTAGTCACCTATGGCCGTCGGAAATTAACGTAAAATATATCTAAACACGTAAGGTCGTCGGAAGTTAACATATTATATAAACTAATCATCTCAAGCCGTCCGAAGTTAATAAATTATATACGCTAATCATTTATAGCCGTCGGAAGTTAATATATAATATATCTAAGCACCTAATAGAAACATAAACTTTAAAACTACATAAAAACAATTGAAGTAACACTCATTTTAATGATTAGCAACCCAAAATTGAAGCAAAACAATTTTCTGGTACCTTATGTCGTGCAAGTAGTACTCACTGCAAATGAATGGCTCGGCAGGAGGAGAAAATTCCTTTCTGACAGTGCACTTCGGATGGTAGAGCGAACTGGGAGCGTCAGCGCGTGGCCAGCCACTGCACGCGGCGGGATCGAGCGGCAGGGGCGGCGGGGTCGAGAGGCAGGGCCGGCGGGGTCGAGCGGCAGGGGCGCGCGGCGGGATCGAGCGGCAGGGGCGCGGCGGGGTCGAGAGGCAGGGGCGCGCGGTGGGATCGAGAGGCAGGGGCGCGCGGCGGGATTGAGCGGCAGGGCCGGCGGGGTCGAGAGGCAGGGCCGGCGGGGTCGAGCGGCACAGCCAGGCGCGGGGCGGCGAGGAGGAGCGGAGGGCGGCGGGCGGCGGGGAGAAGCGCAGCGGCGGGGAGAAGCGCAGCGGCAGGCGGCGGGGAGGAGCGGCGGGCGGCGGGGAGGAGCGGCGGGTGGCAGGGTGCGGCGGCTGGGCGCGGGGCGCGTGAGAGGCGAGGCGCGGCGCGTGTTAGGGTTCGGCCGAACGAGTAACGGCGCTTATCACGGAATTGGCTAACTTCCGACGGCTCAGCCTTGGCCGTCGGAAGTTACTGTTATTTCCGATGGCCGCTGAAGGAGCCGTCAGAAACTACTGTAACTTCCGACGGCTACCAAATGCCGTCGGAAGTGGTATATACCTCCTACGGCCTGCAGTGCAGCCGTCGGAAGTTACTGGGGCCGTCGGAAGGACACACATTTCCTGCAGTGATGGGCATCATGCGGCGGTCGGAGACGAGCGCGCCGCTCGTGGTCTCGTGGAGCTGCACGAGACGCTCCGGCGGGCGTGCGCGGTCGTCGAGTCGTGCCGGCGCGGCGGCTACGTGCGCGGGCTCTGCGCCGGCGGGTCGCGGGCGACCAGCCTGCGCGACCTGCAGATCAGGATCGCCTTCTTCCTGCAGCTGTTCCCCATCATCAGCCGCCTCGACAGCACGCGCCTGCTCGTGCAAGTTATCGACAGCGCCGCCGCTCGTGCCCCGACCGCCGGCGGGGTATGCAACTAGTACTAGATATGTATATTTATTTATATTTATATATAATCTGGAGATAATTTTGCTTTATGTTGTTTCGCAATTTTCAGGAGGCCGGAGAGGGTCTTCAAAGGTCTGTTGCAAATCACTCAGATCCTCAAGACGATGATAGGTCTCTCTCTCTCTCTCTCTCTCTCTCTCTCTCTCTCTCTCTCTCTCTCTCCCCCCCCCCCAAATATTTTGATGTTTCAACTCTTTTTGCTGCAGGGTTCAGAACTTCAGTTTTTCTCAGTTAATGAATGCCACAAATAGCTTCTCATTTGAAAACCAAACTGAACAAGGCCCCTTAGCTACTTTATACAAGGTACCAATTTGTTTTGTGATTGTTTATGCTTTTGTAGAGTTAGCACGAGCGAGATATATATAAGCAATGAAGCATGTGTGTCCATGTTTTTACATTTTAGGGTCAATTACATGGCAATGATGTCACCACAAAAAAGCTTTCAATTATTTCTAGTGAGGGGAAACAGGTACCACCAAGTATTGAGTCCATATGAGCTATTTAAAAACGAGGTTAAAATTCTCCCCAAGCTTCAGCACAATAACATAGTGAAACTCAAGGGATTTTGCGCTGAAAGAAGCGAGAGGGTTTCGGTATATTAATACATGCAAAATGGAAGCCTTGGGGACGTCATCTTTGGCAAGTTATTCTGACTACTAATACATTCTTTATTTATATTCATAAACTTCTTCTTTTTCTTTGATTTTGATCACCTAACTACTTGCTTGCTGCTTTCTTCAACTGACGGTTGCCATCTTTTCTAGCGAACAGTACGCATGAGAGGAGGCTTCATAGTTGACTGGCCTTCACGCTTTCGCATAATCGAAGGGGTGGCACAGGGTGCGGTTTATCTGCACCATCACTCCAGGCTGCGCATTATCCATAGAGATTTGAAGCCAAGCAACATTCTCTTGGACTCTGATATGAATCCAAAAATACCTAATTTTGACTTGGCCAAAGTTTTATCTCCAGGCATGATCCAGGATACTGCGGCATGTGTTGTGGGCTCAGTGCACGACCCATCATTTCTCCATTATAACATCATGAATTTTATTTATTTTCATCTTGAAGAACATATCTCAATTCAGGATTGCAAAAAAAAAATGATTACATTCTAGATGCAACAAACTAACAATTAATACAGAAATTATTTTCTTTTTTCAACTGAATCTTACAATTTCAAGACATTGATATAACCTTTGTTACCTTTCAGTGGATTTATCGCCCCAGAGTATATGACAAAAGGTACATTCTCAGTAAAGAGTAAAGACCGACACCGACGTGCATAGCTTCGGGGTCATGGTACTTGAAATTATCAGTGGGAAAAGATGGACTCGGTCGATTCAGGAAACTAATTACCGGGATCTACTAACCTGGGTAATTAAACTTTTTTTATTACATATCACTCTTGAAACAAGTTTCCGAATTGCTGACATGAAGAAAATTTTTGTGAAGTTAAACACAGCACGTGTGTTATCTTGTTCCCCAGGCCTTCAATAGGACACCGTACGGCGCCAAGCTGGTGCAGAGGCTCAAGGGTTTCTTGCCTCCATCGCTGCACGGCATCTCTTTCTGCAGCAGGGCTCTGCCGAAGTGCCTCTCATTCCCAGCGAGGAGGAGAACGCTGTCACAGCAGAGGGAGATGAGGAGGTGCGTTCGGGTGGCGCTGCTGTAGTGCTGTGCATCCTGGAGAAGCCGGAGCGCCGGCCGGAGATGCTGGAGGTCACGCGGATGCTGAGCCCCCGGAAGGCTAGGGTGCCGTTCCCACGGCGGCCAGGCTATGCCCGGGAGGGCCCGATATACGCCGGCGATAGGAGCACCACCCCTTGAGGCTTTGTTTAGACAAACTCATCATCGCCTTCCAATTCCTGATGGGGGTGGTGCGTGTCGGCCTGTCGGTTCGCCGAACCGGCCCACGAAAATGACCCTAATGGGCTCCTTTTGGGAACCATGAACTCAGCCTGGATAATCGGATCGGATTCACTGCAACCTTAAGGTCGAGTGGGTCGACCCACCGCTCGCGACTCCCTTCCGGTGCACACGCATCCGCAGTTCCTCTCGCAGATCCTGCAGACGCATCCGCACCTGTTGCCCGCCGCTGCCGAGCAACAGCTGGAGCAGCTCCATACGGAAAAGGAATGGAGCTGCGACGCGGCCGCCGTCTCGATCTGCGACGCGGCCAACTGCGGCAGGGGCAGCTGCACCGAGCTGCCGAAGCTGATCCCCGACGTGCCCAACTACGAGTGCCACTTCGACCCCGGCTGGTCCCAGGCCTGGGAGGCCATCCCCTTCTCGCCCATCCCCAACGGTAATTGCTGAATTGATCGATCATGACCACTGTAGCATGTGCTGGTTCGTTAGTTCACCAACAACCATTTAATTTCCGGCCTGCAGCGTATAGTCAATTTCCTAATGAATTTTCCAGCATGAGCAGTCGAGCTAATAGCGAGGCTGGGGTGTCCATGTCTCACGAGCCCAGGACGATGGATGGGAACTGCAGAATGCAGAGCAAGTGTGAGCCTTTATGCTAGGAGGAATAATTGCATGAGTAATTGGGGTTGTTTTAGTTACAAGATGCAATTGGGGTTTAGACATAATCTGCTCTTTGCTTTGTATTCGTAGTATTTTTTATATTGCTCATTTTCTATAGGACATTTAGACATAAGTAGAAAGTAGATAGACAGAACAATGGGTGCGCATCACTGAATAGTTTTTTATTTAGCATGCTGCCTTATAACACCTCTTAATCCATGCCAAACTGTTAGTATGCTTGATTTCTTTTGATAATGTTTCATGTTTGTGCAGATAATGGAGGTGCCACATGGAGTTGGAAAAGCAAAGTCAAGTAGTGGTAGAAAGTGGAAGAGAACTCCTCAGCCAACCGGTACTTGAAGGGGTAGACCTCAATACCAAGGCTCCGGAAGTTGAACAAGTTCACTCATTCGAAGAGATGCAAGGTTAGGAAAAATATAATAAATATGGCCCGTCAGCTTAGATCAACTGTCATGTCTCCTGAAGGAGTTTCTTTGGATAACTGATCGATCAGTCAAGAAGTGTCTAGGAAAGAGTTAACCCGGATGATCTCGCTTCACGGGCTACCACTATGGAAGCACTGATATGCTTGCAAGATTGGATGCCAGCCTTGGTACACTCTCTTTCCAGTTCTCAATTTTGTATAATTTGGAATAGAAAAATATTTTTCGGATTCGACTTCAATCCAACTTTGATAGATTCATCAAAGTTTTGCATGGAAGGGATTGAGAATTTCGTCGAGCTACCTGATTCACAAAGAATGACATGCTTAAGGTAATAATTTGTGAAATATTTTGAGATCATCTATGGGGTTATAGGAAACTGAACATGCTGCATCTCTGAACATTCAAATCGCCACTTGTTTGTTGTGTCTAGTACCATATATCCAGTACTATACTTGGAATGATATCACTTCTCTATCCTACTGAAAGAGCGGTCTTCAATAGTTCTATTTTGGATGTCACAATGCTTCAGTTACTTTTGATGCTTCCCTGAAAATGAATGGTTACTGTTAAATATAAGCTAATGCCAAAGTTTTATCGGTTCTTTTTTGGGTGGGATCTCTGAAAATGAAGGAGATTGTTGGTCAAATACCTCAGGGTGTCCATGTGGACTTCCAAATAAATTGGAGAAGCTCTTTGTTTAACTATTTTTTTCAAAGATTTAAAATAAACTCAAAGGCATGATGCTTCATCCTTGATTCTGTTCCATGTGCATCTTTTGCTTAAAAAGGTGAGTCTGAATATGCTACATTTACAGTGTTCTACTCAAAGCTATGTCACTTACTTCTGTGATGAAAGTAATATGTTTTGGTTTCTGTGAGAGCGTGAGTTCAAAGACAAGGGACATTAGTTGGTGTCTTAGCATTTGGGCTGAGATTGGAAACATCCATATGAAGGCTGTTGTGTAATGTGTGTCAATTGACAGGGTAATGTCAATTTATCAGAGCATTGTCTCTGGCCAATTGACAGGGTAATGTGTGCCTGCATAGCCAAAGATATTTACTTTCCATTATCCTTGTTAATGTTTAAACATTGCTTTTCTGATGTCCTATCTGTTTATGCAGTATCTTGTGCTCCCTCTCCCGCCATCACTAGCGACATCTTTCAGGAGCATGAAGTGAAGCTGAAGCTGATTATTGTTGTTGCGCAGGGTGCTAGCAGCCTTGAAGATCATCAACCAGCAACAATAGGGTCAAATGGGAAGTTTGCTGACTTCAGTAGCATTGTTATTCGGATGGTTTTCCAAGAATTAGGAATGGACTTTAACTTTGATGCATGGTAGTCTCTTCAGATTGTTTAGCTAGCTAAAACATGTGTGCAGGAACAGCAGTCAGTAGCATATAGAATTTCTAAACTACATAATAGTCGTTGTTAATGTAATATCTTCCTGCTGCCGTAATATGAGTAAATCGTGAAGTTCCATCCGCATGTTAACTGCCATAATATGATTAATAAATGGTTCGATCCACGAGAACCACTGGAGCACCCACGCAGGTGGTTTAGGAAGAAATGGTTAGAGCGGTGCTCTTTCCATCCTTAAATGGATCGATGGATAGTTCATTGGTCGCTCCATGGAGCACCCACGCCCATCTTTACTTCCAATACGTATGAACTAAAGGAGAAGACGAACTATTCTACCTCAATCCCTCCCCATATGAATTGGAAGCTTGCCTATTGGTACTACTACTATGATTGCATTAGACAAATTGCACGAAGTTAAAGCAGTTCCGTCCAAAAAGAAGGTCGTCTGCATCGCTGTCAAAATGGACCGTGAGAAGGTCTTAGTTGAATGTGTACGTCCTTGTCAAAATGGACGTGTGGACTGATGAGACTTTTGAACCTAGTGTGCTTGTTGATTCCAGAGATAGCCCCAACAAGCAGCCTGCAGTATGTCTCCATGCCACTGTATTTGTTTTTATTTTGAGGGTACTATATATTAACTATTGGGTCAAAACGTATCTTATAACTTCCTAGTTTCTTCACATGCACTTGGATACATATGCAAGGGTTACACGTGCGTTCTCCAAAGGGCACTTCAGTGAACGTGTGTGCGTATACACCTAGACCGGCGGCTAGGCATAGGAGACGTCAGGAGCAGTCAACATGGATCCACTTGGAGTAAACGTGGGCTCAGTCACCTACCGGAACAGACCGTCCAAGTCCGAGTTGATGATCTAGTACAAATGCCTTTCATGTTGGAACTACCTGACGGCTGGTAGTGAGCCAAAACGTACATGTGAGCTCCACGCCTCCAGCTGATCGTCGAGGTTGCCAAAACTAAAAATGCCACAACGAGAGATGCCGTAACTGGAGACTAATCTTAGCATCTAAGAGGCATGGGAAACACCAGGAGAATTTGACGGCTCTTCCATTTGTGTAAAAGCAGGAAATCAAACTATTTATATATATGTCCTATACGCGGTTTAATGTTTGCTTTAGAGAGCAGTTCAGGCGTACCGTTCTAATTTGTCTTCTATACCAGGCCTAAGTGACTACACAAGTTGTTCACTGTGGAAAGTGTCATCTATCCTTGCCCATTTTACTGCCAGTTCTTGTATTGGATACTGGCGGTGGTAGTCCACCATAAAGAACTGGCAGCGTAGCTTATAGTTATATACTAGTGTGACTGCTCTTTCTTGTTTTGCAGCTTGTTTTCAGGAAGTCATAACTCTTCCATATGAAGTCTGATAGAGACAAAGCATATCTGAAAATTGCAGCTTCTTGATGTATAAGATATAAAATATTGCTGTTAACAAAATTTTAATTCGAATATATTAAATGTCCAAACAATCTTCTAATTAGTTCTGGCCAACAAAGATAAAAAAGAACAAAACTCCGATTGCTACATCTCGTACAGCATAAATGGGATGCTAATGTCATAGTAGGTTGCTGGTTTCATACCACAAACCACACACGTGCATTTCGAGTGGAAAGTCATGTGACTTGTGTCGTCTGGGACTGCTGGTTTACAAGCCGCTAGTGATCAGCAGTGGCTAGTCGTACAGCTGTTTTTGAATCGGCGGTGATGGTCGTTTTCTGCTAGTGTCGCTTGGAATAGGTACAATTTTATACCTAATGCTAAAATGGGTTGTATCAGTTGTAGCTTCCTATTTATTGTGAAACGAGCAACAGAGAAAATGATATGGGGTCACCACGAGATATTCAGACCTACTACTACAGTACATCATCGTGTTAATGTGAGAACTACAAGACAGTGTAAGTGGAGATATAGTAGGCTTGTTTATATGCATTATTGCACTAGTTGCATCTGTGTTCTCCTCGTTATCATCGCATCTCCTTCCATATCGCGATATCCTGGCTTTCCTAGCAACCCTAATTCCAAACCCGACCGCGAGGCTCCACTGTGTCCCGGACTCTCCCAAAAGTCGTCGTATAGGTTTGACGTTTGAGAAGCATGCATCAGGAATTCTATGGTTGCTTCTTTACCTGCATGCTAAAAATACTTTTTCTACTGTTCCGAGGTAGCTTCCCCATTCTCTCCTTACACAAGTATAAAAATATATGCACGCACCATCCTCCGGACTGCGTTGTAACTCCTTACTGTATAATCTGCATACTACTAAGGTAAAACTGGTGTGCTGCGTGCAATCACCCGCCAGGCATATGAATCGACCAGTTGGAGTTGCATTGGGGGTCAGTTGATTATACAGGTGCCATTCCTTCAACACCGAAGGGTCGGATTGATCAAGAGGATTCGAGGGTGAGGGGGGCAGTTACGCGCGCGGCACAGGCCTGGCCATGGCCATCTTCTACTACTGGCTGGTTGCTGTCTTGCCAATGCCAGATGGTCGAATGCTTATCTGAATATATAGATGACTTGAAATTAAGAAGATGTAGTAGGTCTCATCAAAAATATAACTTGTCTCCACCTCACTCCATTGTTAGAAATCTAGGCAATTTTCGGTATATTTTAATTCCAAATATTAATATCAATTTCATGATATAAATGAGTGATAAGGTGTGTACAATATATGTGCACGTGTTCATGTTATTCTCATTAATAAGCATGAACAAAGAATTAAACCAGAGTAGATTTAGTAAGTACCCCAAGGCGGGACCAGTGCCGGAGGCACCGGTTGCGCCGTTACCAGCTGGAATAGACATGCTATTCGACTGGCCTTGCTTGAAGTAGCCGAACTATGTCGTTGCAGGAAGATGTTCGCAGTGCAGTCCCACGAACGGTCACGCCGGGAAGTAGACGAAGTAGTCGATCGCACGAGCGTAGACGAAGGAGTCGTTCAGGGAGCGAGCAGAGGTTCCGGAGGCCCTGCTCTCGCTAGACCTGTGCGCGCAGTGCTAGCGATGGGGAAGGCAGAAAGCAGCTGAGGGAGAAGGGAGAGGTCTCCTGGAGAGGAGTACCTGGATGAGAGCTTGAGATGAGTGAGGATGGGAGGAGAGGGTGCTGGCTTATATAGGCTCGAGATGCCTCAGATTCAACGAACCTGGACGTCACGAATGGCTTTGATGAGCGGCAGTTAATGTGCCTTAATGTGCCTCAGATTCAACGAACCTGGACGTCACGAATGGCAGTTAATGTGCCTCAGGTTCAACGTCTGGTCATTAGTATCGACATTAACAGTTTACTGCAAAAACGTTCTCATCTCAGCACATCCCGTCGCACCGCACCGCACCGCACGTCACGTCACGTCCGGCCGCGCACGCGCACCGCCCGGCCGGCCGGCCGGGGCGAGCGAGCGCGCGCGCGTGTGGTTCACCGTCCTCCTCTTACCGGCTTCTCAAGCAGTGTACACGAAGTCCACCTTTTAAGTCGGTTGAGATCCTCCTCAATTCCCGGTACGGAATTAAGCATTGATTCCCTAGCATTAATAGTAGGCTTTAAATTCTTTTAATTGCAATAGAATGAATGGGCCAAGCCCATTATTCCAACATCCATATGAAAAGGTGGTTATGAATTTTTTAAACCAAGCAATAAAGTATGAACCAGCAGTGATACATTGACACAGTAAAGGCCATTTATGCCTCAGTGAAGATACGTCAGATGCCTGATGCGCAACATTATGAACCTTGACAGGGTCTTAGTTGAAAGTGCCTTTATCAAAGTGGACGTGTGAACTGAAAATTTCCAAAGTGCCATAGGCTCCGTCTCATTTATTATTTCCATGTGCTTGTTGATTACAGAGAGCCCGGCCCACTTGCAGGTGTGAATATATACATATGAGAGCAGTGCACTGCATAGTAGCGTACATACATATGTGGTAGTGACTAGAGAGACATGCAAGGGTAGGCATTCTCCAAACAGTACGCTCACTGCACATATATGTATGTATAGATCAAGGCTAGTAGCCAGGCTTAGGAGACATCAGGAGAAGTCAACATGGGTCAGACACGGCCGTTCCTTCCAACGGAATAGAGCGTGCGTGCTTCAGTTGGAATTCAATTACGACAGGCCCGCCTGGCGGAACTATGTGATGGCGGATCAGGGCAATCAGTCAAAACTATAGGTGAGCATCCATCCGTGACGTCTCAAAAACCACGTCTGTGCCCGTTGTTGAGCCAACACAACAAAACCGACGTGGGTAAGGGAAAAGAATCACTGCCGGTATAAGCCTCAGCTCAACACAGATATGCAACTATCCCTGCTGAACCTTGTTATTGCCCAAGTATGAATATGGGACTGCATCCGAACTCGTTGACTACAACAAGACGCAACAAGGATTCTTGTGTATCCCACCCAGTGGTAACTACACTACAGCACGATTGTTGACATAACTATTGGCTCTATTTATGGACCGGATATTGTAGCAAGATCCAAAAAATTGGTAATTAATAAAATTAAGCGTGTATTCATAAGGAATTTACTGGTAAGGATGTGCAAATAGTGCCAATAATGGACAATGATGTACATGTCCACAAGGGTAAATTTCTTAAGAGTACGTGCAAGGCTAATCTCCATGGGAGTGTCATAGAAGTGTCATGAGCATAAATATCATACCACATCAGCAAATTGTTGCTGACATTGCATAGTTATTTATAAGGAGAGAGGAGTAAGAGTTTCATGGAACGAGAGAGAAGTGTCATCACCATGAGACTCCTTCAGCACAGTTACCAAATTTCCAGTCTTGGTAACTGTGCGATGACACTCCCTACTGAGACTGACCTAAGCATAGCAAACATCGCAGAATAAATGTATTACTAATACAAAAATTCATAATGCCAAACTAAATGAACAGCCTAGGTAAATGGGTCAAGGCGCAATCTGTGCATCGTCTGAATCGCACCAGCGGCACTGCCAACAAAGTTGTGACGATAGGGCCGTCAGTAGCGGCACTTCACCTCTGGCAGATGTTTGGTAATATGCAGCTGTAAAAAGGAGCCAAGATCAAGATAACTTACTTAAAATATCATATCAAAAGTCCAAAATTTTGAACATATACTGAATGATACTTTTAGATAAGCTCCCAACATGGACCATTTCGAACGCCATATGGTTACCGTTTGTATACCAACTCCATACTCATTACTGGCATCGGTGTCATAAGCTCAAAGCATGTAAACATAAAGAACATCAGAAAGCTTCTATGCAAATGGTTATATAACATTCTAATCCCCGGCAATTGCAGAAAAATATCAAACTTAGCAACATCATCGTAACACATAAACTAGTTCATCATGCACTAGACAATAATGCATAACCTATTTCAATGGATAAAGCTATAGGGTAGAATGTGCAGTACTTTAGGCTGTGTTTATTGCAGAAGAATCTGAAACTGCCTTCCTCTCTTCCAAATTAAGAAAAGGTGTGATGGGTCCAGGGATCCGGGGTCCCCAGCGGGCCCACTTCTCGCTGACCAGCCTGAGGCCGTGCCTGGACGAGCGCCCTTCCTCGTAGGCGGCAGCTCCGTTCGAGCGGCCCAGGCCCATTATCCCGACTGACAAGTCAGTTGGGGCAAGCCGGGCCCATGTCCCCGACTTGGGAGGTGATCTGAGACCAGGTCCGTACCATGGCTCCGACTGAAGACTCCGACTGGGCTCCGCCTTGCACATGCCCACCTCCCAGACCGGCAGGCTAGTCGGGAGGCCAAACCCGGCGTACCAGCAGGCCCCAGGAGTTGGTGCGAGGATAAGGATGAGCCTCGGGGTCAACTCGTCGTACACGGCCAACCACTCCCTCCACGGGGTCACTGCCCCCTCTGCCGTGGCAGCAGGCCGCCACTATTCTACCTGCCCCGTCCTCGCGAAGGGACGGGGCGTAACGTCATCATGATACGGCCGGAACTCCCCCGTCATGACGGAGTGACCAGGCGAAGCACCAGGGATGGGGCGTGATAGCCGTACCGTACCTATCGACGCCCCCACAACCACCGACCGACGAAGCATGACGTGCAGGGACAAGACAAGACGCTTGCCCAATGGTGCAGGACTTGTACGGTGGTCACCAGAAGACTCCGACTGACTGGGGAAGATCGGACTGACAAAGCTGACAACCCCGAGCGGCGGGGTCGGGAGTCCTCTCTTTCTATCGTTGCACCCTTAGCTCCCCTGTAAAGGAGCCCCCTTGGACTATAAAAGCAAGAGGACCAGGATGTGGGCCCTTCCTCAAGGCAGGAGAAGAGAAAGAAGAAGGACCGATGTCGCTCCAACCCCAAGACGGTCGCGTCGCCCAACTGAAGGACAGCAACGGCAACATCCTCTCCAACACTTGGGAACATCGAACGGTTACATCTTTTCTTCCCCTGAATTCAATCCCTTCATGTGCTTTCATTCCAAGAGCCGACTTCTACGGCGCCCCAGCCTGAACACTTTCGGCCCGGGTCACTCGGGGGCCCCGCAGGGGTACACCGCCACGCGTGCTGCTACCCCCTCTTTCCTTTTGCAAATCGTGCACAAAAAGGCAACATTTTTCGCCCAGACGAAAGGGCGACTCATTTTCCAATCGCAACCTAAGTGATTTTTGTTGGGCCACCTGACCTACCGAACCCTCGTTGCAACCTATGGTGAACTAAGCAGCTGATGCCACT
The DNA here is from genome assembly GCF_002211085.1 of Panicum hallii. Lineage (NCBI taxonomy): Eukaryota > Viridiplantae > Streptophyta > Magnoliopsida > Poales > Poaceae > Panicum > Panicum hallii. The sequence continues at coordinate 7,225,050 of NC_038043.1, read as the reverse complement.
TGGGCCGGTCCCCGGCTACACACTGCAACCTTCGGTTAACGAGCAGTTTCGAAAGGAAAGGTTCAAAGGCAGAAATCACTCCAGGAAATAAAGGGATATGGGCGAGACCAGCTTCCCCAAAAATCATAAAATGAAAGCAATTACAAGCACTTAGATTGTTCACTCGGGGGCTCTTCAAGACCCCCGCACAAACTGCTCTAGAAACGAAAGCTAACAGCATGACAAATGTTTTTACTGCGGCACTCCGTCCGTGTTGGCCGACGACGTGGACGGGAGGGGCTGTGCTGCAGGGTCAACCGGAAGATCCTCTGACTAGGAGCTAGCGTAGTCGGGGCGGCGCTCCAACTTCCGGGTAAGCCTCAACGTGCCACATCCCAAGTCAATAATCATATTTAATTACTCGATAAAAGTGTACAGATGATAAAAGCATGCCAATAGATCCCAACTCGGGAACCCAACCGACCAAGGTTCGAAGGTCGGTCTGCGAAGGACTGAGGCCGCCTCGCGTCAAACAGAGCCAGGGGAGAAAATGCATATGAGCGGCCCTTGCCCGACCTGCTCAGGTAGCGATTCAAGTCATCTCAACCTTCTTGTCCGATCCAGACCTCGAGCCATGCTCACAGAATCTCCATCGAGGAGGGGCCAACAGGCCACCTGAGTTGGTCGAACGACTCGGGCATCTACCGGGACGCGGGTCACGGAGCAGTGGAATGCCACCTATGGGCTATGCCGACCCCATCACGAATGACGGACCCGGATTTCACTCGGATATCCAGAATTTTGCCCGGGCACACCTGTTAGGAGCTCACCGAGTCCATCACTCGAGCCATTGAGGCAAGTGACGCCAGCCCAACCCCTCCGTCGCAGAGATGCTGCCGACCGGACTGCCCTCCTTTATGGCAAAGCTGCGGCGAGTTGGGGGTACTGCGTTCTCAGTCGGAAGGGACGACAAAATTCCAGCCGCCGGCCAGACTCACGGTCAGGCGCGGCAAATGCAATACAACCTAGGATAAACATGCTTTATTCCTGGTGACTAAATATTGCAAAGTACAATCAGCTCATGGCCGTTACAAAGTACGAAAAACTTGTTACCACCACCAGGGTGGTAACGCTGGTAACCTTGGGAAGGGCTGCCCCAAGCGCGGGAAGACCAGGAGGAACAACTTCCTTGCAAGTTTCCTTCTTGCATCCCCTTCCCCAAGGACACCTTAGCAGGGGGCAACGGTGAGCAGTCCATCTACCACCGATTGAACGCCCACTTCGCCTTGGGCAGGCCTCAAGATTCTGCACCAAGAGCAGGCAACCAACACCGCTGCGGCGCACTTTTTGCACGGCAAAGCCCAGGCGACCCCGATTGATTCGCGGTCACAAGGGGGAGCCTCTCTTACGCTATATCTCTCTACGGCTGAGGCAGGTCGATATGACCTCTCACTCTTAGCAAAAGCACGATGCAGTGAGAATACCGCAGGTCGATGCGACCTCTCACTCTGAGCGAAAGCACGACGCGGTGAGAATAGCGCCTTCACGATTAAACAAATCGCAAAGCCACTCGGGGGGCCTCTGATGGGTCCAGGGACCCGGGGTCCCCAGCAGGCCCACTTCTCGCCGACCAGCCCGAGGCCGTGCCTGGATGAGCGCCCTTCCTCGTAGGTGGCAGCTCCATCTGAGCGGCCCAGGCCCATTATCCCGACCGACAAGTCAGTCGGGGCAAGCCGGGTCTATGTCCCTGACCTGGGAGGCGATCGGAGACCAGGTCCGTACCACGGCTCCAACTGAAGACTCCAACTGGGCTCCGCCTTACACGTGCCCACCTCCGCGACCGGCAGGCTGGTCAGGAGGCCAGGCCCAGCGTACCAGCAGGCCCCAGGAGTAGGTGCGGAGGATAAGGATGAGCCTTGGGGTCAACTTGTCGTACATAGCCAACCACTCCCTCTACGGGGTCACAGTCCCCTCTACCGTGGCAGCAGGCCACCACTATTCTACCTACCCTGTCCTCGCGAAGGGATGAGGCGTAACGTCATCATGATACGGCCGGAACGCCCCCGTCACGATGGAGTGACCGGGCGAGGCGCTAGGGATGGGGCGTGATAGTCGTACCGTACCTATCGATGTCCCCACGACCACCGACCGATGGAGCATGACGTGTAGGGACAAGACAAGACGCTTGCCCCACGATGCAGGACTTGGACGGTGGTCACGAGAAGACTCCGACTGACGGGATGAGAAGACGCGACTGACGCGACTGCCTGAACCAGTATAAATTTTGAGTCATTGTGTGTTAGGCCACATCCGATCACGACGCGCGATACACACTTCGAGTAGGTTTAGCTGTCAGGTATTTCCGGAACCAACAAGGTGTGTCCTCCTGAACTAATTTGCTGCCATATTGTCGGTGTTTTCGACCGCCGACTAGTAAATTTGTGATTGCGCGTCTGGCTCGGATGGTGTGCAAGGAAGACACAAGGGTTTATACTGGTTCGGATAAAATGTCCCTACGTCCAGTTTGAGCTGCTCGTGTTCTTGCACTGGTTTGCAGTAGGGGTTACAAACGATCGAGAGAAGGAACGGGCTCCTAAGTTTTTGGTGGCAGAGTTCTATGTGAGTGCGTGAGTGTCTTATAGTTTGGTCCCCTTCCCTTTTATAAGCTAAGGGGCAGGGGTCGGATACATGAGAGAGAGAGGAGTAGAAAGAGGAGGGTTGTCAGGATCCCGCTGCTCTCCTTCCCTTTACGTGGGCCCCATTAGCCCTGTAGATGACGCCGGAGGTGTCCCTGAGCCGCTCCCTTGCAACATAAAGAGAATGTTCTGTATATTTTTTCGTCCCTTGCACTTGCAACTTTTTTTCCGGCGTCATGAGCAATGGCCTCAGATTCTGATGCTGTTCATTTCTGAAGAATGTTCTGTATATTTACTTTCTTCCCTGCACTTTCCACTTTGTCTTTCGTCAAGACAAACAGTACCATTTGCTCTCATTTTAGTGGTTTTGGTTCGGAGACATGGATTTGAAAGATTGAGATCAGCAGGATTCACCTCTTGTTTCCGTTTTTTAACTACATATTATTAATATATTTCGGTGCTCAGGAAGAAATTGACAAATGAAGGTTTGAGGTCCGTAATTGAAGCCAATTTGACATGCTAGGTTGGTACCAATATGTTCTTTGCCAACTTTTGATACTTGTCACAATCAAACATTAGTACTGAATTAGTTGCCCACTGTAGTTGCATTTTATGTTCGAATCGATATAAATAATTGCTGGAGCCAGAGCATTTTGAGTATTGAAGATTGATTGGTTCTGGTGTCCCGTTTTATGCAGTATATAGATGTGAAAAATATTTATGATGCCACTGTGTTCTCTATTTGCTAACGTTAAAATACAGTATGGTCTATGTATGTTAATTCTGATAATGTTCTTGTATCTGTTAAAATTTTGGCAATAACTCAATGAGGCTTTGATCTGATTGAAAATATTGATATTTGAAGTTCAGCTTACCGCAAATATAAGTGTTAATTTTGAACAATGTAACACTTTTGTGTTAAAAATTAGTCCAACTTACCTCTCCCAATCCTTGTTGATGAATGTGCCAGATATGTAGAAGACCAAAACTGGAAGCATACGTGTGAGGACTGGGATTCGTTATTTCTTTACCCTGAATGAGTATATCAGTATATCAATATTTTTAATTGATTTGGAAACTTGATTGCATAGTCTTGATGTGAAGGCTGCTCTTGGCTCTGTGTGAGTTAATGTTTTTTTTTCTGTATTTACTTCTATAAAAATTCCTCATTAGCTGCTTAGCAGTTTCTTGGCAACTTGGTTTATGGCAAGTGGTACTATATATACTAGGTCGACATGCTTGCACGATGAAGGGGGGTCACAACTTTCTGATCCAGGATCTGATGCCAAGCTCCTGACCTTTTTTGTTATGTTTGGATTCAATTTAAGGTATTAATTTGTATCACTCTGCTTCATCTTGTTTCTCTTATATAAAATTGACCTTGATATAAATTTTGAAAATATTATTCTATTCATCAGAATTCTTTATGATATGTGTTTGTCTGTCATTTGCATAACATGTAGCTGTGCACATTATATTGGATGTGTGTTTGGATGTTATATTCTTCGGATTTAACAATGGGGGTGCGGATCAGTGTTTTAGATGATTTGTTTTCAAATGAATGAATGTTTACTTTATGTACTATTTTCTTGTTTGTTCATCTTCCTTTCCAAACAATTGTAAAATCTGATATGCAGTTAGCTATTCCCTTCCTTATCTAGGTCGTCATTTTCGTAGCTGAATTGCGCCTCTTATATAAACGCATTATGTTGTAGTTTCAAAAGTTTTGCATATAACATTTCTAGCAAGCTCAAGAAGTAGAATATGGTTTCACTCTGTATGGGCTCAGAATCATAATCAATATGGAAGCTGTGAAAGATACCCCATAAAATCCTTTTAATCATTGTAGTATCTTCTACATTAAGCCGGAAGATTGGCGTGCCCCACACTCTAGTATGTACTAATTGCCGACTATACGAGAAACCACTGGCCACATTCATTTGCACACAGGGACTGTAGTTGTTGATGGTTTCTGGTCACTAACTGTGGTCGGGTTTTGTTGGTCGTGGCAAAAGCAGTAATGGCCACGACTTTTAAGTCCGCCTCAGGATAGAACAAAGTCGAGGTTTCAAAGTTTGTCCCTTAGTAATATAGCTACGTTTTGAATTCCACCAGGCGATCTAATTAGCAAATGGTCCAAAATGCCCCTCATAGTTAAAGGTGGCATATGACGTACCAGTAAAAGCTTTCAGGTATCGAGCTTACTACGTATGTCAATATGTCTTGACGGTGTTGATCACAAAAAAATCCAGTTACATAGAAAATAGTCTTAGTTGAGAGCGTCCTTGTCAAATTAGTTGTGTGGAGTATCAGCACGGCAATGCAACAAACTATCCAAATACTGAAACTTGTATTTAATTCTAAAAGCAAATATTTAACCAACCAACTGTGTCACATGCTACGTGATCCCTGAATTTGTACCCGCGTGTACAATACGGTATAGATCTTTACCTGAGACCTAAGAGACCGAATTGATTGCTCAGATTCGGCCCAGCCCACCAAAAAACCGTAGCAATCCCACACCTGCCCGCTGCTTTATCCACTGAACCACCCACCGCACCACCCACGCCTCCTGTCCACTCTCCCCAGCCGGCCGCCGCCCCCAATCGCCCGCCGCCGGCCGCAACCCCGTCGGCCCCTCCGCCCCTAGGTCCTCCGCTCGTCCTTCTCGGGGCCGGCCGCCGCCGCGCCGGGCAGGGCAGGCCGCAGGAGGCCAGGAGCCTGTCGCTGCCACCCGGCCCCACAGCGCGCCACGTCAGCGGTGCGGACCCGGGGCCCGAGGCAGAGTGCAGACGAAGTGACCGGCCCCCGACTCTCCGATCGGAGCGGAGATTCCCACAAAAGTCCCCCCCCCCCCCCCCTCCAACCCACGACGCATTTCACCGGGCGCACCAGTACGGTGTCCGTGTCGCGCTCTGCCCCCCAGAAAACCCCACAACTCGCGGCGGGTGCGCGCGCGGCCTCGCCCGCCATGGCCGCCGCCGGCGGCGACCCGCTGACCCCGTCCTCCGGTGAGCCTCCCCCCCCCTCTGCGTCTCACTTCTGATCGTGTGGCGGATGCGGATTCCCCTGCGGCTACCATTCCTACTTGTTGGGGAAATGTTCCTTGTTTCTTTTCCGCTTCATTTCTTCGTTTGTGCGTGGGAGGGAAACAGGGAACGCGGGATCTCCGTTGGCTTGGGGGATGTTGGTGCTGCATTTTTCGCTGTTCGGCGAGAGCTTCGGTGGGGATTTAGGGTTTTGTTGGGGGTTCGCTTGGGGGCGGGGGGGGGGGGGGAGGGGGGTTGATTTCCTTCGGGCTCGGGGGGATCGTGTACGTTTGCGCCCGGATGAGGCCGCCATTCGCAAACGCTTCGGTTTACTGTCTTCCATTGGTCTCCGTATGGGTTGGGGCTTTATGCTTTGCCTCGGTGATCGCCGGGGTGATTTTCTGGGCAGGGGGTTCAAGCTTCTGTTGTGGCGGACATTTTTTTTTGGGATCACCGTGGCATGGCTTGCCTTTTTTAGGCTCAAACTCAGAGTCATAAGCTCCCGTGGGAAAATGGCTTTTGGATTGAGGGCATCTTTAAGAGAGAACTACGTGTCCTGTCATCTTTCTTTGTGCTTAGCAAGTTATGCGCTGCTGTTTTTTCTGTTCTGCTTTGAGGATACCTGCCTCTGTTTTGTTTGCTGCAACAGTGGTTTATAATGTCTAAGGACGGATAACAGGTGAAGCAGAGATGATAACAGTTTTGATTTATGTTCCCGTTGTGCTCTGCTCAATATTTAGTTAGCTATAGATGGCATTGATCTTTACCCACAAACTGTAGAGAATGAATGGTTGCCTTGTACTTAATGTGGGGTAGTGAAATGAAGGTAGCAACGGTGTAAGCAGTAGCGTGACCGCGCTCATCGCTCACATATTGCTTGCTTGGTCAGCTTTTGTTTTCACCATTTCCTTGTTATTATGCAGACTAAGTAAAAATACATGACATATACATGAAATGCTCATTCTTTTGTTATGATTACTCAGCTTCTGTCTTCACCATTTCCAAGTTATTATGCAGGCAAAGTAAAAATACATAAACATATACATGAAATGTTCATTCTTTTGTTATGATTACTCTTCTTGCTACATAAGCAGGTTGACTTGGTTTATTTCATGTTGTCTAATGTATCTAGACTGTCATATAAAGTTATGTCTCATCTTCTCTAAGTGAAGCCTTTTTGCTTTTATAATTCCTTATTTTCCCTACACATGCTATTTTCTTCTGATTAACATCTTTGTGAGGTTAACATTTTGTTAACTAGTAAAGCCAAGTTTTTCCTTATATATTTGTTCTGTTAGATGCATTTATACTGCTAGAACTTTGCAAACAAAATCTGTGTTGTATTTTGCAACTTATTACAATGCATGTGCTTCTCTTTGGGAAATGTATTGTTGATGTTTTTCGTAGAAATATACATGATCTGGCATTATGAATAAATTTACTTGGCTTTTCTCTCCCGTGATAGTAATCCTTTTGTTTTTTGTAGGCATATTTTACAGAAGGCACAAGAAATCTGCTGAGCGTAATACCAGTGTATTAACACCTGGAGTTGCAACCAATTCCAGTGGTCATGCACTTCCTGTTGCAAGTAGGGTCCCCAGTTTGGAATTTGGCAGTGCTAGCAAGGAATGGGAAAACATTCGTCAGCGCAAGGTCCAATTGATCAACTTCCTTTCTAGTCTGGAACGTCCCTCTGAAAATTCTGTGATAGCCAACAGAATGGCAGGTGGCAAATTGAACAATTATTCTACAGAGCCAAGAGAACAACAAGAAAATACTCCAATAATAGTAATTTCAGATGATGAGGATGGAAACAATTCAGGATACAAAGAACTGACAACATCTGATTTGGCTAGTAATATCACAAAATGGGTGGCATCCAATGGGATGAGCCAAGCATTTAAAACCATGCAGATTGAAGGAGACAAAAATACGCAGATTGTTCCATATGGTCAAAATGCAGCTTTAGTGAATCAATTTCCTTTGCAAACCAGCTGGCAACCATCTATTCACTTTGAGAGAGTTGTATTGCAGAAAAGGCCTGAGGAGCAGCGTGTGCAAGATCTTTTGGTATTTACCTTTCAATTCCAGTTAATTGGTGAATGTTCAATTCTACAAATCTGTATTTTTGTGCTTATTCTACTATGTGTGCCAAGATGAACGACTTTGTATTCCAATGCTTAATTCTTGTTTTTCATTCTAGGCTGTTAACATAGCGGAGAAGAGAGCAGAAACACAAGTGTTCCTTTCACATCCTACAGAGAAAAAGCGAAGGAGATCAGACCCCAGCTTGCATGTCAGCGAAGATGCTACCTGCGCCCCTAGACAAAGGAAAAGAAAATCTGGCACAGATCCAGTAGCTGCTGATTTGTCCTTGGATTTAGGAAAAACTGATATTTCATCAGAACCTGAACTGACTATGAAGGAAGAGGAGAAACCAAAAAATGAAAGTGACGGTCTTGAGGAATATTGGAAAGATTTTGCGTTGGCCATCGAAAGTACAAAGGTATGCGTGTCAACCACAGAATTTGGTTTATAGTGCAGCACTCTTTAAAAAAATTTCCAGATGACTGCTAATTCTGCTTGTGAATACATGCTGTATTATCTATTTGAATATTGAACGCTGCTTTCTACGAAGCATCTTCATGGTAGTATATTATGCCTGGTTGATTGGAAGAAATATACTCCATTTCATAATGTAAGGTTAAGCCAACAATATGAACACTGCAAGAAAGCAAAAGATCCCAACATAATTTGTTAGAGATGGAGAAAAGCTGTGCCTATAAGGGATGAAATGCTCCAATAGACATGTCAAGATCACAATAACTTTATTAAAATTGTGTACTGTATTAATTTTTACGCACAGCCATGACAACTACACCTAGATTACAATGATGACTTGTATCGTGACATAATAACTCCCAACAAAAGGGAGTATCTTATTATATGGGAGCTAAGTGGTAAATAATGAATAGGGGTTCATCAGCTGAAGTGTTCAAAAATGCATTCCGTTGCCTTTTTGAGGCTTCCTATCTATCATGACAAGTTTGCATTCTTGCTGTTCAGTTCAGTTGTTGGTAACTGGTTTGTATTATCTGTGATTCTTGATTTAGTTACTTTTATTGGTCCAGATTGACTCATTTGATGAGGCGGCAAATGAGAAAGAAGAGGATCATGGAAAGGTGGAGGATGTCGACTGCAATCATGACATTCGGATTCATGAAGATTTGGGCCATGTATGCCGTGTCTGTGGAATGATTGTGAGAAGAGCTGAATCAATAATTGATTATCAGTGGAAAAAGGTTTGTAATTTGTTTGAGATATATGAGGCCTTTGTAGCTCTCGTTCATTTAGCACTAAAGTTATTTTTATGCATGCATGTAGTTTTCACTTTGGGAAAATCCTAAGAACAGGCTCCATGTTGGGGTGTTCTTGTTTAGCAAATGGCCTGGTAGTTAATTCTTACATTAGTTCTGCTTCACTTACGTTACAGTTTCAAGTTTTGAACACCTGTGATGTTAGCTTATCTTCTCATTTCAGTTCATATGCACTAGTTCCATACTTGTTGACATCAGTGCAGCTACATGATCCTTACAGTTCTAACTTTTGAGCACTTGTGCTGTTTGCTTACCAGCCTATTCCACTTGACATGACTAGCTCTATACTCTGCCTCGATAATTTCATTATCCTCACCTTGTATGCACATGGAACAAGTTGTGAAATACTGCCTCCGTTTCAAATTGTAAGTCGTTTTGGTAAATTTAGATATATAGTTTTTGCTATGCATCTAGATATACGCTATGTCTAGATACGTAGCAAAAACTATATATCCCGATTTGCTAAAACGACCTACAATTTGGAATGGAGGGAGTATAAACAAATGTCATATTGACATTTCCTTGAGAATGTCAAATCCTTTTCTTGCTAATAGGCCAACTTCTCCGGAGTTTCACTGGTTAGACCTTGAGGTCCGGGGGTCTCCCCCTGGTCTAGTCTTTCTCACATCAGTTCCAGCTAGTATGAAACAATAGAAAATCATTGGAATATAACTCGAAGATCAGTAATTGCTTTTTTCATTTCTACAAAAGACATGTTTGCTTGCAGAGTAACCTTGAACTTAGGGCATTTTGCTGAAAGCCTGATATTTTTTGGTTGCTCCCCTAAATAACTAGAGTAAACTAATATCAATTTTATATGTAATCATGAGATTCAAATGAAATTCAAATCAATTTATATTATAATCATGAGATTCAAATGTCTAAATCTGCACAGAAGAGAATAGTATTGGAGAAACCAAGTGACCTTAACGTTTTCTTTATTTCAGGCTTCAAGGAGAAGAACAAGTTGCTATGGAGGACATTCAAAGGATGCTAATGAGATAGATTGTGGTAGTGTTAAACTGTCTGAAGATTTCATAGTTGCAGATATTGCTATTCATCCTAGACATGCTAAGCAAATGAGACCACATCAGTTGGAAGGATTCAACTTTTTGGTTAAGAATTTGATCGGAGACAAGCCTGGAGGTTGCATTCTTGCTCATGCCCCAGGTTCAGGGAAAACATTTATGCTTATAAGCTTCATTCAGAGCTTCTTAGCAAGGTATCCATCTGCAAGGCCCCTTGTTGTGCTACCCAAAGGGATTTTAGGTACATGGAAGAAAGAAATTCAACAGTGGCAAGTACAGGATATACCATTGTACGATTTCTACTCTGTTAAGGCTGAAAAAAGAGTAGACCAACTGGAAGTCCTTAAATCATGGGAAGACAAGATGAGTATACTGTTTCTTGGATACAAGCAGTTCTCCACAATTATCTCCGATGATGGGGGCAGCAAAGCAGCAGCTGCATGTAGGGACAGGCTGCTAAAGGTCCCCAACCTTTTGATAATGGATGAGGGTCATACACCAAGAAATAGGGAGACTGATGTACTAGAATCTCTGAGTAGAGTGGAAACACCACGCAAAGTGGTCCTTTCAGGTACACTATTCCAGAATCATGTTGAGGAAGTGTTTAACATTTTGAATCTTGTTCGCCCAAAGTTTCTCAAAATGGAATCATCCCGTCCTATTGTTAGACGGATAATGAGTCAAGTAGAAATGTCAGGTAGAAGTTCGAAAGGGATTGCCTACAGTGCATTTACTGAGTCAGTTGAAAACACATTGTTGAATGATGACAACTTCAAGAGAAAAGCTCATGTCATTAGAGGTCTTAGAGAACTTACAAAGGATGTTCTTCACTACTATAAGGGTGATATCTTAGATGAACTACCTGGCTTAGTCGACTTCAGCGTGTTCTTGAAACTCACTTCCATTCAGAAAGAGATTATTCAAAAGAAGATGGGAGCATATGACAAGTTCAAAAGAAGTGCGGTAGATACTTCATTGTATGTTCATCCTTGTCTTTCAGAAATTTCAGAAGTTAATGCTGAGGATAGGGCTAACAACTTGACAGATAAGTCAATTGACATTATGATTGATTCCATCGATGTGAGAGATGGGGTGAAGGCCAGGTTTTTCATGAATATCCTGTCACTTGCTAGTTCTGCAGGAGAGAAATTACTTGCTTTTAGCCAATATAGACTTCCAATGAGATTTTTGGAAAGGCTTCTGGTTAAGGTGAAGGGCTGGCATGTGGGGAAAGAGATTTTCATGATCTCTGGTGATACTACTCAAGAAGACAGAGAATTGTTAGTCAATCAATTTAACAACTCTGCTGATGCAAAAGTACTGTTCGGTGCTATCAGGGCATGTGGTGAGGGTATCTCCCTTGTTGGCGCGTCAAGAGTTGTCATTTTAGATGTTTACCTGAACCCATCTGTCACCCGTCAAGCGATCGGGCGTGCATTCAGGCCTGGACAGCAGAAGAAAGTGTTTGTATACAGGCTTGTAGCTGCTGATTCTGCCGAGGAGAAGCACCATGAGAGCGCATTCAAGAAGGAAGTTATATCGAAGCTATGGTTCGAATGGAGTGAGCACTGCACAACAGAAGACTTCAAACTTGGTCAAGTTGATATTGATGACTGTGGGGATGAATTATTGGATACTAAAGCAATGCGTCAGGATGTCAAGGCACTGTATAAAAGGTGAACCCCCTGCCTCTCAATGTTTGATATTGTTTTGCATGCTAGTAGTCTCATCCAGAATTCGTCTTTGTAGGTAGGTAAGAAGCTTTGTGGCCACTGGACGCCATGTAAATATTGCAATGCTGACCGTCCGAGCTGGTACATGATCTGATGTAAGCAGATTTTCCTCTAGAATCATGCCTTACATTACATCATGAAAACAATGCTTTAACGGATACTGTTTCTCTGCAGGGTGATACAGTGGCTTCGTTGTGGTGACAGACCTCAGTATGATCTAAGCTAGGACTTTACGTTTCTTAGTCATTTTCAAACTATGTCTATGGTATGGCTCCTTTGTAGTATGTGCCAACTTGTGACAGCAATCGGGTTGAGCCTCGTGACTCTTGTCAAGTTACTGAGGATTAACAGCCATCGTTTTCTCCTCATAAAGTTTTCGTGGGCAACAGGAAACAACTCAATAAACCTTTCGTGAATGTGCGCTCAGTTTGTTTTGTTCTCCAGCATTGGAGGTTATGCAGCTGTTTTGTTCTTGGGTGTTGGAACTATGCAGTGCCCTTCTTTTTGTGCCCAATGCAATGCAGGCAGAAGCGATCAGAGGCCATTGGAAAGCTCAAAGGTACTGTGTGCTTGAGATGTTTAAAAACTGTACTAGTGGTTTTCGCTATGACGTTTAGTATGGCTCGTCATAGGTTCTGGCGCTCACTTGGTTTATGAATTACGAAGCTCTCTTTCTCTACGCATATGAATTAAGATATCTGCCTTTTAGAACATCATATGAAAAAGCTCCTTTTGTTTTCGTCTTCTTTTGTTTTGGAACACAAGAAAGGCAGGATGGGACAGTGTAGGCAGGAAGGGAGCACTGATGGTTGGGGGATTCATGTTCCGTTCGCTTGTGTTCTTCTCGTGGATCCCAGAGTGTAGGCGAGTACGGGCACCAAGCCACCGAGCTTACAGAAGTTGTAGATGCCTAGATGGGGCACTCTCCAACACGACTGGGATCAGTCTGAGTGAAGAACCCAGAAGATCTCACGACTCACGAACCATCGCAAGCATGGATAGTAGTGCCGTTTCCTTTAGCGGAAGGTCAGAGGTGGGAAACAAGGTTCAATTTTCTCTTCTTTCTTTTTATATGATTTTGATACGAGTTTCTATCAAAACTCTATTCCATCACTATCCAACCCCCGATAGTATGTTCCTTAGATTTAGATCTGAAGCAACTAATTTTTCTCCTAACTAGATTCTTGCCCATGCGTTGCCACGGGGAGCTAAACAATTTTAAACATAATGTATTACGGATTGTGGAAAAATATGATGTTGATCCTAACAACATGCTGAGATTTTTTCTTTTTAAGAAAAAGTTGGTAAGAAATTTAAACCAGTGCGACCGTGATAGTGGCACGCCGCAAAATTCCTATCCATGCAGAATTGCATGTGTGATTATTTTATTTAAAATAAAATTCTAAAATTTGATTTCTTTTGTTTGATTGCCTTTTAGTTTTAGAATCGCTATGCTTAAGAAAGTTAAAATGTGCATCAGATAATCATGCTAATGCAGTTTTTTTTGAATTGTTGAATTTAAAATTAATTGTTGTGCCCAAGTTGTGCAGTAAAGTAGCAAGCCTGTTTGCTTAGTGGTACTTAGAGCTCCATTTAATTCGGTACACTTCTCTTTTCAAAAAAGAAAATGCGGTACACTTGGTGCTAGAGAGTTAGGAAGTACAAAAGTCGATTAGGCTGCCTGCCAAAGTTGAGCAAACATTGAGATGATTTACTATTTTATTAAGGCTACAAAAACACTTACTATATAAATAGTAGCTTTTAGAAAATCATAATAATGCTTAGCTCTCATCTGAATTTGACAATTCAAACTCTACGGTCTATAGTATTTGCCGTGCTGCAATTTCAGAAAATGGAGCTCCTAGCCCTATTTAAGTCTGGACAAGTATAAAGTTCATCTAGTAATTTAATAACTTGAGATAAGTCTAAATGAAATGAATTTTCGTGCACTTACAGCTCGCGCTAGTAGCACGCATGAGGAATAGATTTACCGCTATTCGCCCTATCCCCCGAAGTCGACGACGCCTCTTCTTCTCAGACCTCAGTAATGTCGGAACCGACGGTTCCTTTTCCCCAATGTTCGAACTCTTCCACGATGACCTCTCCTTGAGTACGTGAGAGGCAGGGCAGACCGTCCATGTGACATCCCCGATGTCACTACTGTACCTAATCATGTGCATTAGCATTTATGAAGCATCTCATATGTTTTTGCATGCATTTGTCACATAAAATAACCACTAGAAACGAACTTCTCCGTAATTATCTAATACTCTAAGAAATTTTGTAAATAAAAATCAAGCAAAGTTGTAAATCTAAGTATATGTAAAGTTTTGGTAAAAGTGGTGAGATGTTTTCAAAACAACTCAACCTTGATTGGATTTTTAAATTGTTGTTTGAAGTGTAGACCCAAGTCGTTTAAAGCTGAAGTTCCAAATTCTGAAATAGTGGTCATTATGTCATCTTCAGGTGTTAATCAAAATAGTTTCCCCAAAACACTAATCATGCATGTTTGGAAAAATGGAATCCCCATAATTTTATCCAACCAAAGAAATTCGTTTCAAGAGTTTTGGAGATCATTTGGTCCATAAATGTTGAAAGGAAAGGAAATTGAAATTCATCAGTGATGCACAAGGCCATGGTTGACCCAGACCGAGGAAGCCGCGCGTAAATAGGAACAATTTCAGGGGCCTATCTTCCCAACCGTAGACTCATATGAACAGTGATGCACAGGGTTTTTTCTTTTTTTTTCAAAATACCAGCTGAAACTTTGGAAAATCATAGTAAATCATAGAATAATCCTTAAATTGAAGCTGAAGATGTTTTGGAATCCTTGTGACTAGATATATCCAGTGAACCTATAATATGGCATGTTTTAGTAGAAAAATATTGCTCTAGATTTTTACCTATTCTTGTTAGGGATAAATTCATATCTGTAGTTTTGTTGCTCCTTTTGCTGTGACATATTTATGGAAGGCTACTCAACGAGAAAAATTTACTATCGAAATATCCGGAAATGTGTGTTAACATGTTCAATATCCTAAATAAGCAATATTATAAACCCTATATACTTCTACCCTACAACTTCGAGTAAGTTTTGATTGACTCGTAACTCTTTTCTTTTTGTAGGTACTTGTTAAATCTAATACATGTATATATGCCTATATATCTATATGTGCAGCTTTTTGATTGGATTTTGCTCGTAATTTGTGTGGAGTCTAGCAAACTTATAGTGTTTGACTCAAAGAGGAGACCATAGTTGGACATCCAACATATCATAGACCCAGTGAACATGTAAGTCTAATTTGTACAATAAATTCTTTTCATTTTTAGATCAATTAAACATCAAACATATTTTTAAGCGTAGGGTGTGGAAAAATTTGTGAAAAAGTACAAAGACGGCGGTGAATGGAAGGATAAATTGACCGTTAGAATGGACTTTTCGGTACGTGGGGTCGCAACAATTTTGCATATCTCATTTGGTGCTCTGTATACACATACACAAATATTGTATTTCTACTTTATTCCTCTTATAGTGTTTGATGCAAGAAGCCGAAAATAATTGGTGTGGGTACTATGTACTGAATTCATCTACACTCCAACCCGTTTCGGGAAGGCTACGACGAAGGACATAAGAGTACGTACAAACCATTCGTAAATACATTTATAATTATGCTGACACGATGAATTAATATATTGAGCTTTATTTTTTTTCAAAATGATAGATGATACAAATCAAGAAGGAAGTTCTCCATGTGGATAGGATCACGGCCGTGTCGGAGCAGCTCATAGAATTTATTATGAGGGAGATGCCGAATCCTACTGGCGAGTTCTACCACGACGGCCATATTAATAGAGTATCCGCATCGACGTCAAGTGGGACATAGTACTTTCAATCGAGACAGATATGATTTCTCATAACATTTCTAATACTTGTAATCGTGATCGTGATATTTGTATATTTATAAATATTATTATGTTTAAATAACTTAACTACATGATCGGTGGTGACATTTAGTTATTTTTATACATTATTTTAACTCGAACGTGACTACGTATAGTAGTGTATAACTCGGGTACGCGTAGCAATTCTGGAAGTATAAACAATAATAAATAATTGAAATAAAATAGTATTCAGGAAAAAAAAGGGGAAAACCCTATGGTACTGGTTGGAAAGACCAACCGGTACCTAAGTGCCAGCATCAAATGCTTACACTTTCAATCTCGGTCTCTAGTACCGGTTCTAGACCGGTTGAATACCGATTTTCAACCGGTAGTAAGGGCCTGTTTTCAGGTACGTAGTGACGCGCTGCTACTGTATATGATTGCCGACTATATGAGAAACCATTGACCATATTCATTTGCACACAGGGACTGTGTTGTTGATGGTTTCTGGTTACTAACTGTGGTCGGGTTTGGTTGGTCGTGGCAAAAGCAGTAACGGCCAAGAGTTAATATAGCTACGCTTTGAATTCCAGCAGGTGATTTAATTAGCAAATGTTCCAAAATACCCCTCACGGTTAAAGGTGGCATATGACATACCAGTAAAAGCTTTCAGGGATCGAGCTTACTACGTATGTCAATATGTCTTAAGGGCGTTGATCACAAACAAATCCAGTTACATAGAAAATAGTCTTAGTTGAGAGCGTCCTTGTCAAATTAGTTGTGTGGAGTATCAGCACGGCAATGCAACAAACTATCCAAATACTGAAACTTGTATTTAATTATGGAAACAAACGTTTGACCAACCAACTGTGTCACATGCTATGTGCATGATCCCTTTGTTAAACTCAACATGTTGACCAATGCACACGGCTACGCACGAGCGCAAGCCCAATAGGTCCAGATAAAATAAGGAAACTGACAGGCTGGCACGAGTCTTTCAAAGACACAAGTAATCAGTCACAATGATCTCATTCAGCACAGGCCCTCGACAGTGTGTGGCTTAAGTGATGCCCAAAATAGAGAGAGAAGATAGAGGCATCACTCCCACCACTGAAGCCACCGATGCCCGTGCCAGAAAAATGAGGAGCCATGCATCTACTTGCACCGGTGCCATCTCTTAAAAAAAATATTTTCTCTTACTCAGGTGGCGCATGCAAGAGCACAAGCAGGGCAAGCCCCATTGACAGTTTGTTTGTTTTTATTTATTGTGTGGATCCTGCTAGTGATGCCTGCACTGCTGTAGAAGCCATCAGGAGTGTCCCGGCTTATATGCAGGCCAGGTAGGAATTTGCCAGTGTATTTTGGTTAATCTCTCCATCGCTTTGTTGGCCGATAGGATTTTCTGTTGATGTTATATTTGCCCCTCTACAGTGGCTGATCTAGAATGTAAAATTAGATATCCTTATTTTCCTTCTCTTCTTCCTCCCTCTTCTTTCTTCTTCTTCTTCTTCCTCCTTTTCTTCTTCCTCTTTATTCATGGTTCAAAATTGTTGGGGGTTCTAGGGGGCTCCATGGCTGCATGCCCCCCCCCCCCCCCCCCCGGCCCCTCTAGTATCTTACAGAAGAGTTAGAAGAGCCATCGACCTCGTGGGTTCCACTATTATAATTGGAACATGAAACATAATTAATCTAGGAAATTAAAGTCCACAATATTAACTATTAGTATAGTACATGGCTACAAGCCACTAGTAATAATGTAAAGGATCAGCTACTTAGTGTTCAGCATATGTTGAATCCTGCTTAACAAACGTTGCTTCAGCAAATCTTGAATCCTACTAAATGCATAGCAAATCAACAAAGAAAAGCTCAGCTAGGCTTTTCCTGGCATTCATTGTTTTGTTGCAAAGCAGAGGCAAAGACCAAGAACAACGTGCCACTGCCATGCACCCATCAACACTACGCCTGTACATACACTGACATATAAGGTGGTCAAGCATGACCACAGTTTTATTGTGAGACACTGTATTGAAGTTTGCTTCTTTTGTTCTAAACAAGAGGTACTTTCTGAAGCCTGTTTTCTTTAAAGGTGACACAATGCTACCGTTCATATGGATGCAGTTGATCATGCGTTTTCTTTTATTTTCCGTATTCTATTTATTTGATCAAATTAGTAGCTATGGCAGTACATTTGATTAGTAGCAAGCGGTATATATGGAGAGAGCATTACCAGTAACTATCGATCATTATATTATTACAGGTGGCTCATAATGAGAGATCCTCCTATAGTAATCATTGTCACAGGTAGTTTTGAACCAACTGTTTTGTTGCCTGATTCCTGCAATTCAACGAGTAGGGCAGCTGATGGCTCGATCAGAAACTGACATTGAAAATGCTTTATAGAACCCACGCTGATTTGGCTACCTGTACTACCACTACTACAATAGAGGATATCACCGCCGGTTGTAAAATGTCATCAACCGCCGGTTTCGATTCCCGTTGGATCAAAGTCGACGGTGATAGCATCGGCTGCACCGCCGGATCCAGAACTAGCGTGCGTTGATGCCCTTAAAAAAAGAAAAACGAAGCACGCCGCCGCACGCCGCTGCCCGCGGCGCCCGTGCTGCTGCCGCTGCTCCGCGCCACGGCGGCCCCGCGCGCACCGCCCGCAAGCTCCTCCGCGTCGCAGCTCGGCACCGTCGTCGCCGCTGCCTCTGGCTCGCCACATCCACGCCGCCGCCGCCTCTGGCCCGCCGCGCTGCCCCTGCTCCGCGTCGCGGCCTCTGGCTCGCCGCGCTACCCCTGGCTCCATGTGAGAGTAGAGAGAAAGCAGAAATAATGGATCGGAAAGGAGAGGGATTAAATCTGAACAAGACCATCTGATGTTGATGGTGAGAAAAAGGAGGAAGCGAATCGACGGAGGAGAAGAAATGGAATGGGGATGGGATGAGAAAAGGAGTGTTGCAGCTTTATAGCATCAAGAAACTGTGGTTGTATAAGCTAAACATGTGCAAAACTGAGGTTTAGAAAAAAGAGGTCTTGAGTGGAGTTTCTAGAACTCCAAAAAAGACTATGATTTTGGACTGCTAGCTCGGGGCGTTCACATGCCCAACAGAATTAATTTTTTCCAATGAGGCCCAATAGAATTTGTAGACCAGCAGCTAGCTTCTCGGCAGATTAATAAATCAAGCTTAGGCCCTGTTCATATGCACGTATTTTTGGACTAAACATATACTACGGTTTTGCAAAATACTTTGATTTTTGAAAGTTGACGGTTGTTTGGACGTAACAAACTTTCTGGTTTTAAAAATGCAAAAGTCCGATATCGTAAAAGTTTGATTTTTAACCTTTAATTATAAAACTGGATAAAAAAGACCATCCTACTACCGAAACCGGGTAAATTTGGCCCTTAGGGTGGTTTCAAAGCTGGTTTTATATTTTTTAAAATTAAAAATATTTATTTTTAAATTAAAAAATTCGTAAGTAATTTATTTTAAAATTAAAAATACGAAATGGGTATCAAAGGTTTTCTGTAATCTATCTATTGTCATTATACTTGTCAGTTATTTAGATCCAATTTTTTTATGTTCATAATATTTGGTTGGTTGTAGTTATGCCTATTATTTTTAAATAAATAAGATTCAAATAGACCAATAATAGGTAGGTTATATTTTTAGAAAAATTTTGATACTAGTTTCATATTTTTTTAATTTAAAATAAATTAGTTTTGATCTTTTTAGATCTAATTAGAATTTTTAATTTTTTTAAAAAATACAAAAGAACATATGCATACAGCAAGGCCTGTAGCTAGGCTTGGGAGATGTCACGAGCAGTCGACTTGGACAGAAAAAGAATAGTTGTGGAATAGTCTCGCCCATTATCTCTAAAAGGAAATGGAGTGCATGCTGAAGTCAATGGTCACACCCATAATAAAGGCACCGCCCTGCACTCGCATAAACATATAGGTGTGGTTGGTTGTATTTCTTTGGCTTTGGATTCCCTCTGTTTGGGGGCCTGGCCGGACACCCCACCCCCCCCCCCCCCCCCCCCCCCCCCCCCAAAGCGAAAACACTATTCAGACCTGGCAGATGAGGGAAGCACACAGATTTATAGCACTGCAACCAAACAACATCTCCATATAACCTCGCTAAAGCACTGCACCAAACCTAAAAAACTTGTCAAAGCAAGCTGCATGAGACGAGCCTAACTATATCTGAGCAACCGGTCACACTCTATACATCAGGGGACGATGCATACCAATAGGTCAGTGTGCATAGCTCGGTCAAGTCAAGTTTATTAGACTCGGAGGTGTATTATTCTCCTTATGGATTAATTGCAGAAATTGTCACATCTTGCGCAAATGTACCCGAAGTACGATTGACCACCATCGAGTGTTTAAGAATTCCGAAATATAAGTGCGACGTTGCTTTCATGATAAATCATTTAGCTATATTAGCCTTTTTCTTGAAAAGTCAAGTTTTGATTCAATGTGTTTAACCCCATGAAAATGCTCTAGGTTCCAAGTACATTGTATATGGGAAACTTTTACTCACATCTTTTTGTAGAGATGAACTCTTATATACAATTGACCAAACGGTACGGGCTATTATATGGTGATCAAACCGCTATTTCTGCCTGATGTGCATTGGAATTTACCTTGAATTAATCTTAGTTCAAGAGTGTCATTGTCAAAATGGATGTTTAGACTGTCAATACAATTGTGCAACCAACCATTCAAATAGTAAAAACTTGTATTTAGTTCAATCCAGTGAAAAATTATTGGTTTTTTCTAGAGGCACTTCAATTTCAAGCACTAGAGAGAAAGACAAGGTAGTGCAAGAGAGAATAGAAAGAACGGTGTGTCTTTATATATGTTGAAGATGATGCATGGACCATTGGATATTCGTATGGGCCATTGAATCTTCATCCCACGCTCCAAAACATGCAAAAGCAACCTCACAATTAAAAGAGAAAAGTTTATTTTGCCCCTAGAAACTGAATCTGGATAACCCCTTGAACCAAAAAACCGGACAACGACACCCTCTAACTCTAGAAAACCGGATAAACTAGCCCCATTGACGATTTGAAAGTGGTTTTTATAGTGGTTTTGCTAATGTGGCAATAGACCCCATATGTCAGAATTGACCACACCTACATGGAATCTTTTTAGGGGATTTTCCATAAGATTTTCTATAGAAAAACGTTAGTGCTTGATTTCGTTGTTTTCAGGGACCTATCAATGAGCTATACGTTGCTTGGCATGGCCGACTTGCGGTGTGTGCGGCGGCGGGCGGATCGGTTTGTTTCTAGCATCGATGGCGCAGGAGACGAGTAGGGGACGGGGCAGAGGTGTTCAACTCTTCACCGAGCTCGGTTTTGGAGGCTGGAGGGCGTCGAGGGAGGCTGGAAGTGCTCAATAATGGGTGACTGGCGGAGAGCATGGAGCAGCCGTAGTTCAGCTAATTCCGGCCGTGGAGCGGTGTAGAACGAGCAGGGAACGATGTGGGGATGTGGAGGAGGTGGGGTGACCATGCGTGAGCGGAATCAGGCGGAGTCCGCAAATTGGGATTAACCGGATTTTGACCGGCAGTGAGGAGCTCAGCTCAGCCAAGATGGGAGCAGAGGAGGGGGTGTCGAGGGAGCATAAAGGCACGGGTCGGAACGAAACTGATCCAGTCTGCGTCGTGCCATCCTAGGAACGCAGAGGATGAGCGTCGAGGAGGAGGCTATGGAGACCAACGCAACAACGCTAAGGACACGAGTGGCCTACACCAGGCATCGATCGACATGAAGGAAAGCGCCGGCGGCCAGGACTAGAGTGCCAAGCAGGCGCCAGCGATCGACGTGAATGACAACGCCCACAGTGTGTGTGTTTGTGTGTGTGTGTGTGTGTGTGTGTGTGTCATTGTGTGGTGTGGTGGTGGTAGAGCGGGCCGATTGGGCCGCCATGGTGGAGAATCGGGTTTCTTACAACCTGCTGCCTCCTGCTCGCACGGCCGCAGCTCACGGAGGTGCTCAGCACTTCACGCGTCGCCACGTCAATCAACAAGAGCAGCTAGAGCTCAGCACGCGGGAGAGCAAGTCAGATACCATGCGGTAGACCCCACTATGTCTCTTCCCCTTTTCCGTGCCTTTCTCTCAGGTGATTTTTCTATTTATCAAGTGCTTCGGTTTCCGTGCAATGCACACATCCAAATAAAAACGGCTCTATTTCATAAATTATTATTCAAATTAAATTTTGATTGCACCGTTATATTTTTACAATGAGATCTTTAAAACTAGACCACACTTGACCATGTTTAGATAATATTTTTATAAAATATTTTTATTTATTTTAAATAATTTATTTTTCTAAATATTTTATCTTATCCGGGAGTTTTTTTATTCTCGGACCAACTTCTAACTTTGAAGGAACACATTCGGAACATTTCTTTCTTTTGAATATTTTTATTTGTTTTTGAACAATTTATATGTGATCTTATTGAAGATCTAATTATTTAAAATATAATAATATAATGTAGTTGAAAGTGTTGTTTATGATATACGCTTTTCTCACCGAGTGCATATGCTAATCTTAATTAACGTGTTGATACGTGGGCCGTAGCAGTTCCCGTAATATATGGGTTATGCATGCAGCAGTGGTGGGAGCCGTGCTCTATCATAGCATAACAGCAGATTGCGTGCGCTGAGAATAGAAGTCGGTTCCCCGTCCCTATCTACGCTGCTACTCAAGCTCACTACGAGGAATGGAGGGAGGCGTCGGCACGAGGTCGAGCGCCAACAAGCAGCTCGTGCGGAGACGCGTGGAGAAGGTAGAGGAGGCGTACTGGCGCACCGGTGTACAATGGCAATTCCCAGTCCGTGACCCAATGCCTCGTCCTCCAAAACTCTAGACATTGAGATCTCAACGCCGCGGTGGGCGGCACCAAATCCATGCCGAGAGAGGAGGGGCTCCTCCACGTATAGTTGTGCATAGGTATAATTTGAAACTATAAACTTCTGATGCTGAAATGTTTATCTCAAACACAGGTTGACTTCTCTTTTGATGTTTATTTTTCCAGGTGAGGTGCATTTACATCAAGAGCATCATGGGGGAGCGAAACATATCGTTCTAAGTTACTGTGGCCGAGGTATCTGCAACCATGTGTCATATTATTGTGGTAGTTCTGATCAGAGTGCTTTCGGTTGTGCGACTGCTTTTTATTTATCTATATTATATGTCCAACCTGAACAATGTTATCTCGATGTATAAATATTGTCGCGGGCAACGGGAATAATACCTCAATTCCGTTTTAAATTTGCTCCGATGTATTAACTTTTTTTGCCATGTATGTATGTGCTGCACGTCTTGGATTAAGCTGTGGACTTAAATGCGAATGTTAGGTTGATCCTTTCCCAGTTTATCATGCATCAACTCTGCATTACTATTAAAAATTGAATCCATATGCATTTATTTATTCTCATACGTACTGTAGACTATAGACAACCGGAACATTAAAATCGTGATAGGGCGAGCAAAGCGCGCTAAATGTTTTAGTGGAGATAACGAGAGAAGGCAAGAGGTAGGTGATAACAGGTGGGGCCATATGTTGGTGAGAGAGGGGAAAGCCACACTAGAAAAAACAGTTCATAAACTATTTTGAGTTATTCTAGAGGTAGTTTATCAGGTTTTTTAAATTAGAGGGTATAGTTGTCTAAATTTTTAGTTTAGGGAATTTTTCAAACTCGATCCCAAGTTAATTCAGAGGGGAAAAAGAACTTTACTACTCAAATTAAAACGATAAACTTATCGAGATGTGGTGGATGGACGGTAGAGGAGGTAGACTCTCATCCATACAACCCCCAAAATTAAAATGAGATATACGTCAAAATAGTTCGTGAGAGCAGTCTTCTCGGATCATTGTCGGAACGCCTTCCGCTAAGGAATTCGAGTCAGATTTGAATCGGCATCGAGTTTCATCTCCGGTTTGACCGAACGGCACCAGCTCGGAAACTCGTAAAGATTGGCGCGGACAAGCGCAAGTCACGAGAGCCGGCGAGCCGCGACCAAATTCACATCGAAGCCATATCCACGCAGAATTACTGGCGTCTTGTTTTCCGACGCGACATCCAGGGGCGCTCGATCATCAGGATCTGCAAGATCATCAGGATCTGCAGGATCTACTAGGAGGAGCCTCAGTTGCCCATTCAAACAAAAGATTAGGGCACTGCAAGATTAATTCCTAACAACTTCTAGTCCTACTGAAGAAATCATATTGATGCAAAGTAAAATATACGTGTCTAAAAGAAGCTTGGAACAAGGACATAATCCATTTGGTGGGCACTGTGAATAGGAAGGCGCATCATTGCTGCCTTGCCTCTCATTGACTTATACTAGCTTGTGGGTCTTCATTATTCATAGGGCATCACTTTTAAGGGCATATGCGTGAGCAATTGGTCATCCAACAACAGCTAATTATAGGAGGATAACGGGGAAACTCACAAGAGGACAGCGGAGTCCTATCATTGAACTGGCTCAACATTGATTTCATATTATCAAGAGGAATTAATGACGTAGGCTTCTTGATCCTACTTCTATAAATAGTTGGATTCAGGAGCACCGTCGACGCTGCGCGTGATGCCTTACTTGATATGCAAAACAAGAAATGGATTCTTCTGCCCTACAACCATCGGTACGTGTATCCAACTTCTATATATTTCCGTTTAACAATCATAGGAGTAATCTTCATATTGGATATCCTAAATGCAGTAACCATCGTATTCTCATTGGGATCAACCTAGACAAGAGCAAGATCCGCATTTTGGATTCCAAAAGACTAAGTCATGATTTAATCCAGCCTTGTATCGACATGTTAAACAAGTAAACAAAAGTAATAAACCTTTTTGCTATTACAACTTCGCTAGATATGCATACATCTAATTATATTCATTGTTCTTATTGTCACATAGGGCCTTCGCAAAGTATCGTAATATATAGACCTTTATGGACGGATTTCACTGTACGTAATGCCAAAAATATCCTATGTAATGCATTTTATGCACGTCTATAACGGAGATGATATGACTGTTGGTAACCGAAAGGTTAGTAAAACTTGAGTATATACAATGTAAAAATATATTTAGTGTTTTAATACATTCTTTCTATTCTCATTCTTTGTTGCAGCATGCGGAGCATGGAACTTCAGAGTTGCTACTATGTGATATCTTAGCACTTCAAGAAGAGCTTACTGGATTTATAGTGGACCACGTAGTGAATCCGGGTGCAGAGTTCTGCCTTATCTAGCTTGATTGATTTTATTTTAAATTTGTGCATCGTAAAATGTATATATGACTCATGGTATAGACTATGTTTGATGTATGGACTTGTGGTTTGTAAGATTGATTTCTATTTACTATGTGAGATTTGATGTATTTATTATATGAGAATGGATTGTATGAATTATGTAGTCCTGTGAATCGTATAAAATTATTGAAATGTTGTTTGAATTTAGAAAATGATGCTAGAATAAGCAGCAGTAAAGGATTATCACCGCCGGCCCGTGTTGTGATAATCCTATTTTCACCGCCGGCCCGTGTTACAAGCCGGCGGTGATAATACTATTTTCACCGCCGGCCCATGTTAACCCATTTTCACTCCCAGTTCAAAGTGGGTATTTTCACCACCGGCACCTAAACCGGCGGTGAAAATGATTCTGTAGTAGTGCTATTTAGTGCTGCTTACAATAATGGTTCAAGTATATGAGAATAATGAACTGAAACATGAGCTAATCAGCATGTTGAAAATTAATATCATAATAATCATGCAGGAAGCATGTTTTAGTTGTTACAAGGAAACTGCTCGTCGTCACTGTGTGCACGTGTCAGACAAGATGGACCGTAATCTGTGCTCCCGAACTATCTACTAGAGTTACTGCTGGCCGACTTGCTCCTAGACAAGGATGGTTCGAATACCGGAAATTCAAGGAAAGCTCTCCCCAGTGTCCAACATGAGAAAACAATGCCATGCTCACCAGTGGAGACTGTAGAGTCTTACCACTGGTTGAGATTGCGGCGAAGATCATCTGTCTTGCTCAGTTAGTATGTAAATTCCAAATGGGAAGCAAACATCCAAAGACCCGGTGCGAATATTGAGACCTTAAAAACTACACATTTTGACCCTGCAGCTGCAACTGTGGAACTACAAGTAATGCAAGGCAAACATTACGTCATTACCCTGCAGTAAATTAGTGGCAAGAATGTTCGAGCTCAGTGCTCGCTAAACGTAAAACCGTCTTCCCATGTCTATCCGTGATCCATTCGTGATATACCGCCCCTCTTCCTCCCTTTGAATTCATGTCCCGTCTCCTTCCTCTGCATGTCATAGTGGACAAGTTTCCTACGGGGATAGATCTTGATCACAATCAGGGAGCTGAAGGGGCGGAGCACATATAGGTTGTCCCGAAGATAACTGGTTAGAATAGAAGAGTCCAGTGATTAGAAGTTAGGGAGATGACATGATGTCATCGTCAAGGAACCATGGAGCGGCTCAGTGCCTGGCCTGCAGGCTTACAGTACTAAGTTTGTATGCCTATGGAATCAGTTCAGGAGCTGTTTGGAGAGAGAAATAGTAGAATACATCATGATTTTTCTTGGTTAAAATCTAGTAGTTCTCCGAGCATGTTTGGTTAGTCCATAGTTAAGTGCGAGTGATTGCTGGAAAAGCATGCATGCAAGTAGCAAGTAGCGAGTCCCTGTAGAAATCAAAATCTCTCGGATGTGATTCTCTGGGTGCGATTTCAGATTCTGCCTCTCGTGTTGTAATTGAATAGAAAAAAAATTATAGGCTACTATAAACCAAATTAAGTTGGGCATGTTCTGCTCCGGCTACCGTCCTGGTCGTTTTTGTCCTACCGTACCCCAACGAACAAAGTACTCCAATGGCTCCATAGAACATGCATGGGTCATATAGCAGCTTGGTTCCCGATGCCTCATGCTCCTAAATCAGTAATAACCCCTCTAATCAACAGTTGCAAACGGGCCATGATGGAAGAATTGACCTATTTGTATCTAGAACTTGGTACAATACGAACCCGAAGAAAAGAATTAAGCACACGCAAGTGTTTTCAGTGTGATAGGAGGTGCAGTTGCAGATGTATATATGAGTATGGTGTGGGTCTGGTGGTGCGTGTGCGTCCATATGTATACAGTATATACGAGTGAGGTGCAGTTACCGAAAAGGAGGCATTTATTCCACATGTGTAAGGAAAGATAGGAGCAGACATTAAACTAGATCCTTCTTTTTGGCGGGTAAACTATATCACAGTTTATTGTACAGCTTCTAGAAGTACATTCATGTGCTTTTAAATTTCTTAAATTAATTTGAGAATCACCACAAAGTCTGTCAATAGTGTGTATATATATATTTCGATCAATCACTAGCATGACACTCTAATGTGGATAACAAGATTAGAATTATATAGAAGAGGAAAACAACACACCGTTCATTCATTTGTTTCCTTCTTTCACGGGTAATTAAGGCCCAGAGGCTACCGCAAAAATGCTTATTGCAGGCGTGTCTCAATGTACATCACAGACGTTAAAAGATAACTCTGGTATTGGCGATGACTGAAAACTGACCTTACATTACAGACTAAAGCAGCAGTGCTACTAGGAGGACAGTATTTTTGTGACAGTATTTGGACTCGGCAATGATGAATCGCATTTGGACAGCAGACAGTGTCAAAGAAATGTCCTACTAGGAGGAGCCTCAGTTGCCCATTCAAATGAAAGATTAGGGCACTGCAAGATTAATTCCTGACACCTTCTAGTTCTACTGAAGAAATGATATTGATGCAAAGTAAAATATACGTGTCTAAAAGAGGCTTGGAGCACAGACATAATCCATGTGGTGGCCACTGTGATTAGGAAGGCACATCATTGCTGCATGACTTATACTAGCTTGTGGGTCGTCATTCATAGGGCATCACTTTTTTGGCACATGCCTGAGCAATAGGTTCTCCAGTATTTACTAATTATAGGATTAGGGGGAATTATTTTTAAAAAAATAATTCATCAGGGTAAAACTCAACAAGAGGACACAGGACTCCTATTCATTAAAGTGGCTCAACATTAATTTTATATTGTCCTGGAGCAGATTTAGGCTATTTAGTGCTGCTTATAACGCGTTCAGGTTGAGAATGAACTGAAAATCAGTTAATCAGCGTCTTGAAATTAATCTGATCTCGTGTCCCGTCTCGTTCCTCTGCAGATACATAGTGGACAAGTTGCCTGCGAAGATCGATCTTGATCTCAGTCACGGAGCTGCAGGAACAGAGCATTTATATATAGGTGGTCCCCAAGATAGCTGGTTAGATTAGAAGAGTTTAATTATTAGAAGTCAGGGCGATTACATGATGTCTTTGTCAAGGAATCATGCAGCTTCTTATGCTTATGGATTCAGTTCATGAGCTGTTTAGTGAGAGAAAGTAGCTAAGAATACATCACGATGTTTATTTTCTTGGTTAAAATCTATAGTTCTGCAAGCATGTTTGATTAAAATCTGTCCTCCTGTTCCTAGTTAACCACGCACAGGTGATTGCTGGAAAAGCACGTATGCAAGTGGCAAGTCCCTAGAGGAATAAAAAACTCTCGGATGTGATCCTGGGTATGATTTCAATTCTGTTTTTTGCTTCCTCATGTTGAAACTGAAAAGAAAAAAAATTATAGGCTACATAAAGTAAACTGGGCAAGTTCTTCTCAGGCAACGTCCTGGTCGTTTTTGTCATACCCTACACTCCTACAGCAGAGAACATATATTCAAAGAGCTTCATAGAAGATGCCTGGGTCACAAAGCAGCTTGGTTCCCAATGCCTCATACTCCTACATCAGTAACACCTGTAATCAACCGTTGCAAACAGGCCATGATTATTGCTACGGAAGAATTGACCTGTTTGTATCTAGATCCCGGTACAGTGAACAAAAAAAAAGAATTACGCACATGCAAGTAGAGTTTTCAGTGTGATAGGAGGTGCCGTTGCAGATGTATATATGATGAGCATGGACTTATGGTGCGAGTCTGGTGGTGCATGTGCGTACGTATGTTTATATGACTGAGGTGCAGTTACAAAATAGAGACCTATTTATTCCACATGTGTGCTTCTACTTTCTCATATTTATTCCACATGATTATTCCATATTTATTCCACATGAATGTGCGTCTAGAGGTACATTCATGTGCTTTTAAATTTCTTAAATTAATTTGATAATTACCACAAAGTCTGTCAATAGTATAGATAGTGTCTGGTGAGTGTGTTCTCTGGTGTTTGGCAGGAGCCTCTAAAGCTCAAAGAGCTCCTTGATAGGTCGCAGCCCCCGGCCCTTTAGGTCTTGGTGGGTTCTGGTCTTGGTTTTTTTTTGTAAGAGTCTGCTAGTGGCATGAGTTGTACCGAGTCCAGGGGTGGTCTAATCCCTGTACTCTTGCTTTTCTTCTATCTTAAATGAATTGACGTACAGTCCTCGTTCGAGGAAAAAAAAAGAAAAAATTCCTGCCAATAAGAACAATAACATGGCAGATTATGCAGACAGTATTGCATATTCATTAAAAGCAGCAAAGTTAATTAGAACGGACATAGTTAGGGTTCTAGTTACACTACTAGAAAAACAATCATTTATGCCAGTTATTTCAAAGTGGCAGGTATAACCAAGTTATATATGCTGGGCTGAATAAGATCCAGCACGAATACAGGTTTACCGGCCCGTGCCGGCTCTACTTCTCAATTAGAGCCGGGATATATAACCAGCGTATTATCAACAAAGCGCAGAATCAGGGTCTTATAGGTCATAGAGTGGCCTTAAGAGGTGACTCCAAAGATTACAGTAACCTTCCAATGGTGACCTCCGGGTCCAAAACACCATGCTTCTGATTGCAAGATTGAACTGCAAGCTGTTTTTGAACCTCCCTTTGTTGTTCGCTAGTAGGCATCAAACAAGGCAGTCACCTTCGGTCGGGCTAAGACAGGACCAGCTGTTGCTGAGCTTAGGAAAGCCACGGATGCCTCGGTGGAGCGAAGGTCAATGAGTCAAAGCTCAAGAGAAGAGTGTTGTGACTCCGGTGACCCAGATTAGGGCAACACAAAGGCTATGACAATTGTATAATTCATGTTGTACTCTTGTGACAATTTTATACTGCATATTTCATAAATATAGTAGGTATTTAGGAGCAAGATAGTCAAGAGTAATGTGTCCCTTCATCTGCCTATACAGAGGCATCCACCCTCGCTAGACAAAGGATATTTTCACCACTACAATCTTGGTACCTGTGTGTCTGTCTTATTACCACCTTCAAATTTTCATGCTGTGGTTGCCCTTTTACCTTGCTATTGCGTTAGAGTCTGCTCAAAAACACAACACACCACGTATATATGCACGAGTATCTGTGTTGATTCAATTCTGTTGGTTGAATAACATGCATGGATGAGGGTTTGTACAGAAATTTTAGAATTTTCACATAAGAAAGGGTTATGTGACTAACAAATCCATACAAAATCTTTTAAAAAAATAAAAGCAAAGTTACTGTCAGAATATATGTATTGATAGTTTATCATAATTTCAATATGACGGCAGGGACATCATAAAGATGAAGCCAAATATGAGATCAAATATGAGATCAACAACAGTAATGTGCACTCAGGGTTGCCATGGGTTCAACAATGTTTGATTGCTCTTGGGCCGCATATATCGACAAAGTACCCTGAATCCCAAAGTCTTAGAAAAAGCATTTTTAAAGCCGCCGTTGAAGAAAAAGATATGCCCTATAGTTTAATTCCTGACACCTTCAAATCCTATTCAAGGAACCATCATGCAGATGAGGAGGGAACTTTGTCTCTATTTGTTTGAGAGTGGAACAATGCTAGCCTGTGTGTCGGACAATGTGAACTGGAAGGTGTAGCATCCCTTCCTCACCTCACCTTTGCTTATATAGCCCTGTGATTCTAGATTTCAATGGGCTTCAGTTTCACACCGCATGCCAGATGAGCTCTAGGTTAACCAACGTCAGCTAGTTACATGACCCAGGGGAACCCACGCTCTTTGCGCTCCTAGATAACTAAATAGGTTCATGTGGTTCTGGAGCAATCAGCAGATTCAGGCAATCAGCAGCAATTATCCAACAATGCCATAACGAAAATTAATTAATCTAATGTAAACCCTCTAAATGTTCTTGTAATTAAGCTACTTAGCTGCGTCATATAAACACCTAAACATTTTAAAATTACTACATTTTTAATGATTATATCTTTTAATAATTATTATCATTTTAGACCTACTGATTATTATAAAAAAGGTTACACATTATTCCCTATTACAAAAATAATTGCTTACAGAAGGTCATTCTTTGGGCCTTAAAATGAGATCAACTAGGCCTCCAGCGTTCTGGATTAATGCTAAGGCTAGGGAAAGTTCTGAAGGATTCAAGATACATCAACTTGGAAAATTTTATTCCTTCTCTTTGTACACGCAAAACAAATTTCAGAAAAAAAAGTTATTCTTGTTTCCAACACTGAAACTGTTGATATTAGATGTGTAGTCACATGAGCACCTAGCCTGCAACCTTCAAATGACATGTTTTGCTTGCATCACCACAGCAACCAAATATTTCAATTCTGAGACAAAAAAAAACTATGTGATACGCAGATCTTTACCAATAAACTAACACACACTCATTCTGAAGTGAAGGTACTGTCAAGTGACCTGAAGAGAGGGCTTGCTCCCACAACCTTTAATTCTAGGGCATGTACCACAAAAGCCAATGGCAGTTCCAGCAAGAAGATGGAGATTTTTGACGTGTAAAGCCTTTAATTATTGACACCTTCTAGTTCTTACTGAATAAACCATGTATTTGCCAAGTGAATGTGATCTCTGTTGAAGCTGGCTTGGACAGACACTATTGGTGCAATGGGTGCTGCAAACATCGTTGCCTTGCCTCGACTTGACTTCTATGGACTTGCTTGAGTTTCGAAGCATATGCCTAATTAAGTACTAGTTTAATGTTTAAACAACATGAGCTAGTTGAAGTGAACACCAAAGAGGTATCATTAAATAGGTTCGAGTGGTGGTCACATAGCACATTATTCCCGGATATTTTTTGCTTTTTTAGTAGCTTCAGCTTGATGATAAATAATATATTAAATTAAGATAATAACTTAACTCTGCATGATTTTTGTAATTTTCCAAGAGCTCTTAGTGAATGACGACAATTATTGATTTTTAGAATTTTCTCAAATACATTAATGATTTTTAAAGGCATTCATGTATTTTGTATATATGTATTTGATACTTAATGCCGGCCTTCCTTTTGAATACATTAACTTATTTAATAGTTAATGCATTTAATATATTTAGAAAAGATGGAATAACCTTGTAGCTAAAATATCCACATACCAGCTTTCAAATGGGAGGGACATTTTTACCTGGGATTTGCATAGGCATGGCAATTTTACAGTATGTATCAGTATCTTATAAATCAAGATACACCCTTCGTTAATAAATTTTTATGGAAGCTGAAGATTCCTTTAAAAATAAAGATATTCCTTTGGTACCTTCAACAAGGTGTTATTTTAACTAAGGATAACTTAGCTAAGAGAAACTGGTCTGGGAGTAAAAAACTGTTGCTTTTGTGATCTTAATGAAACAATTGAGCATCTCTTCTTTGATTGTCAACATGCCAAGAACATTTGGAGAGTTGTTCATGTAGCTGCTGGATTAACCCCACCAAAATCAATATCGCATATGCTTAGAAATTGGTTAACGGGCATAAGCAATAAAAAAAGAAGTTTGATTTTTGTTGGGGCTGCACCTCTTATGTGGGCGATTTGGTGTACACGTAACGATTTGATTTTTGGAGAAAACAATTTACCTTATTTATGCAGGCTGTTGTTTTTAGGGAGTGTACTGGCTGCGATTTTAATCCCTGCTACAGCGTGAGGATACAAGGAAGACTAACTGTTTGGCAAGCAAGGCATTGGAGGTTGTCTTCTTAGATATCTTTTCCAAGAATGGATGGAGAAATAATAATAGATTTTGTTTTTTGATACCTTCAAGTTGTTTGTGAACTCTTTCTCTATTTTTTTAGTTTGTGTGCTGAGAATTTTGTAAAAACTTGACTGTGTGCGGTTGTAGAGGCCGGAGATGTTTCCTTTTTCTAAAAAAATTACATTAATGTATTTATATACTTAATATATCAAATAACTATTGACATGCCATCATTTATAATTTATGACATTTTCCAAGGGTTCTTGTAGTCTAATTAAAACATTTTTAAGAGTTATTTCCTAAATGGTTCATGGTTTTGTTGTTGAATGGTTGGACATTCTTGGTTGCTAATTTTTTTCTCGAGGTTTGTACATATTGGAGTACAAAATCCTCGACCACTTGAACAAAATTTATGAAGAAGAATAATAATACTCAACCATTTGAGTAAACCACTATGAAGATATTGAATATGTTCTAATGTAAAGCTCAATTAATTAGTGAGAAACAACCTTGTGCCCCTAATTACTTGTAGCAGTTTCGATTGAAAACGACACCGTTTATTTTGTTCTCTAGATCGTCAATAAATGCTATAATGCATTGAATCAGAAAAGTATTATCTACTAAACATTTGGTTGGTTTTATGCCCTTCTCTATACGATCTTTTCTTAGTATTTAGCATTGCTTTAATTAGATGGACCTCACTAGAAGCTAAAAGAATACTCTTTTGTAGAATAAAATTTGAACAATAAACAAACACTTATTTTAGAATGGAGCGAATATTCATTAGAGTGTGATTATGGAAAAATCATCATCCAGTACTGAAAACATAAATTCTCATCCTCACAATGTTTTGGTGCCAACAAAGAAGGACAGTAACAATGTGGCGTGTTAAACTCAAGACTCATCATCTGGTCTAAACATGGGATCCAAATTAAACTCCCAATTACGAATCCGACCCGCCACCTACGTCGTGAGGGGCTTAGAACTTATAATCGAGACAAAAATAATTGCTTGTTACATTTCTAGTACTTGTAAGAGCAACTCCAACAGACTATGTAAAAATCCTAGCTAAATGAAGAGGTAAAAGGCTAGGTAAAAAAATAAAAAGCTTCTCAAAAGGTAGGGGTATCAACAGCCTCTCCAAATCTTGACTCTTCATACTCGAACCATATCCACGTCGAATCCGACCCCACACGTCAGTGACCTCCTCCGTCCCCTGCCCTGTCCATAAGTCGCCTCTGTCTCGCCGGAGGAGGACCAGCGCCGGCCCTCGCCAGAGGAGGAGGGGCAGCGGCGGTGGCGGGCCTCGCCGGAGAAGGGGCAGCGGCGGTGGCGGGCCTTGCCGGAGGAAGACCAGCGGCAGCGACCAGCAAAGGGAGGGAGGGGTGCTGGCCCGACGGAGGGAGGGACCAGCGGCTCGCGACGACGGCGGGAGGGCGGGGCCGGCGCGGGACAGCGCTCGACGGCGGGGGTGGCCCGGGATGGCGGGGCAGGCAACAGCGCTCGACGACGGGGGCAGCCCGGGACGGCAAGGGTGGCGATGCCGCGGACATCATTGGCACACTGGGACAGTGGGGGTGGCGCGGGGGGAGCGGACCGCAGGACCTGAGTGGGAGGCGGGAAGAGGGAGATGGCGAGTGGGACAGGCTCGGTTTCTTTGCCTATCGAGGGGGAGAAAATACCGAGCAGGATAGCTAGGCGAGCGAAATACAGAGTCTGTTGGATCCGATTTTTGGTGAAGTTTCTCTTTTTTAGCTAACTCATCAGGAATACAGAGTCTGTTGGAGTTGCTCTAATCGTGATATTTATATAATTGTAAATATTATTATGTCTAGATAACTTAATTATATGATTGGTATTGGCAGTGACATTTATTTATTTTCATAAACTGTTTTAACTCGAACGCGACTAACGAACGTATAGTAGTGTGTATAGTAGTGTATAGTTTGGGTACGCGTAACAATTCTGAAAGCATAAACAGAAATAATAATTGAAATAAAACATGATTTGAAAAAAAAAGAAATCCTTTGGTACCGGTACCAAAGGAAGCCTTGAGCACCGGGTAAAACACTCGGTGTCCAACACCAAAACTTTGACTTTCAGTCCCAGTTCCCTACTACCGGTTGAAAGAACCGGTACCAAGGCTGGTTTTCAACCGGTAGGCCCTTTCTCCAGTAGTGTATAGCTAGTCTTCTCTGCTGGCATAGACTACAGGGAGCCGCACACGAGTTTCTTTGACGCCTGGAAAACAGGGGCCCGGCAGGCGGCAGGCACGACGGTAACAGGGCGATGGAGGATGTGATGAGGACAGAATTGTGGAGGCTCCAGCAGTGCAGAGGTGGGGGTCCTCATCGACGCCATGCATTCCAGTCCTCCATAAGCTATGATTTCCCAGCATTCATCGAGCTCCATGGCCACGGATTTCCTTCAGTTCCTGTCTACCGGCCAATTCCAATTGGGCCCCTTTGTGATTCTGCTCATCTTCTATGCAAAATATCTAATCCTAGAGAATTCTTATCTTGCCATGAAGCATGACAATTCCTCTCTCTTGCCACTTCAAAATTCTTCTAGAATCTTCTCAAATATACATTGCTATTTTCAACAAGCTGCATTAAAGAAAAAAAAAGCATAGAAACTATGCTTATAAAGAGAAGTGACAGATAATTTTTTATAACACTGCTTACAGAAGATCATGTTGCCTTGTCAAGCAGAGGCAATCAATTGGTGTACATTCCAACGCAGAATGATCACTACAGTTTATTAACTTGACATCAGCAACAACTCTAGAGTTTTCAAGTTCTCCTAACCATGCTTGCTGCTTGTTCTTAAATGCTAGGCTAGGCATATTATGCTGGCAGAGAGAAATTTTGGTGGGATTGAAGAACTCTGCCAACTGAACTTGAAGCATAGTTAATCTGTGAAAAGAACTAATTAGCAGTTAGTTACCTGGAGTATGATAAAAGCATACCTAAAATGAATGACTGTTTTTCCTCTTTCTTCTTACGAGGTTAAGGGTATCCTTCATAGTAGACAAATTGAAGAAACCATAATAACAGTACATCCAGTGAATGCTATCATGAATTGGCAAAAAAGAAAATATACAGAAATGCATGCTTCGAATATGATTAATTTGCATCTGTGAAATTATTGATCGGTAGGACTAATCTACAAGCACCATTTAATATTTTTTATATAAGTGGATCATGTCCAGTTCACCGGGTGAGTGAAGACAAATTTCATACATATCCATTCATATCTAGCACTATGCTAACCATCCTAAATATATGGCTTCTCATACAAGATTACATGAACGATAAAGTAGTATATTGGAAAGAATTTAATCTCGCATAGAGTTACGACCACAAATAAAATGTGCCCAGCAGTTCTATTGGGAGTCCATTAAATCACAGCTCCGAAGAAATGAATAGTGCACTTTAATCATAGCATAGTCCAATGAACATTTTAGCAGAAAGCTTGATTTTAGGATACCAAGAAAGATGGAGTTATGATTAGAAGAAAAAAATCATCACACTACCTAATTAAATTTACATCAATTTTGTGGTCGTTAACATTGATCACATTAAACAAAACTTTCTGATGCAGGCAGAAAAAAGGGAACTATTGCTTTCAGGACAAAGAATATATCATACTACATATGAAATTTCTGACCTCATATCACTACCCCAACTTAACAACTACACCTAGAAACAAATCGCAGACTTAACTGTTGGAGATATTGGCGAGCTTACCCAAAACATGAAAGATCAACTAACAAATTGATGTTGTACAACCACAAGCTCTGTTAGCATATCCTACAAAGCGCAAAATCCATCCAGGAAGTAATCACAAGGCCATTCAAGAACCCAGAATTCGGACGAGCAATGTTCATGTCGTAGCTGCAGATCCTAAATAGGAACATACTAACAGATTTCTCCAATCCATTCTACCACGGCAACCCCTCATGGCAATCGAGCAAAGATAACAAACTCAGCTTATAGTCTAACTCGTCGGCAAGACAATATTACCGAGGACGCCGCGGCGTTCACCAGCGACCGCGCCATCGTCACCGCACAGAACCTGAAACGCGGCAGGCAGGACATGAGTTTCTGCAGAGATGCAGGCTGCAAGATTGGAGAACAAACCGAACTCGGGAGGAAGGCCGCGGGGTGGGTAGGCACTAGCATTCCGTGGCCGCCGGAGAGGGCTTGGTCGGCGGGGTCCGTCCACTCGTCGAAGCTGCGGGATTGCGGCGCTGCGGTTCTCGTTGACCTCGCAGACTTCCATGATTATTAACAACGTGACTGAAATGGATATCAATAGTGGTCGTGCCGGAGTGGTTATCGGGCATGACTAGAAATCATGTGGGCTTTGCCCGCGCAGGTTCGAATCCTGCCGACCACGTTTTCGTTTTTACATATTTTATTTTTTTGCTTTCCATCAATTCCTCCTCCATTTATTTTTTTATTGCTTACTAATGTGCAGGCTCATAAGGCATTATCAATGCACATTCGTAATCACAAGTGTCTCAGGAAAACATATAGAGTAGTGCTGTACACGTAACAAGATGAAGAGGATGACAATGGAATTATATTGAAGGCATCATCATGAAAGGCTAATCAAGCCAACAATGACCAAAAAATAAGCAAGCAACAACAACATTCTACGTGTGACGTCAGCGTGCATAAACATCACTTGGATATCCAGTCTGACTGAAAGGCACGTATGAGGAACCAATCAACCGAAGTAGCCTGCATGTCATATCGAAGCTGATTCAGAGTTCCTGACCACGCATGCATAATGTCCACTACAAAGTTGCCGACGACACGAGATGACTGTTCAAGAGGATTAGAGGAACCGTTTCTTCAACATGCGGCAGCAACTAATCGTACTGTCATTTGTTGCAAGGGGATCGAACGAGATTTGCCTCGGTAGCAGCTGCATCCCTTCATCATCGTGAGAGTCCCTGATACCTCCAACTCCTATTTTCTCTAGCAGCGAGCCGGCCTTGACACAGCCATGGGACTGCCTCTCCACTCCCAGGGTCCTACTCTTCCATCTCGTATATGAATACTTGTGCCACAATAGAATGTGGATGAGGTGAAGAGAAGTCCAGTGCACATATAAATGAGGTTTTCTAAAAGAAACGCAAAGAAATAACTGTTGCACAATGACAGGCATTTAGTTCCAGTTACATATAATCCGAGAAAATGTGTAAATATGCAGTTGTACAGGAGAAGATGCATCGATCTATATACCAAGAGGAATAGAAATAGTCCCACAGCAGCTAGTTCGCCTCTCTGCTCAATCAGCGCAAAACATTGGATGCGTTATATGTTCCATTAGGTTGGGCTCTCGTAACTCATTCGACATGTAGTGACTCATCATCATTATTTAGCGTTGTATATACACAATGTGAACTTTAGTTCAATCATAATGTCAAAATAATGAACCTGTATGATCGATAACACATCAAATGCGACACATATGGAGCATCGATTGTAGCGAGATAAGAAGTCTCAAGTCTAGAAAAAGTACAGCACTCAGGTACTGAATGACAGTTGTATGTGACCTTGAATAAATGAAAAGCTAATGCATCACCCTGCTTTTATATCAATGTTTTTAGTGTTCTAGGAACACTAGGAGCAAGTCCAATATAATAAGCTTGTCTTATAGATGAACCATGCATGTCCTTTGGAGACTAAGTATATAGATATAGACAAGTGATTCAGTAACATCTCTTCTCACGAAGTACAAAACTTTATTTTCTAATTATGATGGGCCCGCACATCAGCTTTTCTTTTATGCCCCACACCCACCCGTTGCTTTCCTCACGACCTCACTGTCGTCCTGAATGAAGCTGGGGCCTCTTGCCCCACCGGCGTAGACCCTAACTCATGGATCGGAAGCCACCTGCAGCGAGCTACATACATGGCTGGTCGTCTAATTTTGTGAGAGATCCAGCGACCTGCCATTATATTTCAACACCATTGCTTGTGTCGTCCGCCTATAAATACCAGACCCCCTCCTCTCCCGGAGCTACCATGAACTCAGTACAGTTCATGGTAGCCGGGTGAGGGGAGGGGAGTGAAATTTTTGCAATTTTTTTCTAAAAGGATTAGAAATTTTTTCCTTGAGTAAGAATTACTGCACTTTGATTTAGTTTTTAATTGTTATACACTTGCTAATTAATTTTTGTAGTTTTAGTGTGCAAGTGATTTAGATGTAGATAGCTATCTTTTTAGTTTATTATTGATATAATAATTGTTAGACCTATGATAATTATTTTTTAATGTAGATACCATGTGATTTAGATGTAGTTAGCAATTGGTTTAGTTTATTATTATTATAATTATTATTATACATATTATAATTAATTTATTTAGACACTCTAATTAGGTGGTTTTAGTGTATTTAATTTTAGGTTGTAATTATGTTTTTAGAAATGAATTATTTTAACATTCTAATGATGTATATATGGTATGTTTCTCAAAAAATTTCCGTGTTTCTTTCAACATAGCCCTAAGAACACTAAAATCTTTCATGCTTACACTATAACCCATTAAGAACTAAAAATTCCGTCAACGATGGTTGCAGCACATCTAGAAACTGGAGAATCTCTCCTGGATCCTTCTCAGTAAGAGAGAGGATACCAAATTAGTGAACTAGGCATAGACACAATTTTTGTTAAGATCCAACTTTATAAATGATGTTATAAGGCTGTATCTTCATAAAAATTTTATTCATGAATCCATTGATTTGGTGTCCTCTGTTTTGTCTAAGATGGGTCCAGGAGAGACTCTCTAATTTCTGGATCCGCTGCAGCCAGTGTTGATGGAATCTTTAATTCTCTAGGGTTTTAGTGTCAGCCTGAAAGATTTTAATGTCCCAAAGGCTATGTTGGAAGAAATACATAAATCTTTTCAGAAACTAATAGTCATCTCTGAAAGTCTATTTGTGGAGATATGGTTTGAAAAAAAAATTAAAGAGTGTCAAAATAATTCTATTGACTTTTGCATTCAATTATCGGTTAATGAGTAATTATCAATTAGACCTTTTAATTAATCATGGTGTATGATGTATATTTGGACTTATAATTATTCATGTTATTGTAATAATTAGAATTTATTTATTTTTGTTCATTTATTTGATCATTGTACTGAAATGGTGTACATTTGAACATAAATAATTTGTAGATTTACTCTTTACTTTTTCAGATGAGTCGGCAATGGATGTACAACGCTGACCAGCGTTCAATGGAGTTTATTAATAGTATGCACGAATTCATCGATGCGGTTAAGAAACACAAGCATGACGGTTTCTTTTGTTATCCATGCCGAATCAGTGAGAACGAGAAGGATTACTCATCAACAAGAACCATTCACAGTCACTTGTTCAAAATAGTTTCATGCCCAACTACAATGTTTGGATCGAGCATGGAGAAAGAGGGATTATACTGGAGAATGATGAGGAAGAAGATGATTTTGTTCCTCACTTTGAGGATGATTACTAGGGGGCCTTCTTTGAAGATACTACAATGGGTGAGCCTGAAGAAGATGCTGAAGCACAGATTGCAGAAGATGATCTCGGTCAGATGCTGCATGAAGTAGAGGAAGAATGCAAAACTGTAAAGGAATTCAAGGATCTAAAGCATATGTTGGAGGATTACAGAATATTTTTGTATCCATATTGCAAATAAAGGCACAAAAAGTTGGGTACCACATTAGAATTGTTGCAATGGAAGGCATCAAACAGTTTTTCCAACAAGGGATTCGAGGAGTTGCTGAAACTTATAAAAAACCTACTCCCTGAGGGTAACACATTGCCCGAAACAACATACGAGGCAAGACGTGCTGTTTGTTCTCTAGGATTGGAAGCACAAAAGATACATGCATGTCCTAATCCACTATCATGGTGAGAAGTACGAAAATTTGGATGCCTATCCGATATGTAAAGCATGTTAATATAAGATCCCTCGAGAAGATCCAGGCGATGTTGAGGGGGTGCATACCAAGAAGAGAATTCCTGCCAAGGTGACGTGGTATTTTTCTATAATACCATGTTTGAAACATCTATTCATGAACAAAAGCAATGCAAACTTGATGCGATGGCACAAAGAAATAAGGAACCAAGATAATATGTTGAGATACCCTGCTGATGGATCCCAGTGGAGAAAGATGGACAGAACATTCCCAACTTTTGCAGATGATGCAAGGAAAATAAGGTTTGGATTAAGTACGAATGGCATGAATCCTTTTGGTGAGCAGAGTAGTGGCCATAGTACTTGGCCTGTGACACTATATATATACAATCTTCTTCCTTGGCTTTGTATGAAGCGTAAGTTCATTATGATGCCGGTGCTTATCCCTAGCCCGAAACAACCCGGTAACAATATTGATTTGTATCTGAAATCACTGGTTGACAGTCTTCTTTTGCTGTGGAAAGAAGAGGGGGTTCGTGCGTGGAATGCGCACGCAGAGGAACATTTTGACCTGCGTGCATTGCTTTTCGTAACCATCAATAATTAGCCTGCACTTAGCAACCTCTCTGGACACTCCAATAAGGGTTATGAGGCATGCACCCAGTGTTTAGATGAAACCGACAGCATGTATCTGAAGCACTATAGGAAGATTGTATACATGGGCCATCATCAATTTCTTCCTGTCAAGCATACATTATGAAAGAAGCATGCTCATTATGGTGAAAAGGCAGATCATCGTACGAAGCCTAGGCACATTTGTAGGAAAATAGTATTTGAAATGGTCAAAGATATAAAAGTAGTCTTCGGAAAGGGATCTGGTAGCAAATCAATATCCAGTGTTGAAGGACGTGCACCTATATGGAAAAAATAGTATTTTTTTAGGATTTATCTTATTGGAAAGTCTTAGAGGTCCACAACGCAATTGACGTGATGCACGTCACCAAGAATTTTTCTGTGAACCTACTAGGCTTCCTTGGTGTGTATGGTAAGCCGAAAGATATACTAGAAGCGCGTAAAGACCTGCAACGTATGAAATAAAGAGCTGCCGTGCATCCAGAGAAGAGTGATAAAGGACACCATCACTTAGGTCTTGCCTGCTACACTCTAAGCAAGCAAGAGAAGGAAAGTATGTTTGAATGTTTGAACAGTATCAAGGTCCCATCAAGCTACTCTTCGAATGTCAAGAGCCTACTAAATATGAAACAGAAGAAATTTGCACACGTAAAGTCCCATGACTGTCACGTGCTCATGATGCAATTACTTCCAGTTGCATGAGAGGTATTCTACCAGATAATATTCGAGCAACAATCATAAAGAATCACATCAAAACTTTTCCCACCTGGTTGCGCACAGAACTTATGGCTAACGAGGATATTCATGAACAACTTGCCTGGTTGCTTGGTCAGGGGTCCATCCAATACAATCTTGACGTACCAAGGATATGAAATTAATGGATACACATTTTACACAAGATCCCAAGACAAAAAGAGCACCAATCAAAATAGTGGTGTCCGTATAAAAGCCATAGATACACAAGATCCCAGGACAAAAAGAGCACCAATTCATATTTTGGTTACATTAAGGAGATTTAGGAACTCGACTATAGGCCTTTGAAGATTCCTTTATTTTGTTGCCAATGAGTGAAGCTGACTACAAAAAGCATCGATATTCATGCGTACGAAATGACAACAGTAGACCTCAAAGAGCTTGGCTATCGAGATGAACTGTTCATCCTAACCAAAGATGTTACTCAAGTTTTCTATGTGAAGGACATATCCAGCAAACCCAAGAATGACAAGTCTAGCAAATCAACGAATGACAGATGATGAGCCAAAGCGCCATATAGTTCTGATAGGCAAAAGAAAAATTATGGGAGTCGACGATATCACGGATGAAGAAGAATACAATAAGGATGAGGACATGACTCCGTTCGTAGTGGATGTTGACACAAGTATTCTTTTAGTCCAGGAGGACGCTCCCTATATACTCCATAATCATAAAGAAGGGATGATTGTAAAGAAAACTATCGTTAATATTCCATTAAATGATTAATTGTCTCTTGAATAAAGATGCCTTAGGTACCGGAGGTGTCTTTAGGTACCGGATCTCATTTTCACCCGTACCTAAAGGCCCGGGGTATAAATATCACCGGTCCTTCCTCCCTTCTTCCTCCTCCTTCCTTCTTCGCCTAGCCCTGATCGACGACGACACCGGCTGCCAACCGCCTCGCGCTCCTCGCCCTCCGCCGCCAGCCTCCCTCATCCTCGTGTTGCCTCCTCGCTGCCGAGCCACGCGCCTCCCTCTCGTCGGCCTCTTGGCCTCGCGCCTCCTCCCTCAACCTCCTCGCCGCTCGCCGGCCTTCTCGGCTACTGCCGACCGCCTCATCGACGCACGCCTCCTCGCTCGCTGCGGGCCGCTCCTCTCCAGCTGCATCCTCGCCGCGCCCACTGCATCCTTGCCCCACCCCCCTGCACCCCCAACCGGCGCCGCATGCGATCAAAAGTAGTTAGAGCGCGGTGCCAGCCAGCGCGGTGCCAGCCGGGGCCCGAGATCACCGGCCGGCCATCTTATTTTTCATTTTTATTTTTTTAGTTTAATTTTTTGTTTTAGTTAAATAATTTTAGTTTAGTACTTTAATTACTTAGTTATTTTATTTAATTTGAGTTTAGTTTGAATATTTTTGGAATTTAGTTCGTTTAGTTAAATTAGTTCAGTTTGAATTCAGTTTTGGAATTTAATTAGTTAGTTTAATTACTTAGTTTTTTAGTTTATTTAGATAGTAAATTTCATGTACATGTATTATTCTAATGATGTAATTTTCAAAGATTGATATATACAATATTTTTCTTGCTAAAGTTAGTTAATTTAAGTTATTTTTAGTTAATTTAAGTTTAGTTTAAATTTAGTTTTGGAACTTCGTTTATCTAGTTCACATACACATACACTCACACACACAAATAACACTCAAATCACACACACATAGACACGCATACACTCGTACACACGCATACACATACACATCGACATCGTAAGGGCTTAGAACTTGTAATCGTGACATTTGTATATTTATAAATATTATTATGTCCAGATAACTTAATTACATGATTGTCAACGATATTTAGTTATTTTCATACATTATTTTCACACGAATGCGACTAATGGACGTATAGTAGTGTATAGCTCGGGTACGCGTAGCAACTCTGCAAATATAAACAGTAATAAACAATTCAAATAAGACCAACCGGTACCTCAGGGCTTAGGCACCGGGTAAAATACCTTGTGTATAAAGCCGAGACTTTCAGTCTCGGTTCCCGATACCGGTTGAAGAACTGGGGCTTGTTTTTCACTAGTGCTAGTACGAGTACCATTATGCTAATTCTGATCATGCATAACACCAGCATATATTGCACTCCCAATGCCTCTAACTCC
Source organism: Panicum hallii (assembly GCF_002211085.1). Classification (NCBI taxonomy): domain Eukaryota; kingdom Viridiplantae; phylum Streptophyta; class Magnoliopsida; order Poales; family Poaceae; genus Panicum; species Panicum hallii. The sequence continues at coordinate 7,180,975 of NC_038043.1, read as the reverse complement.
TATGCCACACATAATTATATGTGAACCTCGTATTACGAATCATATTACCATCTAGCACCAGTACCCTTGAGTTTGATCTCAATGGTGAGATGAGCAATTTAATGGTGTAGTGATACAGTTGGTGCTAGTATCTCTATATTTCTCCAATAGAATCAAATATATATATACAACGTTACTTCTTCTATATGAATTATGATTCCACTTCTTTTTTTACAAATCAATAGTTTAATAAACGATGCTGCAAATCAATTGGTTAGTAAATGAGAACACAATCATGGACAGAAGTACTATATTGGATCAATGGCTTTTGATATAGTTGTCTTGCAACTGGATGTTGATGGTGGACAGTTGCCTGTGGCCAGTAAGCTAAAGGGATAAAAAAACACAAATATAGTTACAAATATCTAGATCTCATTATTTAGTGTATATCGCTTTGTGCCAAATGAAAGAACGTAATTCTTATCGTACATTCATGTTATGAGCATTCTAGTTTACTGGCCAAGCACCCGACATATGTTTAGGTTAACGGCATTTTAATTCTTTTACTATGCCTTATTGCGGGCTGTAAGGCCTGCAAATTGGGATCAGAACCTCTGTTTTTAACTAGTTCCTCTATTTCCTGCTCCCCTGCAAGAACTAGCATTGATGCCGGGGAGCTCCAAACGAAGTTGTAAAATCAATCATGGACCTAACTTTTTTCAAGGAAACAGAAGGGATCAGACTCCTACTGAATATACATTAACAACAGGAAAAGGAGTTAGAAACAGAGAAAAGTCAGGTCAAGGAATCTATCCAATCTCCTGTCCTAGACATGCTGCCATGAATATCAGTCAAGAATGGATACTTGCAACTGGTAATTGTGTGGAGGATCAGTAATAACCTATGCGAATCAAATAAACCATCATGCTCCCAAAGATTATTTCTACTCTTGATGGAACTGAAGTTAATGAAGTATCCAGTACGCTCCCAATACCTCCAAGTCCTAACCGTGCTTAGGAACCTTCTCTAGGTAACTGCCGTCATCTTCTAGTAACACTAGTGCCTAGAGACATATATAACGAGAGCAACAAGAATATACAAACCAATACCACCTGTGACTCGTGTGAGCACTTAATGCATCGAGTCTCGTTGAACCTTGCACTCAATTCAATGCATTGAGTCTTATTGCACCTTGTACTCGGATTATAATGGTCTAGCTATTCTTGCTGCCAGTATCTCTCTCTCCAAGAGAATTACATGCGCGTACTTTTTGTGCCACAAAGCATTTGGTCAGTAATGAGAAAATAACCATGCACCGAACGTTGTGGGTGAAGAACTTTAGATTAGGCAGTCTTTCAGCTCTAAGTTGATAGTGGTGATAACTGCTAGTAAACTGAAAGTTGGGAAGCGACCCACTGAACTACTGAGAAAGACACCGACAACAAAGCTCTGGTCTTGCTGCTAATAGTATAGACATCAAAAGAACGGACATTATCTAACGAGACCCCCATGAAGTATAGTAAAAAGAATGCTCTGAAGACACCATGCAAGCATTAATTGCAAGCGACTGTAGCGCAATTTGTCTGGGTGAGATTTTAGAAGTTGGACTGCATCTCATGGACATCAACGGAGTTGCTATGCCTCCAGCTCCTATTTTATCTTGTAGCTAGGCTTGTCACAGGATGCCAGTTGCCATGACTGGGATTCTTGGACTACCTCTCCGCTCCAGCATTCCTAGAGTCCAACTCTTCCACTTTGTATATATGAATAGTTGAATACTTGTGTCACACAAGTTCACTGTGCATATAAATGAGGGTTTATCTTAAGAAAAAGAAAGAACTCGTGTGCTGTACTGTTGCACGCAGTTAGTGCCAGTTACGTACAAATGGAGCAAATGAATAAATCTTCAGTTGTGTAGAACAAGGTGCATGCATGTGTATATGAAGAGGACCAGAATTAATCCCACAGCTAACTTGCCTTTCTGCTCAATATATCAGCACAACGCAATGGCTGTATTATGTGTTCTAGTAGGCTAGGCTTAGGTTCTCATCATTTGTTCGCTTATACATAATTAAATTTTTATTCCATTGTAATGTGTCAAAATACGTACATGAACCTGTTTGATAATAGTACATCAAACAAGATGCATGTGGAGCATCACATTTTTTTCCTTCTATTTTCTTGCGGAAAAGGTAAATAGAGGTTCAAGACCTCCTAGTTTCCATTATTGAAGAATTGCCAGAGTCCAGATCACAAGTCCAACCAAAAGAACTAAAACAATGGGCAACCCAATCTATATATCTTGGACCAATATGTTTGCAGAAGCAGCAGCAGATACGCTCTTCTTTCTATAAATCACTGTTGATTGTAGCAAGCCGAAAAGCCTCTTCAGCCCGGAAAAATCCAGCACTTAGGACGGGACATCGGTTGAAACAGATTGCTGGCTGTATTGCCCACAAATTTTGATGAACTCTCCCACATGCATGTGAACTTGAGTAAAAGGAAAGCTTATGCATGTCCCTGCTTGAAGCTCCTCTATTTTAATCTAGCACAGTACCTCTGTTTCCTGCCCCCCAAGCAAGATAATCTCGAGTCCTTCAGATGCTCCCATATATGTGAGTGAAGAAAGGATATTTGCTTATGGCTAATGTGTGGTTGATAATATGGCATTCTAGAAACACTAACACCTTCAGCATGTCAGCATATGAAATGAAACATCACAAAACGGTTCGTAGCCTAGTGGTTGTGACACCTGAAAAGCACCAGTGCCTAGGTAGTCTTGCGTGGTTGAGGATGAGGTTCATTCTTTCAACAATACCGTGGGGGTGGCCACCCCCCCCCCCCCCCCCCGCCAGCCAAGTTTTTTAGTTTACACCAAATACAAATAAGGAGAAACAAATCAAATCAGACCTCCAAACAAAGTTGTAAAATGAATCACATGTCTTAGAAATGCTTCACAGTCATGCATGTCGGTCAAGAATGGATGTTTGCAGCTGGCTATTGTGCGGAGGATCTCAAAAAAATATAGGCAAGTCAAATAATCCATTACGCATCTAAAGATTATTTCCACACTATTGATGCAGTTTGCGCAGCAGCAGAATCCAGTATATCCAGTATGTTCTGGATACCTCCAATTCCTAGGCCATGCTTAATTAGGAGCGCCTTCTCTAACGACTATTGCTATCTATCTTTTAGTGAGAGTAGTGTTGTCCTGGTCTTTCTCATGCATGTAGAGAAAATCTTCGAATTTAAGCTCTGCTTAGAGACATATATAATGGGAGCAAAAAATATGCACAAATCAGACAATGCAGTTGCCAGTATCTATCTTTATCCAATTGAATCTATTATCTTAATATAATAGTGTTAAAAGAAGCCACCACATTCGCGAAGAGAGTCTAGAAATTCCCACATTAATCTAAAAAGAAAGAAGGATTTACATCGTTGGATTTTGTGAAGATCTAACAGTCTAAAAAACTCAAGAGTCCATATCAAATACGATTAATAAATAGCTAGTTCAGAATTTAAAACTAAGAAAAATTAGAACATGGCTGAAGAATCCATGTGGAATACGATTAGTAAATAGTTAAATTCAAAATTAGAAGAATAAGGAAATTAATAGTTGTCCAAAGAGTCCATATCAAATACAACTAATAAATAGATAAATTTAAAAATAGAAAAATTAGTAGTTAATTTGTATAGCGATTAATAAAAAAATTAGGAAAGAAAATAGCTAAAGAAATAGTATAATCTATCTATTATATTAATAAGGGAGTGTTAAAATAAGGCACCATATTCGCTGAGAGGGTTTAGAAATTCCTATGTTAATCTAAAAAAGAGAAGGATTGGATTTTATGAAGACCTAACGGTCTAAACTAACTCAAGAGTCCATATCAAGTACTATTAGTAATAGCTAATTGTAGAATTAAAATATTAATAAAAATGGTGATGTGACCAAAGAATCCATACCACATACCAAATACGATAGATAGCTAAATTCAGAATTAAATAAAAAAATTAGGACTTAACCCAATGATTAGCAAATAGCTAATTTTGGAATTAAAAAATCAAGAAAATTAGGATATGACCAAAAAGTCCATACCAAATACGATTAGTAGATAGATAATTTCAGAATTAGAAAAATAAGAAAATTAGAACTTAACCCAATGATTAGTAAATAGCTTATTTTGAAACTATAAAATTAAGAAAAAAATTAGAACATGACCAAAGAGTCCATACCAAATACAATAGTGTTAAAAAACCGCAACATTCACTGAGACCGTATAGAAATTACCATGTTAATCGGAAGAAGAGAAGAATATACACAGTTGGATTTTTATGAAGATCTAACGGTCTATAATTACTCAAATAGCCTATATCAAATATGGCTAATAAATATATATAAAAATTCGAAATTTAAATAATATTCCTTCCTTTCGTAATTTAATAGGTGTCTTGATCAACTTGGATTTCCAGGTTCCCACGGTAATAAAAATATGGCCGTCTATCTGTAAATCAACCTGGATTTCCATGTTTCCACAGTTACTACAAATATGGCCGTCTATCTATAAAATCTTTTTAATCATGTGATCAAGATTCAGGTATCATGATTAAATAGTTTAATTCAGTCGCATCATCTTGCTGATGCACCAAAACAACAAAAAAGAAAGCAAGTGCAGTATAAGCATCCACTGTATGGATTGAAAGTTGCAACGAGAGAGGAAAGTCATGCTAGAGAAAAAGCAGATGCATTTGATTGCCAATTAATTAAACTCAAATTTTGCAGCTGACTTGCACAAAAGACCAAGCACCCAAGCTAGACTATCGTCACGATGGCTCTGCCTCGAGCAGGAGGTTACTACACCACAACCTCATATTTATGCATCTTCCACTACGCCAGAAGCCCTAATCTGAGACGCGCTCTAGGCAAAATGCTAGACGCGCAGGGGTCGCGTCCGGCATTACCGCGTCGCAGATTAAAAATAAATCTGAGACACGCCTCACACGCGTCTCAGATTACCAAAATGCAAGACGCGCCTCACTTACGGCGCGTCTCGCCTTGGCTTCACACAGGCTTCCCTAGGAGCCAAATGCGAGACGCGCTCTTGTTTAGGCGCGTCTCGCATTAGTCAAAGATGGGAGACGCGCCTCACTTACGGCGCGTCTCGCCTTGACTTCACAAAGGCGCCCCTGGGAGCCAAATGCGAGACGCGCTCTAGGCTAGGCGGGTCTCGCATTAGTCACATATGCGAGATGCGCCTCACTTACGGCACGTCTCGCCTTGGCTTCACACAGTCGCCTCTGGGAGCCTATTGAGAGTCGCGGCCTAAGCGAGGCGCGTCTTGCATTAGTCTACCTCCAACAGGGGTCTTTTTTTTCCCCAGCTGCATCCTGGAACTAGCCAGGATTTGGCAGCTGCAATCAAATACCTGCAAAAGATTTCAATTCACAGAATTCACCGCAATCATCGCACGCATCCATACAATTCACACAGTGCGATACACACAAGGAAAGATAGTATTATATAACACATGTACAATCAATTAGCCTCGTCCAAAACTCAAAACAAGGCTCAACCTAACTCAAAACAACAATGATCGATAAGAACAATAGAGTACATGCAAAGCAAGTCTCTCAATCTAGCTCAATGTCGCCTGCCGTGCTATCGTGAATGGAACTCCCCCTTTGTGTTGATCACCTCCATCACGAGGAACCCCGCTAGCCTCTCTCGGATATCCTTCACGTTACCAAGCGTCGTTTGATTGAAATAATCATCTTCGTCCTTCGAAATATAATTACAAGCAGTTAGAATATAAGATGAAGACAGATATTTTTTAATTAGAACACGTGAGAATTCTTACCGTGAAATCCGGTTTCTGTGCAACTAGAAGCATGTTGTGGCAAACATAGAACCCACATGAGTTACCCGAGGGTTGCCGTGTGCACTACATGTCAAAGATAGATAGAAATTAGCATTTTGCGACACTTAGAACCAAGAAAACATCGTAATAGTAAAGCGATTTAGTTATAGTAGTTACCGTCCACGCGGTGTGATGTGTAAACGCACCTTGACGTTGCTCTTTATATCCTTCTTTGGCCCTAAGATGCCTGTCAAGAGACCTAAACACAGACATCCGGATGTTATATTACAAATGCTTCTGAAATGGGCAAATGATAAAAAACTAAAGCAAACAACAAACTTACTCGTCAAGGATTGAGATGACTAGAGAATAATCACGTATCTGAGGCGCGCCCGACTCATCTGATGGAATGGTCGAGTCATGGTAGAAGACTTGCTTGCTCCTGACATTGATGATGAGTGTAACCCAATGGTTGCCTCGGTTGTACGGCACCACAATGTGCTCCTTGTCAGCATGTACTCGCATGCACTTCACCATGTACCTAACCAAGTTGAAATGGAAACAAGCGGTTACATGTGTTAAATGGAAACAAGTGACTACATGTGGCTACAAGTTGAAATGAAAACAAGTTTAATTGTTGCATGTGCGCACCTGACCAAGCTATCTCTATCTGAATTCATAAATGTCACCGTCATCATCTGTGGGTCAATGTACCCACACTTCTTTCCGGTTCGACGCCTTGTCTCTTGTTGCATGTGCCTACACGATCTATATGAATTGAAATAGAAACGACTTAAATTGTTGAACGTATATCAAATGCATTGAAATGGAAACAAGTCTTAATCGACTTACAATGCAAAGCACCGAATGAGAGAAAGATCCAAAGCGTCGAGGTTGAAAAGGTCGAACAAATTGCTCCAGGCAACAATAAAGAGGTTGCCTTTGCCCTCAAGCTGCAGAAAGTGCCGCTCTTCGTATGACACCATGATTTCCTCGGCTTGATTGACATTGCGCATGTAGTAGTTGTGCAGGTCCACACAATATTGACCTGCTTCCCGAAGCTCAGAGACACTAAGCAAGGCCTTTCCAACCCTGTACTTTGGATTCTCAGAAGTGTAAGCCCTTGTGACCGGTTGTTTTATCCGCTCCACCTTTTTCTTACCCTCTGAGATCTCCCGCTTCGTCGCCATCGGCCTACTCTGCTTCTTCCTCACAGGATTAGCCTTGCTTGGCTTCTTGGGAGCGGTAGCTGGCTCTGTCGGAACAGGTGGAGGGGGGGTAACCTGAGGCTGAGTAGGGACAGGAGGATGCGGATCCGGTAACGCTTCCCGTGTATCCGGCAGCTGTGGGCATGGCTCAGAAAACGTCGGTGGCACTGCAGCACTCTGTGGCTGAGGATCAGTGGTCGGTACTGAATCTGCATCTGCTGGATCAATATGAATACCAGCTCTCCGCCACTGAACCCTTCTCGCAACTGCATCCCGCAAAGTGGTGGTCATGTCATCTGGTGGCACATCCAGCTTGATATTCTTAGCAAACTCATGCATTAAGTCAATCTTGACCACAGCACAATCAGCCCTGACCTGCAACAACAACAACAACAAAGCCTTTAAATCTCAAGCAAGTTGTACATACCAAAAGGAAAAAAACAAAAAGAAATAGGAGAAAAGAAAAGAGAGGCAAAGACCAATGCACTGACCTGGACACCTTCAAGCTGGGACATACCGGGATACACAAGCCCTTTCCTGACCTCCAATCGAGGTGAATCTCCGACCAGCTGCACGAGAAGACTGCATCGGGTCGGACGAGCCAAGCCATCTATCGTATCCGGCTCCACTGATGTAGGCACAATTGCCCTCTCTGTCCCTCTACTCTGAGAAGCACCCGCTGCAGTACAAGCGAAGCTGTCCCTTCTCTCTTCACTCATCGTACTCCCCGGCAAATCAGGGAATGACAATCCCTGAGACTCGAAGATGGTCTTTAGCTCTCCATACATCTCCATCTTCACCTGAGACTCGATGCTAGTCTTTAGCTCTCCATACATCTCCATCTTCACCTGCTTTTTGATCTCATCTATGTCAACCTTTGATGAGGAGTCTCGAGTCCGCTTCCGGTATCTGCCTTTGTGTTCAGGGAACCCCTCCTTCCAGGTCAACTGACTGGAAACACCACGGACACGACCCCGTTGCTCACGGGTTCCCAAAGCCCTGGTGAGCGCATCAAACTCCCTCACTCCTTCATTTGAACCTTGGCTGCTCTCCATCAAAGCCCTTTGAGCAACTTCCTCAGCGCTCGTGCTGTAGAAAGTGATATTGCTATCCTCCGTGAGCTTTGACCTAGCACGCATAAATGGTGCCAGCCGTCCCTCAAACGATTCATAGGGATTCTCAATGCCCCTCTCTGCCAGCATCTCATCCTCCTGCTCCCACTTGCGTTGCTTTCCAGCATATCCCGCTGAGCCAAGGTGGTGGTCAAGCTCGTTCCGCGCTCGGAGACCCCAAAAATACTCACTTGACTGTTGGAACTCGGGAGTATTCCACTTTTGAACAAGCTCGTCCCAGGCTTCTTTGGTCAAGTCCGCATACTTGTCAAAAGGGTTCTCTTTCTTCTTCCAACACTTTAAAAGCCTGCACGACAAAACAATAAATCTGTATAAGTGACAGTAGGATAATGAAAAAATTAGTAAATGACAATAGTAAGTGACAACATTTTACTTGTTCTTGTAGCTCCTCCAGGCTTTAGAGATGATCTTCATAGCATGCTTCGTAGCCTTATCGTGCAACTCTATCGGATATTCAACATAGGGTTGAATATTGTTTTCGAATATTCTCTTTTTGTCGTCCCAAGACAAGTCATCGAAATGTTCCAAGGTGAGTGGCACCCTTTGCCGGGCAGTGAGGCCACAAACCCGTCCTAATCTCACCATGATTGACGTGTCTTCGGGTGCTGCCTCAGAATTGAGCCGGCCACAACTTTTCACATCTGATGGCCACGTTGTCTGTGACCTTTTCTTTCTGCCAGCACCAGACGTGCTAGCTCCTGACTGTGACCGTGCCGGCCGTCCTGATGATGCTCTGTCATCTGTAGGTTGCTGCACACTGTCCGGACCACTGGACATCGTGCTACACGAGAAAGAAAAACAAACAGATACAACCATAGAGTAAACGCTCCGAATCAGATACAACCATAGAGTAACCGCATGAATCCCATACCTAGGCCTAGACATGCTTAATGCTTTAGTGATACATATTCTCGCAAAGTAATCTCCATTTTTTTAAATATATGAACACGGACTAATTAGAAAGGGGGAAAGCTCACCTACGGCGGCAGTGGACGACGCTACGGTGGCTTGGGGCGGCGCTGCGGGGCCGGGGACGACGGCGCGACGGCTCGGGGAAGGCTCGACGGCGGCGGCACTCGCGGGAACGGGAGCTCGGGCCCGGGGGGCGCCGATAGCGCGGAGCGGCGCTGCGGGGCCGGGGACGACGGCCGCGAGGGAGCGACGGTGTGGCTCAAGGACGACGGGCGGCGCGAGAGGACGGCGCGGCGGCGGGGAGCAGAGAACGGGTGTGAACGATTTGAAAATTTGACCTAAGTCCCAAGAAGGCCGAGGGGCGCGTTCTAAATGCGCGACGTGCTCCCGTGCCTAAGGCGCGTCGCGCATCACCATGCGCGACGCGCGTTACCTACGGCTCGTCGCGCATTTCGATATGCGTGACCCGTGTTATATAAGGCTCGTCGCGCATTTCGATATGCGCGACGCGCCGTAGGAAACGCGCGTCTCGCCTTTGATGCCCACTAGCTGGTTGCCGGATCAGGCGCGCGTGGGGAGGGTATTTTGTCCCACCTCGCGCAACGCAAGGCGAGTGCGTCCAGCTTATAAGGTTGGGCGGTCCTTGCCGTTTCGAAATTACGATACATGTACGTTTGAGCCGTTGTGTCCTCTCTTTGCCCATGCTTGCGGTGTGGGTCTGGGGCCCGAGGGCTCCCTGCGGGTCGAACCCGTTCAATCTGTTCGTGGTACCCTGCGGGTTGAGCCCGGTGGGCCCGGACCCCAACCGGGGGTAACTTTTTTTTGTTTTCTCTCTTTAGGCACAAGTGTTCCCATAATTATGTGTAACTTCCATCAGAATCAAAGCTTAAAAGTTTGCATGTTACTTAAGAAAAAGTTATACAAAATACTTATCCAAATTAAAAGGCTAAGCCAAATTAAAAAAAGTCATAGAGTTTATGTTGGATATCAATTATGTGATTTTATATTTGAAACCCACATACTTAAAGGTCACAGATTGTTATCATGGATGAATCAGAGAATGCACCCACAAAATCACAGCTCACCATGCGCGACGCGCATTAGCTACGGCGCGTCGCGCATATCGCAATGCGCGACACGCCGTAGGTAACGCGCGTCTCTCCTTTGACTAACTGGTTGCCGGATCAGGCGCGCGTGGGAATGCGCAAGTGTTCTTGACATGCTCCTGCCATAGGGAATGCGCGACGTTTGTTACCTATGGCGCGTCGCTCATATAATAATGAGCGATGAGCCTTAGGTAACGCTCGTCTCGCCTTTCATGGTTGCCTGTATTTGTTCAGTTTCAGAACTGAATGGTTCAGTTCTGGAACTGAAAATTCACACATATTCATATCTCACAAATATGAATTCGTACTTCACAAATATTTACACATTATCATATCTCACAAAGGCACAATTAAAGTCACACAATTACCATATTTCACAAAGGAACAATTAAAGTCACACAATTCGCCTACTTGACAAAGGAACAATTAATATACATTGTGTGCCCAATCATTTTGCTACTTTCCGTTGTTCCCTAGGTTTTTTGAAATTCTTGACTTTTTCTTTATGGTCGTTGCGCAAGTAGGGAGTTTCGTTGGCCGATGGTATTCTTGGCTTGATCATTGAGGTGGCGAAAGGAGGTATCTCATCAAACTGATCAAACTCTTCCTCCTCGACCGCATTCTCAACACCGACGATTCGCCGTTTTCCAGGTATAACCACCTTGAGTCTTTTGTTTGTTGTGTCAGAAACATAGAACACTTGAGCCACATGTTGTGCGAGGACGAAAGGGTCCGTCTTGTATCCGTGACGGCTAAGATTGATACTAACGAACCCGTACTTGTCTTTTTGTACACCTCTATTTGCATCAACCCAATTGCAACGGAAAAGAGCAATTTTAAAACCGTGAAAGTCAAGCTCCCATATCTCTTGTATTTGACCATAGTACGCAGTTTTGTCCTCTCCGTTAACATCGTAAGCATCAACACGTACACCACTATTCTGATACATGCTTTTCTTATCTTGTCGTTCGGTGTAGAACGTGTATCCATTTATGTCATACCCTTGGTATGTCATAACGGTGAATATAGGACCAAGAGCCAAAATTTTGAGTTGTTCACTTATAGGAGTATCTGATCGTGAAATTCGATTCCGGAGCCAACCACAGAATTTGTTCATGTGTTCCTTTGCTAACCATGATTCACTGTATAGAGGATTCTCTCTAAGCAACAGCTCCTTGTGCTCATCAAAGTACTCAGACACAATGTCCATTTGTTGCAACACGTGGAAATGAGCCCTATGAAATAAATCTCGACCTGGAATTATAGCCTTCTTCCCGATCGTCCCCGTGCCTGTGAGCCTCCCCTCATGACGAGACTTGGGGACACCAACCGGGTTACTCGGGTCAGCGTAGTTTAGGGCCCACTCAATGGCTTCCTCTGTACAATATCCTTGTACCATGCTGCCCTCGGGGAAAGCTCGATTTCTTACTAGCGACTTCAAGATGCCGTTGAATCTCTCGTACGCATACATCTGGTGAAGGAACACAGGACCAAGTAGCTTTATCTCCTTGATAAGATGGCCCGTGAAATGAAGGCTGATATCGAAGAAGGCAGGTGGAAAATACATCTCAAGAACGCACAAAGTTTCATAGTGCTTCTTTTCCAATGACTCAAGATCTTCTTCACTTAGAACCTTTTGACCAATTGAATTAAAGAAAAAGCAAAGGTTCATAATAGCCTCCCGAACATTGACCGGTAGGATATTCCGAATTCCTACGGCAATCATCTGCGTCAGCAATACATGGTAATCATGAGACTTTATGCCGGGAGATAGCTTTAGATCAGGCATTGATACAAGCTTCGAGACGTTGGTTGAGTAGCCAGTTGGAACTTTCACACTTTTCAAGAACTCGCAAAACTCCTTCTTCTCATTCTTCGAAAGGGTGATGCATGATGTGGGCAGCTCCATTCCTTTAACGGAGTCATCATTGAGCCACAACTCTTCTCTAATTTTCATTTTCTTCAGATCAGCTCGTGCATGTGCGTGATCTTTCGTTTTTCCGTCCATGTTAAGCAATGTGCCGAGAAGGCTCTCACAGACATTCTTCTCCATGTGCATCACATCAATAGAGTGACGGACGTCTAAGTCCTTCCAATACGGTAGCTCCCAGAAAATCGACTGCTTCTTCCACATGTCATCTTCTTCAACAACGACCTTCTTGCCCTTCTTGCCTTTCTTCTCTCCTTTCCGCTTACCGAGGACAACATGGACATTCTTAACCATTTCATAGACATCATGACCTGAGAAATGCGGTGGAGGACGCCTCTTCTCGGCCTTACCGTTAAAGTGATCACACATGTTCCGGAACGGGTGTTTCATTCCAAGGTAGCGTCTATGTCCCATGTACACTATTTTTTTTGACTCACTCAAGTACTCAGAGTCTGTCTCTCTCAAATAATGTGGGCACCCGCAACCTACTTTCTTGCTCTGTCCGGATAAGTTCCGTGCCGCTGGAGAGTCACTGATAGTCGCGAACAAAATGGCTCGAAGCTGAAAGTACTCACGCTTGTACTCATCCCAGACCTCCACTCCTTTACACCACAGCAACTTCAGATCGTCAACCAAAGGACTGAAATAAGTGTCGATGTCATTCCCAGGTTGATGTGGCCCCGGTATCAAGCCCGACAGCATAATGTACTTCCGTTTGTTACACAACCAAGGCGGAAGGTTGTATATCGTCAGAACATTTGGCCAGGTGCTATGTGTGCTATTGTTCATGAATGGGTTCATGCCATCTGTGCTCATTGCAATCCTAATATTCCTCGGATCTTCCGCAAATTTAGGATATCGCAAATCTATGTTCCGCCATTGTGTGGCATCAGCAGGATGTCTTATCAACCCGTCCACCTTATGCTTCTCCTTGTGCCATCGCAACAATTCTGACTCCTTTTTGTTTGCAAACCAGCGCACCAATCGTGGAACAATTGGAAAGTACCAAAACACCTTTTTAGGTCCGCCCTTTGTTCTGTTGCAGTCCTCATCATCACCACCATCTTTTCTACGGTTGAATCGATCGAGTCCACAAACAGGGCACTTCTCAAGGTCCTGATAATTCGAGCCACGATAGAGAATGCAATCATTCTTGCACGCATGGATCTTTTCCACCTCCAATCCCAACGGGCAGATAATCTGTTTGGCCTCATAAACGGTCTCAGGGACGGTGTTGCCTTGTGGAAGCATGTCCTTAAGGAGTGCTAACAACTCTTTGAAACTGCCATCAGTCCATTCGTGGATTGCTTTCAACTGGAAAAGCTTCACCATTGCAAATAGCCTTGAGTATTTCAATCCACAACCAGGATAGAAAGGTTTCTTAGAGTCTTCGATCATCCTCTTGTACTTTCCGAATTCGCCTCCTTTGAACTCATCGTCGCCGTGTCTGTCAGCATTGCAAACCATCTCCTCTATGTTATCAACCTGTCAAGCCAGACATGAAAAGTCATATTAGCACGACCTTATTATACTAATTGTAAGCTTTATTATGGGGCCGGGTTTGATTAGTACCTGTTCCATGATGTCGGCATTGCTCAACCCTAGTATATCCGCCTCATCCACATCGTCGTCCTCTTCTTCGACAACGCTATGGACGACCTCCCTCTCCACATAGGAATCCCTACTCTCTGCTTCATTAAGTCCTTCTTCACCGTGTTTATTCCAACATCGATAATCCTCCATGAATCCACGTTTGATCAAGTGTGATTTCAACACGTGCTCTTGAAGATATCGCTTCTCATTTTTGCAATTTTTGCATGGGCAATAAAGATACTGTATACCATTGTCCACCATATCTTTCTTCGCGTTCTTAATGAAGGCTTGAACACCATCCATAAACTCCTTGCAAAGGCGTGGACCATACATCCAACGCCGATACGACATCTATATAGAATATGAAATCAAAATGTTAGGATTCTCATAGTTTGAGGCCATGCACAACTAGTGTTTAAGTTCAAATATTGTTAGATGGCAAATGACATGATATCATGTGCTAGAAAAAATATCAAGTACGACGGTCATTTAGATCTAGAGTTGCGCTAAATTTTATTGGCCCAAAATAATCGATATCATGTCGGAGGTACCTTGCCACTGCCCCCGCGACACACGACAGCAAGAAGAGGCACGATCGTGCTCCAGCCGCCCGCCGCGACACGCTCCCCACGAGATCTCCACCGCCCGCCGCGGCAGATCCACCAAGCCGCACATCCGCCAGCACCACTTTCCCCAGATCCACCCAGCCGCACCACCAAAGTATCAGACTGCAAGTTCGGACAGCTTGTTCGGACCTCCAGACCCCCAGGCGGGTCTTGTCTGAGGTGGGAAAAAATGCAAGACGCCCATGATCTGAGACGCGCCATCCAGTGGCGCGTCTCCCATCCGCATGATCTGAGACGTTCCATCCAATGGCGCGTCTCCCATCTGCATGATCTGAGACGCGCCTACCAGCGGCGCGTCTCCCATTTGTCTCAGTAAAGTAAAGCGAGACGCCGAGCGCCTGGCCGATGTCGAACTCGAGCCCGCATGATCTGAGACGTTCCATCCAATGGCGCGTCTCCCATCTGCACGATCTGAGACGCGCTTTCCGGTGGCGCGTCTCCCATTTGTCTCAGTAAAGTAAAGTGAGACGCGTCCCGGCTATTTATCGACAGAAAATTATAGTCACGAGATGTACTGCTGAACGAGATGACCACGGCTGAAATCCCCCTCCCCAGCGTCCCGGAGACCGAGGACCTCGCCACCACCAAAATCCCCCTCCCCAGCGTGCCGGAGACCGCGGCACTCGGCATCAACATTTTCGGCGCATCCTCCGAGACCGCCGCGCTCCCGGACTACACCGCTTCGGAGACCACGGCGGTCGACACCGGCAGATCTGCGGCGCCTCCTCCAGCGGGCTTCTCCACCACCAGCCGCAGATCTGCGACACGGGGACCACAGCTCCCTTCACCACCAACATCCCCGCGCTTCTCCACCAGCAGCCGCAGATCTGCGACACGGGTACCCCCATTGTTGCATGTATTTGTTGGAATCGTCGCATTCTGCCTGAATCTGCATCAAACCCACGAAACCCACGGAGGAAGCTTTTCTTTCTTTGCTTTAGTGGTAGTACTCTATCGATTTCTATTGTCTCACCAAACCCACAAAACACGAGCTGGTCCAGGATGAAATTTCCGAGCTTGTGGAAGCTGTTTAGCTGCTTCGGCGGCTGCCTCCCCTGCAACGACTGTGCAGTCACCGTAAACTGCTGTGGCTCGGGGAACAACAACGCTTACAGGGGGCAGGACGTTGATTCAGCTCGCCAAGCTGCTAGCGCTCCTATGCCAGCTCCAATGCCTGATTTAATATCTATGTAATAATTGATGTCGATGTAATAATAATTGCTGGATTTAGCCTAGACATTGTAATGTATTGTGACATTATTCGTATTTGAGACAATGTAATGGAATGTTCGTTCGGTTTTAAGGGATTGATTCCATATACGTAACGTAAACCGTAATTGTATTGTACGCTACTGACGCGCCCCACCACGCCACAAAAGGGCCCTGGATCAATGCGAGACGCGCCTTACTAAGGCTCGTCTCGCATTACTATGAGAGACTCGCATTACTTTCAAGCCCTCCCACGGCGCATTGAGGTGGGAATAAATGCGAGACGAGCCACGTTAAGGCGCATCTCAGATCTCAAAATGATCGGAGACGTGCCCTTCCACGGCACGTCTCGCATTTGTCTCTTACCCTCCCCCACCCCACGCAGCGCCGCGCCCGCATTTTTAGCGCGACTCTCTTTCTGTAATCTGAGACGTGCCCTTAGAGGCTTGTCTCAGATTGCTTGCTCCTATTTGCTGTTTTGGCGTAGTGTTCACTAAGAGACAGTAATTCGGCAAACCTGAACAACTGACGATTTTCCATAATAATTTGTTGAATAATGCTCTGGTGTTAATTTATGGTTGTGGTGTAGTGAGTGCTCCACATTCGATCAGGCATAGCAGTAGCATGGTACCGGAAAGCAATTGCAGGATGTGACTAGCAAACACTGACCTGTAAAGCTGCCCTCAACCAGAGCTTCAACTGGCCGAGAGAAAACCAGACTCCTGTGCTAGACGGATTGAATCGGCATCGTGTCCCACAGAGAAAACTAGACTATATCTAGCAATTTTTGTCATAGCATACGTGAATCAAACGCTAGCAGCACTGATGGAAGGCAACACATGTTGTACTTAACGGTGTATAACTTACAAACTAGCTGATTATATGGATAGCTGCAGTGCAGATCACCATGGTGCAATGATGGTTCACATGCTCGAGTCGTGATTTTACCCGATGCTTATGGCACATGTACGTGCTTCCAATGATAAAAAAGACTTAATTACAACCTTCATTTTTCTGAGGCACACCTCAAGGGTACATAATTTTTGGAATTGAAGCTTAAACATGCTGAAAATTTGTTGACTGCCTTAGCTTCAAATTATAAATTCTAAATTATTTTTTAACGCTGGAGTCTATGTAGGTCATTTGCCCTGCACATTAGCATGGTCATTGCGTTATGGATGCGCAATGAAGGAAAACATTTGCCAAAGTTGAACAATGTGTATTGTGAAATAATATTTGGAGGCATGACCACATTAGTAAGACGGCCATAGACAAGCACAACTTAATTGTAGCAGCTTACATGGAACTATGATCAAAAGAAAATAGAGAAAAATATAAGCATGGGTCGGATCACAAAATGGCCGGGTAATTACTATCATGGAGAAAAATAATATTCTGTTAGTAAAAAATAAGTTTAGCTCGATAGCAGCATATAGAGAACAATTGTACAATCAAAAGGTAGAAAAAAGAATCACAAATGCTAAGAACCAATTTCAATCTAGAAACCAATGAGCCAAGGGTATGAAAATCAGGGACATGACAATGATAGCATGATGGTGCGGCCACAACATGATATCAACCCATTCACCGAGTTGAGCATTACCTACGTGGACTACACTGTTGCTATTACAAAAGTATGGTATCACCACTAGCGATAATAAGAAGCATTGTGATTAGTTGATGGCTGAGATCTAAAAAATTTAATAGAGACAAAAAGATGATGCAATCACGGTAGAGTGCCGATGCGATCTAGAAAAAACATCTAGGGAAATTAATGTTTGACATGCATGCAATCTATAGCAAATGACGGTAGGGTTCGACTAGAGGAAATGATGTGCACCGTCAGGGGTGCATCTTCCATGATCATGGTATAGCTATACCTATGATAATATGGGAGCATGTGTATATAAGGCTATATCAATGGGTGACTGAAGGAAAATAAAATAAAATATATTGTTACTTATAGCGGTATATATTGAACAACCCACCTAAGTCTTTTTCTAAAAGACTAGGAATAATTTATCATGCACTGTAACTAAAACACTCAAGAAAAAATCATATATCGCCAGTAAAAATTAAAAATAAAATATTCATATTAAAAATAAATATCTAAGATATTTAGTTACTTTCAGTAAATATCAAAAGATATGTTTCTATATAAGGTATTCATTTCTCTCCTAAGTCATGTAAAAAAACACCATAGAATATGACAGTAGAAAAAATATAGATGGCACCAGTGTCTGTACTTTTAGGACAAAGCAATTATAATGGCATCTATTACTTTGGAGTAAAAACAAGTCTAAATATTGAAAAAAACTAGGTACCCGCGTTATTTGCTCGGGCCACCTTGCTAGTTATATACACAGTTTCTTTTGTGTAGTCAATAACGGTGCCAGTTTACTAGAAACAAATAGGTTAACAAATGCAAATACTGTCATGTACAAAGTAGTGAATGAATATATAGATTCATATTTCAATTGCTTTGCAAATGGAAGTTCACTATAGTGTTAGGTACTAAAATAAAGGTAGAAAAATGACACCGCAGTACAAGCATCTGATCCAATTTATTTGCATCGAATCAAAGCATGTAACATCTTGTGCTATATTTATGTTATGAATATTCTAGCAGAAGATCAAGCACCTGACATATTGTTTATATGAAGGGTTTTAATTCCCCAACTTCAAAATAAAAACTATGTTTCATTACAGATCTATAAGAAGAAAACAAATGAAACAAAATTGCAGCACTAAACACTTTTAGTAACAAATCTCTGCTCAAAAAAGAAAGTAACAAATGTCTTAGCTTCATATTAGAGTATATTAGGAATATCTCTATATTAGGTAGATTAGGATTGTATCTGTATCCTACTATATCTGTAGGAGAGGCTCCTTGCCCTCCAAGTTATGTACCCCTCTATGTACCAGTGTAGGCCTCAATGAAATCAATCCATTATATAACAATCCTATTATTCTACATGGTATCACGAGTTTAGGTTTTCAGATCCTAGACCACACGTTCTGCTGCCTCTGTCCTCTCGCTGCGCCTCTGTCCTGTGCGTGCTGCCAGTCTATCTTTTAATTTCGCCATACTAGCCAATTGATCTGTGTATTTCAGTCAACTCTATGACATTGAAGGCACAAACTTCACAGCACCAAAATATAGTGCAATATTCCATGGCACTTAAGTGTTTTATTTGTTTCTCAACAATGTAGTGTAAAATAAACTTGATGTTCTGTTTCCTCCTATACAAACATCACAACACTCATCAATAAAGGTTAAAGAAGTAAAATAGCAAAAACATACCTAGAAAGCAACTTGAGGAAGGACACGACAAGCAACAACCGCATCATCTTGGCGTGGCATCTGCACAGGCGTCATTTCGAATGGGCCAATGGGGTGCATGAACACTATCACTTGGATAATACAGCAAATTGCGATAAACCTAGGCAAAATGGTTTCCAAATAGCCACTCAAAAAAGGAACCGGCCTGTTCTCCATCATGCTTGAGGAAGTGTTACTATACAAACCAGAGATGAACTATACACTCCCGTGGATCTCGAGCTTTTAGCATGGTGTTTGTCTCGGGATTATCTTAGCAGCTGCCTACCTTCAACATTTTTGGAATTCCAGATGCCTCCAACTCCTATTTTTTCTAATACTAGCTAACCTCATCACACATGTCGTGCATGAATAGGATTACCGTGCTCTCTAATGCTCCTCTTCTAGCTCATATATATGATTTATTCATAAAACGTGAATGTAGATGAGCTAAAGTGAGACGTATTTTGCATATATATAAATGTCAGTGTTAGGGATGCAGCTAATAATATAATGAACGGATATGAAGATGGACATTATATATCCACATGTCTCGATCTAATATATATATATATATATATAGACTGTGTCCAAATAGATGTGCCCATCTGATAACATCAAATGAGGTGCAAGTGGTACATTAGATTTTTGTTTTCTTTCTAGAAACAAACGGATATGGAGGTCTAACCATGCATCTTAGTTTCTGATTCAACAAAGAAAACCATCCTATCTAGTTTTCACTAATCAGATAACAAACTCCATTAACTTCTACATCATGAACAGTATTGAAGTAATAGGAGTTAACCCATTCCTTAGAGCTAGCTTGTATCACTACTCTGCTGAAACAGAACCTTCAGCGTGTCCTCTGTTTCTTGTCCCCTGCTCAAGCTTTCCATCTGCAAGTATCACTATCTGTCCTAGGGAAGCTTCCATGAGGATCTCAAGAAGGTAAGAAGGTCAGGTAATGGATTACTCTGCCAAAGTTTGTATCCATGCTGTTGATGGATATCAAGTAGCAGCAGCATATATCCAGTACGTTCCTAATGCCTCCAACTCCTAAAACATGCTTAAATTGGAGCTTTCTCTAACTACTGTTATCCTCTGATGGCTGTAGTATTGTCCTGGTCTTACACAAATATGTAGAGACCATCTTCTTATTTGAGCTCTGCCTGGAGACGTTTGTATACATAGCGAGAGCACACAAAAAAATGCAAAAATCAATACCACCTGTGACTTTTGTGAGCACCTAACATAATGCATTGTTGGGACAGTGTACTCGGATTAAAATGGTCTAGCAATTAATTCTTGCTGCCAGCATGCATCTCACTTTGTTCAAGAGAATTACATGCATATGTACTTTTGGTGTGCCACAAGCAAATCAATCCAGTGTGTCATCTCTATTCTCATGCCCTATTTGGGAGAGCTCCAGTTCCAGGATCTGTAGTAAAATGAGTGCCACTGTAAACACTCAAAATAAAGCTCCTTTATATAAATAACTTTTAAGTCATGTTTTGGTAACAAAGAAGTGCTACTACTCGTCACAGACAACATAAACACTTCCTAATCATTGTGCACTCTGTCTGTTTGCTGGTGCATTGCGTCCTCCAGACCATTGCAAGGGCATCCTCGTAGTTTTCAATAGCATGCAAACACATAACAGCCATATACAGGCATGTCGAGATAGCTACGAAGTAGCCAGCAGTCTAAAGCAGAGCCTTGCTCATTTGAGAACAGCAGCTCCGGCCTCCGTCACCATGATTACCTTGCCGTGAAAACGAGAGAACTGAATGAATTTGGTGCATTACCTCTTTCTTCTTTAGGCTTTTTTTTCAGAACTTCCCTATTCAACGTCATAACTTCGTTTCTTCGCTAAACTGACGCTTGCGTCAGCTTTGAGCACTAACTGGTGTTAGCAGCCTATTTGTATTTCTATAACCAAATCTCTATATATGATTCATGCACCAAAAGAGAGCCAACCAGCGTGGCCACGTTGTGGCAAATTCCCAACCGTCCGATTGGCCGGGTGGACGGCCCGGATGTTAGATTCCCGGTCATTTTGCAGAAAAACCCTCAGCCTTTATAAATATCAACCTGCAGTCCGCCTCCTCTCTCAGGGAATTTTTCGAAAAAGCCCTCAACTTTTCCCAAAGTCAACCCGCAGTCCAACCTTCCAGGTTTAGCAATCTTTTCAAATAAAACCTTGAGTTTTTTTAATCAACACACCATCCTTATCCTCTCTTAGCAAAATTTTCAGAAAAACCCTCGCATTTCAATTAAATCAAATCATAACCCATTACATTCGTTATTTCTACACAAGCAATGGTATACATAAAATTTGAACACCAAAACACGTTGGATCCAAAAGTTATTCAATATAAAAATTGATCTAAAATTTAAAACTACAACTTTATTGTAGAGTAAATTTTAAAATTCAAAACACTTTCACAGTTCGTTTGCACAAATACTTACATACGACCCGTTGTATCTAAAATTTGGACACCAAAACGTTTTTAAATAAAAGAATAATCAATACAAAAGTTGCTTAGAATTTCAAAATCTACATCTTTACAATATAGTAAAATTTTAAATTCGAAACGCTTCTAAAAAATAATTTCAAATACAAAAATTGCTCAAAATTTTAAAACCTAAAGTTTTGCTACATAACAAAATTATAAATTCAAAGCATTTTCGTAATTCATTCAACATACCATCTATTGTACTATGGTTCTTCTATAGCTTCTCCTGCGACCTCCACAGTGGCGCGGCATATTTTAATATAACCACTACTTTCTTAGAAAACATCACGTCCATTAATTGCCTCATGATTTCGCAAATACATTAAGTATCTGACTAATTATGCTCCACCCTCCCTAATAAATTATTTTATCCTTTTTTTCACAATAATAAATGCAGCAACAAATGTCATTCCTCCATTTCGATACCCAAAATAATATACTACTTATAAATAATAGTGCCACGATAATAGAATGCTCAAAATATATATCAAATGCAACAGCGGGAGACCATGACACTTATGCGAAAATAATGAAACGATGGATTTATCTTAACTACGTTGCTTAAAATTTTTCATACGTTTACCTGTATACAACAACTACTAAATGCATGAACTAAAATCCAGATCAACCACAGTACTACGATGCGGAATACGGGCCCGAATTTCTGGTTGATATTGATATTGGTACATATTTCTGAGCATAGTCCTGTCTGTTTTGCGAAAATTGTAACACCTGATTATTTTAGATGTTTGGAAAATGTGTTTAGACGAAGTTTAAACTTGAAAATTGAGTCAAATTTGGATCAACGGGTAAAAAAATCTCACCTGCTCCCGTACGACGCCCCTGACCGCTCGACGCGCGGCGAGTGTCTGCTCGTCGGCGTTCTGTGCCGTGCCACGCGCCGGTCTCTGCGGCAGCCCGGGCACGAGCCTGCGCAACGCCATGACGACCCCCGCCCACTTGCACGCCGCGCCCATGCTGCCGACGTCGCGCGTCTCAATACTCCGGCGTGCCACGACGACGGCCGGCCGTCCTTGTGGCACTGCTCGCCGTCCTCGCGCACGGCACGCCCGACCGCGGCCACCTGCGTCGCCGCGACCTTATCTCCATCCCCATGCGCCTCCTTCCCTTCCTCTCCCTCTCCCTGTCCCCTATCTTCTTCCTCCGGCCACCATTGACAGACCTTGAGCAGCTCACCAACGCCGGTCAAATCCGCCCGATTCCCTCCATGGATTTCAAATCCCCCGCACCCGAGGCTCACTCACCTCCCTAGCTCCCTGCCCAACCTCTCCTACACCAGCTCCGACCACCACCTCGCCGGGAATCGAAGATTCCCCGGCCGCCGGCCTCCAGTACCGCCCGAGCTCCACCTCACCGTCGACCCCGCCTCTCCGGCCATCCTACGCTCGAACAGACCCTCAAAACGGAACCCCGGTGAGCTCCTCGTCCTCCCCGGACCTTTCGCCGCGTGATTCCGTCTCCGAACCGCCGGGAACGCCGCCGCGCCGCCGTGGCCAACCTGCTGCCGCCGCCACGCACGTCGCGGGCCGCACACGCGCTGCCCTGCGCCGCGCCGCCCTGCCCCGCCGTCCGTCAGCCTCGTCGCCGTCGAAAGCGGCGCGCCACGCCGCCGGCCATGGCCCTAGTACTTCTCTTTTTCAAAATGTTCAGAAACGTGCTGTAGAAATAAAAAATAGGGGTAAAATAGTGTTTTCACGTGGCGGTTAACACCGTAAGACAGAAGGGGCAGTTTAGAGAAGAATTGAAGTTACGGTGTTAAATAGATAAGTTTTTTTAAAAAAAAAAGAGGCCAAGGAAGGTAGTAGGGCTAGATAGGAAATTTTCTCTATTTTTATATTTAACTTCCGCAACTACGCTTAACTCCAGCAACAGTCTTTACTTGTCAGCTTCTTCTACTTTCCTGGAGGCTAAGGAAGGAAGAAGTAAGTTTAGTAGGGTCAAATAGGGAATTTTCTCTATTTTTATACTCAATTCCACAACAGTCCTTTCTTCTTAGCCCCTGCTACTCTCTTTGTATATAGTCTAAAGGGACGTACATAGTGCTATTCGTATACACAAGAAGCAATGCATCCCAATTCAGGAAACATGCCGGGATCATTGATGTTGTATCCTGTCATCGTGAAGCGGCAACTCTTTTATCATCAGAACACGCCGTCTCCTCCCCACCCAGGTGACCCAGTCAGGATCCCTTGACACAACCCTGTACCCTGCTTTGGCGTAGAGACCTCGAGCGCCATCGTCATCCTCATATGCCCTTAGAACCATGAATCTGTGCCTCCATTGGAGCCCTAGTGCCTCACAGGCCTTCAGCAGTGCCGTCCCTAGCTTCCTCCTCCTGCGGGCATGAAGAAAGCATGAACATGGAGAGATAAGTGATTTCCTGGCCCCAATGAGCAAGTAGAGCTGTGGAAGCTAAGAACTGTGAATGTTATAGGATACCTGAATGACGGTAGCACTGCGATTCCTGACACATAGAGGTACTCATCAGCACCTTGGAGGTGCTTAAGGATGTCATCTTCATCCTGCACCGTGCAATCCACAACCCCGACAATCTTCTCATATGGTGCCTGTGACAACTGGGTGGTTGGCTCAGCTTCTTCAGCCACCAAACAAGCATATCTAAGGAAGAACAGGGTTCGGTTGTCAGCAAAAATGGTATACAGCAAAATGAGGTTGAGGCATTGTCCATTGATCATATTGACTAGTCCCAAGATGTGGATTCAACAAAATCCGCACGTCTAGCTAGAACACATGTCAATTGTAATTTTAGCAAGGAACTCAGGACGCTCTGGTCTGGACACTAAATTTAGCAAGGAAGTGTTTCAATACTAAGCATAAAAGGTGAATTATTCTACAACGCTGAGGTAAATTTGACAGTCCCTGTTGCAACTTAAGACAACTAGGAATACTGCTTGCAGCCACACTGCAAGCTGTAAATGATAAAATGAATGCAATTTAGTCTTTGGAAAACATAACACTACTGGATTCAGATTGATCATTGATGTACTAATGGTAATCTAATCCAAGCCAAAAAGATTGAAGTTAGGCACTGCCTGTTCAGAACGCACAGGCAAAGGAAAAAAGAGCGACGATTTCAACATTGCAACCCCTGATTTGAAGCACAGATAGCAAGAGCATCAGTCAGTCACCTGTCCGGCGGCGAGTTCCTCACTCTGTAGATGAGCGCCGATAGCACCTCGGCCTAATCTTGACCCAACACCAAGCAACGAACAACACCAATAGTTACCACCAGAAATTCAGAACACGAACAGATCCAAAGAATGAGCAGGGAGCTCAGATGCGAGCATGTACTTTGAAGAAGTTGAAGAAGAAGTCGTTGAAGAGCGCGACGGGGACGTGGAAGGCCTCGGCCTGGACCTGCGCCACCCGCCGCATCTCCTCCCCGACCCGCCCCATCCGCCGCACGCCCCACCCGGCCTCCCGCGCCAGGAACCCGTCTTCCTCCTCCTCCTCCTCCTCACTAGCAGCGGCCGCCACAGCAACGCCTTCCTCCGTCGCGGGCAGGCAAGAAGGCACCCCCACCCATCCCGGCCTCCGCCTGCTCGCAAGAAGCCTCTTCTTGGATCCGCCGCCGCCGCCATGGACGCCGGTCCTGTAGGGAGCGGGGCCAGGCCTGGCCGCGGCGGCTACCCCGCGGGAGGCGGCGCAACGGCGGGACCGGGAGGACGGTGAGAGGGGCTGCGGGAGGAAGAGCGGGGACGCGCGGAGGGCGGCCATGGATTTGGATTCTGGAGGCGTCGGCTTGGGAGCGTGTGGACCGTGCGAGACGGCCGTTGATCTCACCCAGGCAGGCCTGGAATCGGAATTGGTGATTCAATTCCACTCCATTTGCCCACTACCTCATTCCTAGAAATTGATTTGACGATTCGGAGCCAAATCCAGGAACCCATGACGACCAACATAATTAGAAAGCACTGACACCTCTAGTATATATAGACTTCAGAGCCCAAGTTAATTGGTTATGCACATGGGAAAAAATGGGTTAATGATGCTGTCAATCCTGAATGCACCACAGGCATCATTCTCAAGCAAATTCTGTATAATTGTTCAAAGTTGCCCATGCATGGAATCATCTATCATTTATCTGCAGATACTATGCATCGTAATTTCTCTTCTTTGTGGTAGATAACACTTGGGCTCTCTACTAATATTTATCCTTCCATTTAATTATGTTATCAACAAGGAATTATATGTACGTCGATCATTATTCTATTTTAACACAGTATGTACAGTACGATTAACTTCAACATGCATATCATCGACACTTAACAAGTTCTGCCATGTAAGTGTTGGAAATATGCGTTTAAATAGACCAGATTTTAATTTGAGGTAAATTACAAAATAATGCTACTGCTACGTAGTTTAAATCTAACAGCAGACAAACTAAACAGAGTTGAAATAAACTCATGTAAAAATCCATCACACTTACAATCAGCGAGGCAGTGCAGAACGTAGTCGATCGCCCTCGAGCGGTCACGCAGTTGCGCTACCTAGAAACCTTATTGCCGCCTCTCGTGCAGGTTTCACAACGGCAATGGCTCGGAGATACCACTCACCTTTCTCCTCTATGCACGCCAAGGAGAAGAGTCGGCGAGATTCAGCAGCTCAATCACAGCACAGTTCGTCACATGGAGAGAAAGAGAGAACAGAAGTACGTGGGTTTTTCGTGTGTTGTTCCTAGACGTCTCTAGAACTTCTTATAGACGAGAAGGCAGCCCACTGCTGACCGTTATCGCTATAAAATCACCCACTAATTAGCAGTAGGAACCTCCCAATAACTCGGATTAATACTGCCCATTTAACTTGAGATTATGGCATTAACTGCGCATTAATCACGTCTAATACCTGTTGTCAAAAGATTAATACACAAATGGCAAATGGTTTTTACACCAACTTGGCTTGGCTACTCGCTGCGTCGCAAATCACAAGTCACGCGGTTCATCACGCGAAAATATATACAGGCATATACGTTGTGTAAACCAGCCACATTCTCCCCTTTGTTGTGTATCCAACCATACGAGAGAGCTCTCCTATTTAAGTTGGCTTGTACCAACCCAAACTAGCAGTATGTATGGTACTATTAGATGCCATGCACTCTCTCTTTGGAATTTCTTAAATGTACCTCTTCATGGGCTTATTTTCCAGCAGTAAGTACTAGTACATCATAGAAATGGTCCAAATAGATTTCGTGATGGTGGCACATTTTCATGAGAGGCATGAATACACCATTATGAAATTTCTTTTTTTCATGAAAAAAGATTCAAAAACCGTCATGAAATTTAGGCCTTTTGTGAAGGTGTTGCAAAACCATCATGAAATAGTTTTACTACCATGATGGTTCTCCAAAACTAACATGTAAATAGATAACCCCCTCTTGAAAATATACGCATGCCTATTTCACCCATGATGCTCTCCCCTAACATATGGGTCCCGCGTACCGATATATAAGGCGCACTAGCTTTTTCTAGGGTTTCCCCTCCCTCAGCAACACATAGGCTAGCCACCACCATCTCAGATATGAGTTTTGATTTCGACTATCCAACCTTCCGGTTGTTGCTTGATTTTGGGCCAAGAAAAGTTATGCTTGATTTATAGCAACGTCCCGTTTTTTCTCCAGGGACAAGTGAAAATGTAATCCGTTCCTACTAGAAGCGGGGTTAATAGCTGACCCGTCCCTGAAAAAGCATTTTTAGGGACGGATGAAAATGCTTTCTCCACAGGCGGGTGGTGCCATCATCCGCCCCAAAAATGGGACCCTTTTTCAGAGGGTGGATGATGGCGTCACCTGCCCCTCGAAATGAATTTTTAGGGGCGGGTGAAAATACCCATAAAAAATTGGTGCCACCTTTCTTCCTTCTCCTGACAGCCCATTGCTTGCTCGGGGCAGGTGTTGCCCGAAAATCCAAAAAAAGG
This sequence comes from Panicum hallii, assembly GCF_002211085.1. Lineage (NCBI taxonomy): Eukaryota > Viridiplantae > Streptophyta > Magnoliopsida > Poales > Poaceae > Panicum > Panicum hallii. The sequence continues at coordinate 7,153,631 of NC_038043.1, read as the reverse complement.
AAAAAAGGGAGGGGAGGTTTTAAACTTGATTTCCTTGGAGTTGGGGGCCCTAGAGGTAAGTTGATACTAATCCCGTATCTTTTCTAAGCTTTTTGATAGTTTCAAGGATTAAATGGAGCTCTCTTACCTCTAGCTAGATCTAGATCTCCTTGGTGTGGATTTGCCATTTGGGGATCCACTTGCCTCAAACTTTTGGATGAAGCTAGTTTATTTTAGTAGAAGAACAAGATTATGTAATCATTCGGATCCATGTCACACCTGGTTTTGAAAAGAAACTGAATGCATCTCATATGTGCTTCAGGATCAAGCTCACACACATGATAGACGATACAAGTGTGTATCCGAAATAATATCATAACGAAAGAGAGTATTAAGATACTTTATTACATGATCGAAAGTCTTAATCTTAAACGAATGAATAAACATTTATAACTAGCAGTGGAGCTTCAACTTCACAGGCAGATGATTGGGAGACATACGCCTAGAACTCCTCAAAATCTTCAGGGAACTCTGGATAATTATCTTGTTCTGAGCAGTATTGATTTTAATAAAGCAAGTGTGAGTATACTTATGGTTGGTACTCAACAAGTGGAGTAAATTATATGACATGCAAGGCCAAAAATCAAGAAAAAGCTGACATGGTTTGACTGTGATAAGCATTTTTAGTTGACCAAGTTTTATTTAGCAAGCATTAACTAAGTGTAAGTTTATACCAACCCTTAAATAAATAAAAAAGATAAGAACAACATAAATATAGAACATCAATTTAGATCATCTTCAAGTTCAACTATCATGTGAGGGTCCAAGCCGCTCTTAACTGTGAGCACGGCTGATATATCAGTTTTTACTCTACAGAGGTTGTACACTTTACCCACAACTCGTGTTTCCCTTTATGCTGGGTTTGCAAGGCCCTTAAACACTTCCGAGGTGAGTGTCAGGGATTCACTACGAGGCCTTTACAAAGATTCCATAACTTATGACAATCCACTAAGGTTTCAAGTCCAAGCGTCATAACCCTCCCTAATAACCCTCCCTAATGAGGCAGACGCCTTAACCAGGATCATATCGTACCCTCAAGAGGACCGAGCTATACCCCGACGATGCAACCCCTCTTGCCCTTTCGGTAAGATTATCACAAGCTAAAGTTTCTAATTAATTAATCAAGACTAGAGACATATAGTATTGTGGTTGCACTGTTTTCCTGGGTGGTTCTCCATATTCCAATTAATGCAATGATCTCAAAGTTATCATCATGAAAGTATTACAGAACATGAAGTAAAAATAAGTGTAGCATAGTTTCCGAGTTATCCAACTAAATTCTAAGTAAAAGCAACTAGCGCAGCTACAACATAAAGTAAATAATCCAGGTTTAATCAAGGATATTTCAACAGAAACTAGGCATATCCTTAGTTTAGGACCCATCATATTATAGACGCATGCATGCATATAAAGTAAATATGTGTATTTATAAAGTCATTAGGACCAAAATATGATCAAAGACCACTTGCCTTCCTCAAAGCACTGCTGCTCAAGGGCATCTTTAAAGCCTTGCTCTTGCGGACCCTCAAACTGCGTACCGTCTATCGCAGCACAACACAAGTACGTACAAACAAGCAAATATAATAAATAAGAAACAGTATACCAAATAATATAAATAGAGCAAAACAACATTATAAAGCTACTATACGCGTCGCAAGGATCGCATGAGCATGAGAATCGATGAAAACAGAGTTAAAATGGAGAAGTTATGGCTAAAATATGATTCTAGAGGCTTATTTGTAAAAGATTTTGAAACCTAAAGGCTCTGAACAAAGAAAATGAGGGTTAAAATATAAATAAACCTTAGACCTAGGGTTTAGATTAAAAAATAGAGGGGCTAGGGACGGCGGGTTCTATTTTAGAAAAAGGCAGGGGTTAAAACAGAAGAAAAAGATCTGTTTGTGAATACTTTTGAACTATCGTGGATCGCGGGTTGATTTAGGTCAAACTCAGGGGCTAAAGTGCAAAAGGGTCTAGGGTTGACCAGTACGGGGTTGTTTGACCCCGGTCTAGATCTAATCTGGATTGTGGGATCTAGATCGGACGACTGCACGGGGCTGCCGGCTTGGGGTGGCCGGGCTAAGCGCCGGTGGCGAGCCGTGCGATGGCGGAGCTCGCCGGAGTTGGCCGAAATCGGCGCTCCAGGGACGGTTTCACGCGGGGAAAAGTCGAGAAGAGAGAGCACGAGATGGATAACGCGTTTAGGGACTTTGGACGGGGCGTCGGGTCCCGAGGGAAGGCAGACCGCGGCGAGGCGCGGCGCGGCGGCGACCGCGAGCGATTGCGTGCACGGGACAGCGGAGAAAAGAGGGGAAAAGGGCCGGCGGCGATGCTTACCACAATGCCAAGCTCCTGCGGCGCTTGCTCGACGGCGGAAGGTGGTGGAGCGGCGGCGCGTCGGTGAAACCAAGCTTGACGAAGGCGGCGGCGCGAGCGAGCTAGGGTTTTGTGAGTGTGAGGGTGGCGGCTACGAGTTGAGGTGGCCTAGGGATCGGGAGGGGGGGTTAGCTGAGGGGGGCCTCGATGTGCGGGCCCACGCTGGCGTAGGGGCGGCATGCCGCGGCCGAACTTGGGGTCGAACCTGAGTCTGGCTCGAGGTAGGGGTGAACATGATGGGCGGGGCCCGCCTGGCGATGAGGGAGAGAGGGAGAGAAGAAAAGGGGGAAGCGGACTGGGCTGCTGGGTCGGGAAAGGGAGAGGTGGAGGGCCGACTGGGCTGGGCCTCGCAGGAGAAAGGGAAGGGGAAGGGAAAGGCCAGCCTGGGCTAGGCCGCGCGGGAAAAAGAGAAGAAAAGGGGAATGAGAGGAAAATAGGCCGGGGCAAAAAAAAGAGAGAGAAAGAAAAACAAAAGCATTCCAATGCATTTGAATTTGAATTTAAATTTTAAATTCAAATGAAAGACAAGCAATAAAACAATGCAATGCGGCATGAAATGCGTAAGACCTATATTTTCTAATATTTCTTTTTATGGCTAAGTAAATTATTGTTAATTCATGGTAAATATTCTAAAATTGAAAGGAAATTAATAAAAATCTTATGGATCCTGCAAAAATATAGCAAAATTTATTTAGGGTTCCTGATTCAAAATTAGGGTGTTACAACCGAATCTTTATGTTTTAGCCTTATTCCTAAGTAAATAAATTGCTATATCCATAGAGAAGAGAGAAGAAGATTTTTTTCTATATTTACACACATGCATTATATTTTTTTAATAAAATTTAGTTGTTCAATAATAAGTTGGGTTATATTTTTTTAGTTTTAAGATGTTAAATTGATTTTTCCAATATGTACGCATATATAAAAGTATTTATTTATGGACATTAATCTTGGGCTCTATTTGCCTCAAACTTTTGGATGAAGTTATGTTCTTTTAGTAAGAGAACAAGGTTATGTAAACATATGGACCGAATCCTTATATTTTAGCCTCATTAATTTCTAAGTAATCAACTGCGTTTTTTTCTATATTTACGCACATGCGTATCTACACGTATATAAAGGTATATATTTTAAAAATAATTGAAGAGCTTATTTTAATCCATTTAAATTATTTGTTTGATGTTCAAAGATGGATATGACATAGATGCACAAAGCACAAAGGACGGATGCCTATTTTCTTGGAGAACTTAATAAATTTATTCAAGCTGCGGAAAACCAAGCAAAAAATACGAAGACACAGAGAATACCTTGCCCCGTGCAAAACATGCAAAAATACGAGAGTATTCAACGACACAACTACAATCAGATCGTATGTGTTGGTGGGTGGTTTTGTTGAGAATTACATGATCTGGACGTATTGTGCCCTAACCTGCCTCTGGGAATCAATTTTTTTTTCCAGGGCGGGTCATCCCCTAAACCGCTGTTGGAAAGACCATTTTCAGGGGCGGGTCATGGGTTGACCTGCCCCTGAAAATTGATTTCCAGTGGCGGGTTAGGGTATGACCCGCTCCTGGAAATAGATTTTTAGGGGCAGGTAAGGTACCCGCCCCTACAAACAGCTATTTTTAGCTGCGACAAATAGGGACGGGTACCGCACCCGCAGAAATGGATTTTTACCCGCCCCTAAAAACGTTTTCTATAGAAACGAGTCCTTGTCTGCTAATGAAATGCCTCGGCAGATATTCAGGTGTTCACACTTTTGAAAACACCATATAATCTGATGTTCCCTAGCTCTTCTGGGAAAAATCATCCAATTGCTCCAGAAGTCCAAGTATGACTTGGCCAATGCCATCCACAAGTACAAGTTCCTACTCTTGAAAGCATTAATATGCTTTCTAGCTTAATCTCGTTTAAAATCAGCATCTTCAGTGAAACACAAGAAGGGGCAGCAAAAACTGCGATTGTTTGTATCCTTGAAAAGCTCCTGCTATGAAGAATGTTGGCATTCCCGATACATCTTTATTAAATTGCACAGAACAAGCTCTGGTTGATCAAGAAAACATAGTGAAGCTAACCACAAGTTGGAGATAGCTGAGTTACACATGCCAAGAGGTCTGACGATTTGAAGATATACTACTTATAGGGGTGTTGATGGAGAATAATTAAGCTTTTTTTGAACGAACGGGCATGAGAATGTGCCTATTTCATTGATATAGCAGAAGAGTACATCCGGCTAGCCGGTGCAAGGAAAACAAAAATTAATCTCGCAAAACTAGGCCCGCAAGATCTTTGGCCCAACTACCACCCAGGCTAGAGTTTCCTGTTTTATGATCGACATGAGGGCCGTCGCCGACGTTTCATCGTGTCTGAAGACACTGCGGTTCCTCTCCTTCCATAGCTCCCATGTGACTAGCATGACGATGCTTGCCATGGTCTTGCGCGGTATGGATGGTGTCGTCGCGGTGTTGGACCACCACTGGGCAACACTGTCGCTGGGCTGCCATTCCTGCTGCTGCAAGGTCGGCTGTGCTGTCCACTCAGCTGTGAGGTTCCATATTCTCCTCGTGTATCTACATTCCGCTAGGAGGTGATGTGCTGTTTCGGGGGCACAACGACATAGAGGCAAGACGGTGAGTGCGCCCATCCCCTACTTTGCAGTCGATCGGACGTCCAACTCGATTTTGCGTGATGAGCCATATGAAGAACTTGCATTTAGGTGGTGCCCACGATTTCCAGAGATAGGTTGACCGCATGGTTTTGGTGCACCCAAATAACTACGCTTTATAGGCCGAGGCCGTAGAGTACTGCCCGGAGCGAGTTAGCTTCCATGATATTTGATCTTCTTGGTTTGGAAGTCGGTGGACGTTTTGTAGCTTTGTCCAAAGTGTGGCGAACTCTGCAAGGTGTGCTGCTGTAAGGCCGCTTTGCAATGGGAAATCACCGACCCAGGAGTTGCTCATGAGGGCCGATTCCACTGATATCTTCTTCCTCTTAGCAACCTTGAAAAGGTTTGGTGCGAGATCTTTAGGTCGGCATCCTTGTAGCCAGCCGTCGCTCCATAAACTCGTTTTCCTTCCATTGCCCAGGGTGATGGTCGTACATGCTGCGAACAAGAGGCGGTCCGTATTGTCACAAGGGATTTCCGTGCCCACCCAAGCCTTCTGAGGTGCAGTCCATTCCTGCCAGAGCCACCTCAGTCGCAAGGTCCTAGCGAAACGCTCAAGATTGAGCACTCCGAGGCCACCATTTACTTTTGGGAGGCAGGTTCTGGTCCAGTTGACCTTGCATTTGCCTCCAGTGGGAAACGCTTGCGCATCTTGTCCAGATCTTCGAGAAGGTCTTTTGCCGTTTTGATCACAGTGAGTAGATAGAACGGCTGGGATGTTAGCACCGATTTGGTGAGACATGCGCGTCCAGCTTGTGTTAAGTGCCAGCCATACCAGCCTGAGATCTTTGCCGCCGCCTTGTCCACAAGAGGTCGGAACTCAATTTTCCGTAATCGCCGCACAGATAGTGGCAGCCCGAGATACTTAATCGGGAAATTTGCTCGCGGCATTGTCAAGTTTTGGAGGATGTCGTCAAGGTCAATGTTAGAGCAGCTTATGGGAGTGACAGTCGTTTTTTTGATGTTTGTGTGTAGGCCCGTTGTGGTTCCAAACTCATTGAGAATTTCTGTCAAGCTGTCAATGTCTTTTTTGTTGGCTTTATGAAAACTGCCGCATCGTCATTGTACATTGACACTCTGAAGCGCACTAGCCACCCACCAACCTTGTTTAGCGACCCAAGGTCTGTGGCTTTGGAGAGTAGACGATGTAGTGGGTCAACTGCGAGGATGAAAAGAAGCGGAGAGAGCGGGTCCCCTTGTCGTAATCCCCATCCATGCAAATCTGCTCTGATGGTATTCCATTTAGTAGTATCCTGGAAGTTGATGATGTAAGTGTGGCCGCTATCCAGTCCCGCCATCTTGTCGGGAAACCTCTTCGCTGCAGTAAGTCTAGAAGGTAGTCCAAACGCACCCGAATCGAAGGCCTCGGAGATGTTGAGTTTCCTTAGTAGTGTCGGCGTTTTGTTCCGGTGGAACCATCGTGCTATGTTGCGCACGTATAAGAAGTTATCATGGATGCTACGTCCCTTGATGAATGCACTTTGGCAGGGTGCCATTAGCTCATCCATACGAGGCGCCAGTCTAAGAGCTAGGATCTTGCTGATGATTTTCGAGAAAGCATGTATGAGGCTTATTGGTTGGAAGTCTTGTATTGCCTCGGCTCCTTCTTTTTTGGGATGAGCGATGCTCGCTGAATTGAGCAGGTTAAGGTCCGCACATCTGAGGCTGTGGAAGTTGTTTAAGGCCGCAATGACATCTTGTTTTATCGTTTCCTAGCAGGTTTTGAAGCAGAGGCCGGTGAAGCCGCCCGGACCTGGCGCTTTTGTCACTTGGGAGCTGAGAGATGGCCGCGAGGATCTCCTGTTCAGTTAACGGCGCATCAAGTGAGGACAGGTTTGCCGCCGGCACTTGTAGCTGTTCCCAGTTGAAGTCTGTGGTTCTTGTCGGCGGGGTTGCCATGACCGTTGAGAAGTGGTTGGTTATGATCATCTTCTTGTCCTCATGGGTCACCGCCCATTCGTGCCCATTTTGCAGCCCTTGTATGTAGTTCTTTCGTATTCTTGCATTTACCTTGAGGTGAACTTTTTTGTGTTTGCGTCTCCTTCCCTGAGGTAGGCAACCCTTGAGCATTGTTTCCGTCTGGCTTTCTTAATGACCGCCCATCCCAGGATCCTCCTTTTGAGTTTAGCACGCAGATGGAACTCGGCATCAGAGAGTGGTCTGTGCTCTTGTGCTGTGTCGAGGCGTAATATGACTTCTTGAGCCATGTGGAGCTTCATTCTGGCATCTGAGATGAGGGTTCGACTCCATTCTTTGAGTGCTTTCCCGGTAATGAATAATTTGTGTCCCAGTCTGTGGAATGGCTCAGTGTGCCTGGTTGGTTGCGACCATGCTTGTTTTACTACTTCTTGAAAGCGCGGTAGTTTGGTCCAGAAGTTTTCGAATTTGAAGGGGGTCGGTCGCCTTGGGCCGAACATGTGAGCTAGCAGTAGCGGGCAGTGGTCCGAGTGTGAGGCGGAAAGCGCATGCAGCGCATGTTCATCAAACGTCGTGTCCCACCACCTCTAGCCGTACCAGAGTCGGCGATCGTCGCTCATTGCTCCAGGTGAATCTTCTATTCCGCAGGTGTATTTCCTTTAGCTCGCAGAAGTTTGAAGTTGCTCGAAAACGTCGCATGAGCCGCAAATTTAAATTGCGGTTGTTTTTGTCCTTGGCCCTATAGATGATGTTGAAGTCACCCAACAGAAGCCATTTTGTGTCGCTAGCCGGTTTAATTTGCCGTAGATGATGCAGGAAATTTTCCTTTTCTGCCCGTCATGAAGGCCCGTAAATGCCTGTCAACAGGAAAGAAGCAGCAGTGTCGCGCACTGTAACAGTCGTCGTGATAGAGTATCTACCAGTTTCAATTTGCTGCATATCAATCACTCCGTCGTTCCAAAGGAGCAGTATTCCTCCTCTGGTCCCTTGTGCCGGCTTGAAGGCGAAATGGTTGAGCCTATAGGCCCCTAGAAAAAGTGCTAGCTCTCTGTCGATCGCTTCTAGTTTTGTCTCTTGAAGGCAAACTATGTGGCAGGTCGTTGCCGCGATTGTTTCATGCACGGCCAGGCATCTGGCCGCCGAGTTTAGTCCCCGCACGTTCCAGCACAGTATTTGGAAGTCGTTTACTATCATGTTGGCCACCGGCAAGGCGCAGTAGTTCGATGTGGGGATGGGCTTCCCGTAGGCAGAGGAGCACATTGTGTGTGGCAACAATCAGGCGTAGAATTAAAAAGGAGTTTTGCTCGAAGGTCAATGCCAGCAGAGCAGCGCAGTTTTGGAGTCGCATCTAGTGAAGCGCCCGAAGGTCGAAGCCAGCAGGGTCGCTTGAAATTGAAGCCCGAAGGTCGCAGCCAGCAGGGCAGTTGTTCTGAAAAGAAGTGCAGGAAAAGGATCCGTGGATACATGAGAAATGAAGTTCTCGCATGGAGGACATCAGGTCCTTTACGCCGACGCGTTGCTGCTGTCCTGCTGCAGGTCGTCGACGCCTTCCCCGCTCATCTGCAGCAATGCTTCGTTGACCTCATCGTCGTCCTCATCATCAAGGCCAAACAGAGCAGTCATGGCGGCGACGATGTCCTGAGGGAGCGGCCCGGTGAACATGGCGAGGAATTCTTAGAATAATTATGCTGAGGAGAATGAGTGCTTGATGGTTTGGCTCAAGTATATATGAATGCCGGATGGTTCGACAATGATCAGGAGATGCAACACGCCGGATCATCTGGTGCTCAATGTTGCTGCGAATGGAGGCCTAACGGCTACATGCACATGTGTTGCACGCTGGATGTTTCAGTGAGTGTGAAGCTAGCTAGTATCATAGGTTACAATGTATTTGCACATGTGTTGCACCGAAAATTTGAGCCCAATTGAGCAAGGATATTTCTAGTGGTTAATCCTAAATACTACCCTACTCATGCATTTGAAGGTGCTGTGGAGTCAAGAGAAGCTCACACTAATAACTTGGGAAGAGTACTAAGGCACCATAGTGTCAAATATAATCATCCAAGGCAATTAGCATAAGATTAGCTAGTGAGTGATTAGTGCTAGCCTAGTCCTAGAGGGAGTCGTTTGCTAGGTGTGGCTCCCAAGAGATGGATCAAGGAGTGATCGAACCATGTAGTGGTGTGGCCAGTAAATTTATGGTTTGCTTGCAAACTATTCGTCTTGGTGTGGAATTAAGAGTGATGAGCGTCATGAACCGAACTATAATCCTTAGTGAACAAATGTGAACTAAGCCTCTTGGGAGTACCACAAATAAATTTTTGACCCGAGCGTCTTTCTCATCAGCTGTTTAAATTACCGCCTTTATTTTCCATATTTATTTACCTTCTTCTAGTCTTCTTTAGTGCCTTTATTTTCATAGAAGTACTTACTAGGTTAGTTTGATAGGTTTATTTGCTTATAAATTGCAAAACTCTTCGTGATAGGGTAGGCACACTAGACAAACCTTAGTGCAAGTCTAGATAGTGTAGGTATATTGTTTTGTGATTTCACAACTAACTTATATTATGTGTGCATGTGCAGTACAGAGGGAGAAGGGCAGTGCGCTTTTTTCATCTTTACTAGTAGCCCTTGATGGTGAAATGGTTCTTAGCACCCACCTAATGCATGCAGGTGATAGGGTGAACAAGTGATTCTATGTATCATTTTAGAGGGTCTAGCAGGCCAAAAAAACTGCTGGGAAGGTGAAAGTGTTTCACTATTAAGATAAACAAGCTTGATAAGGAGGGTGTAAACTGGTTTATTTATTCGTTGTTCCCAGCGCCACTATACTCATATGCAGTTGGATAACACTATTGGTTATTTAGTTTTGATGTTACTGTGAAGATGCTTTTCTGTAAGTTTCTATTCTCGAAGTGCATTTTTTTTATTACATTACTTAATTTCAAGTTATGGAAATACTTTCACCTTATAAGTTCATTCAACTTTTCAAGTTAGTATTATCACATAACAATATCCTTTCTAGTATATCATCAGGCCACATATTTTACTCTGAATTTTTATTAAGACTCTAAAAATGAGACCAAATCTCGATGTAGCTAAATAAACACATCATGCCTTTCTTACATTGCCATTGGATATATATTTGGCCAAATGGGCCACCCGGCAGGACCCGGACTAGCCCGGCTCGGCCCAGGCCCGATACGGCCTGGCCCTATGTGGCACGATAAGTTAGTCGGGCTGGGCTGGGCCGCCCGACGTGCCGAGGCACGGCACGAGGGCAAGCTCGTCGTGCCGGGTCGGGCCGATGAGCACGACGGCCCGTGTCGGCCTGCTAGCCCGACGGAAGCTGAGCGACGGCCGGCGGCGAGCATGGAGGTCAGGCGGCGAGCCGGCGGTTGTTCAAGCAGCGCGCGAGAGACCGGCGCGGCAGGCGGCAGAGGGGAGAGGCCGCAACAGCGTGCGGCGGAGGGCGCGCGGGAGGCCGGCGCGGTGGCCAGCGAAGGGGAGAGCCTGAGAGGGCACGCAGAAGGCCGGACCACCGAGGCAGTGAGAGGCGGAGGGGAAAGGGCGGCGGGAGGCCGGAGCATAGGCCGGAGCGGCGGCCGGTGGAGGGGAGAGGCCGCAGCAGCGTGCAGCGGAGGGCGCGCGGGAGGCCGGCGCGGCGGCCAGTTAAGGGGAGAGGTCGTGCGGAAGGCTGGACTGCCGGAGCAGTGGGAGGCGGAGGGGAAAGGGCCACGGGAGGCCGAAGCGGCGGCCGGCGGAGGGGAGAGGGTGCACGCCGGGGGAGGGGAGAGGTCACGCAGGAGCTGGAGGGGACAAGGTCGCGTGAGAGCCAGAACAGCGGCCGCAGGTAGGAAGGAAAATGGGGAATTTGAGTTAAGGTTTCTTATTTAAACGGGTCGATTGGGCCAACTCTTTAAACGGGCCATGCCCAGGCTGGCACTACGGGCTGGGGTGGCGGCCCAAGCACGGGCTGGGGTGCCAGACCGGGCTCGTGCCGGGCTTTTTCGGGCCGGGCTTCGTGCCGCCCGTGTGGCCCGGCCCAGATGGCCAACTATAATTTGATACCATGAATCTAATGCACAAGTTGAGACAGAGACAATATGAAAATACAATCAGTTGATGAACCGTGTACTCTCTCTCTCTCTAGTGTCTACCATAGTTTGTTGTTTTACTTAAACTCCAGAGGGGATAACTAAAATTTAAAGCTGCTAAACAAGACCATTGTGCCTTTCTTACAGTCACATTGGTACCATAAACTATAAACTCATGTTAATAAAAATACAGTATTGGAGAAAAATTAAAATGGGTTATCAGTGTTTAGACTTTCACAATGTGATTGGTTATCAAACTTTGACTTTGAGAATGCATATTATTAGGGGCCCTAATAAACATGTCACGTGCACAGCCACTACAACAGAAATGAGCTAGATTACATGGCATAAAAACTAAGCTGGCATTTGACTTAATTGCTCCATAGAAACAATAGGCCGGCCCTTATTTGGATAGAAGGCAATCATTAGCATGGCATTCATACTCACTGCTGGAGAGCTCATCTGCTGTGCCGGCTCAAAAACCTTATTTGTGCGGTTTTCGAGCCAGCACAAGATAGCTGATGCAGATGAAGAGTGGGTATCCGCCCCGAAGTCGATGATGGTACGGATATAGTCGATGGATGACCCTATGCCACCCTAGTTTCCAAGCGGTTGTGCTGCCTCATCTCTAGCCTTGTCGTCCGCCGCAGATTCCACAAGTTCCATCAATCCACCCCAATGTTGGACTTCCTCAGCAACCATACAGGCGATAACTTCCACTTCGTCCCCATCTCCGCCTCCTACCCATCCTTCGCTGACACCACTTCTGCAGTAGTTGGCGCATGCTTGACTCCTGCCGTATCCACGTCCTCCTCCTCGACATGGAGATGATGAAGAGTTCTTCGTATGGGACCCATCACCGATTAGTCGTGGGGTTTCCCATGCCACCATGGGAATTAGTCGCCTCGGCTGCCACTTCTTGCAGGTGGTTGCTCGTCATCTTCGGCATTGACAGCGCTAGGATCGTGTGCCTGTGTCTACTCATCCTGAAGCTGGTGCTTGGACCGAGCTGACTTCTGTACAACACCCTTGTTGCGGCATTAAGCTGGTGCCAGGGGCCCTTTGCAGGGACTTCATTTCATTTTCTGGTTCAGATGAGCACCAGAATCCTCAAGTATGATTTGGCTACCAAGACAATCCGTGCTGTTCGCTTGCCATCTTCATCCTATGATCATATTGTTGTCTCCATGCATGACTACCGAGGATGGTTGTCTTCGATTCGTCAGAGTGGAGGACGGTGGCTACGTGTTTTTTTCTATTTTCTTTTTAGTCTTGGGCAAATATTCCTTCTTCCTTATCTAATGCTTAATTTTATTACTTCTACCTCATATATTTAAATTTCTAGAATATTTTGTATTCAAGGTAGAATATTTTGTTGTCATGAAGATGGAACATTTTTTATTAAAGCCAGCATTTTTTGTCCTTGGTGGTTTGGGAAACGAACAAACGATGATGGCCTCGGTCAGCACCACAAGTTCGTGTTACGAGCCAGCAGTGCTGACTGAGTTTTACTGCAGGTTCTTGATCTGGTGATGATGACCTACCCATCACCCTGACCCCTGGTACAACCACCACCCCCCCCCCCCCCCCCCGCACTCATGGGGTCCTTGCAGTAGTGATTTATGCTAAAATCTTTTCTTATCAAGCTGGAACATTTGTCTAAGATCTATAATTATCTTTTACTTAAGATGGATCATTCTAATCATGAAGCTTAAACCAATCTGTCTCATGATCTATAATATTTGGTGCAGGAACAATTTTTCTCGTGGAATTTTGTTGAGCTGGAAAGTTTTAGAAACGTTAAGTTGAAACCATTGTTTTGTATGAAAATGCTGATACAACTGTTAGAAAATTCGTTGAAAAGAATAAAATCATAAACATGCTAAATATGAATCAAGAATACTAGAAGGAAAAAGGAAATGTGGAAAAGAAAAGAAACCGGGCTCGCTCCTGCAACCATGTACACTGACCCATTACCAGTGTGGTGTGCTGTGTGATTGGGCAAATTGGGCCATATTATTGAGTTGACAATAATGTGTTGGACTATGGCATCACCAACACCCCCACCTGTTCCATGAAGCTCTCACTCCGACGACATGAGCTGCGACACCCATTTATTAAGCGGTTAAGCTGGCAAGCACGCGCGTTTTTCCAGCGATTGACATTGGAGAGTGCTGAATACACACACAATACATAGTGCAGCTTTTTAAAAAACATACAGCAGAGTCTGAAAAAAAATGGCACGTCAACAGGCTCTTTGACAAAAACAATCCAAATGGAAGCATGTGAACATAATCCTGCTATTCGCAAGAAAGTGTTCGTCATTCTTCTGCAAGTAGATAAACTGAATCCTTGGAAGTAAAATACGCACTTGGGGTGACTCCACGCACAGAACGATCCTCAACCGGCAGGTCACTATAAGCCTGTTCCTCCATGGAGCGAATGTGCCGGGCCTCACGCGCTGCCGGAATTACCGGCATCTCCGCATCCGCAGATCGCAGAACATCCATCGCTTGCACGATGGACGGCCGCTGGGTCGAGTCTTGATGCGCACACCAGAGGCCAGCGACGATCACGCGCTCCATTTGCTGCCGATCGAACTCGCCGTTCAGCCTCCGATCTGCTGCATCAAGAGCCAGGCCATGGTCGTACAAGCCATGGACCCAGGCTAGCAGCGATGAAGCTCCGTTCGGCTGCCTCGACGCCGGCGGCTTGCCACAGGCGATCTCCAGGAGGACGACGCCGAAGCTGTAGACGTCCAGTTCGGTGCGAGGCCAGCGGTTGTTGACGAACTCCGGGTCGATGTATCCGGGTGTCCCTGCGACTACCTGTGTTGTTTGCGGCTCTCCCCCGTGCTCGACGAGCCTTGCTAGCCCGAAGTCACCGAGCTTCGCGTTGTGTGACGCATCAAGCATTACATTTGCAGGCTTGATGTCTCCGTGCACAATGCAGTTCTCGCAGTCACGGTGGAGGTAGAGCAAACCAGAGCCCAGATCAAGTACAATCTTGAACCTATACCACGGCCAAATTTTACATGCGTAGCGATACTGTCAGCTAAATTAAATAGATGAAGAGCATCTCCAGATATTAGGCAGTTTGTGCAAAAATATATTAGGAAGTTTGTGCAAAAATAATGCTCCAGTACGTGAACCAGCTTTACCTTTTCCTTATTAGGATAAACCAATAATCCACCCTAACTCTTTCGAAATAGAACTTGTCCGGTTAATCCCCTCCATGCGGGGATTGATGAGATTAGAGGGAATTTTTTTATGGGAACGGGAGGGGCGCGCCCCTACTCATTATAAATATATTAGAAAAAGGTAAAAGAAGCAAACATAGTTTTACAGGTCCAATAAAAAAGAAAGTTACAATACAAAAGAACGAAAACAAGACTAAATGCAAATGTCTAGAATCCGGGACAACTCCATCCTCGAGGATGTCGTGTAGCCAACCAAGCTTACATTTCTTCAATTCTGTTTTGTTTGACTTTCAGTGAGATAAACTTGTACTTCTTGCACAACTTCGACTTGCAAACCTGAACTGTTGGGTGGAGGTCATTGAAAATCCAATCATTATGGGTTGTCCAAATGCACCAAGACATTAAGATGATAATTTCCAAGCCAAAAGGGACTCCCAAAGTTCTTTTGATTCTGCTAAGCATCTGAGTCAAAGATCTAGTAGTGATGTAGTGAACCCCTATGGAAACCCAACAAGCTTGTGTGAAATTGCATCTAAGTATTAGTTGTGTTGATGTCTCTCTTCTTTGTAAGATGCAGAGATCGCAAGTGACCGATTCCAAAGTCATCTCTCATCTCTGTAGCAAATCTTTTGTGTTGATTCTGTCCTGTAGGAGTAGCCAGAAAAAGACTTTATGCTTTAATCGGCATTTCTCTTTTCACAGCCATTTGAAAATGGGATGAATCCTATTATGACCAATAAGTGCCTGGTAAGCCTTAGTAGTTGAAAAGATAGAATTTCCCCAAATATAGGTCTAGATTTCTGGCTCATCCTTTGGTTGCCAATCATTTAGCCTCATAGAAAGCCGGTGAAACTGCTGGAATGCCTCTATTGAGAGTGGTAAGAGGAAGAGATTAGAGGGGCTGGTAAAGAATTTGCTGATCTAAGTAAAATGGATGGGTCGTTGGCTGATAAAAAGAGCTCTGGAAACTGCCATTTTGGTACCACACCATTCCAAAGGTCCTCCAGAGGAGAATGTATGTCCCATCCTAGGCAGTCACACTTGCTATCCCTTTGAATTTATCCAAAAGCTTTACAATATCCCTCCACCAGAAAGATCCCTTCTTCTGTTGGCCAGGCATCTTTCCATTTGAATAATAGTTCTCCCACACCAACTTGACCCAAGGGATGTTATAGAATTTGTGAAGGAATTGAGGAGAAGAGCCTCATTATGTTTTGAAAGGTTTATGACACCAAGACCACCTTCATTCTTGGGCAAGCACACCATATGGTCCACGTAGCTTTTGGTGGTTATGTTTAACATTCAAGTCCGAGCCCCTGCATAAACCGTGCTTCCTATATTCATCCAGCTGCTTGATGACCCCTTTTGGAAGCTTGAGGGTGCAACACTGAAAATGGCAGTTGAGGATAGAACTGAATTGACCATTTCTAGTTTACCTCCTAGTGAGAGAAAAAGTTGAGGTGCACACCAGCCTTGTTTCAATTCTCTAAATTAAAGGTAGGACATCCTCTATCTTTAGTTTAGTTGTGGCTAGAGGCAAACCAAGATAAGTGAAGGGAAGGCTACCTTTCTGACAACCACAGAGGGTTGTAAGCACATCAAGTCTTTCATCAGTGACGTTGAGTGGAACCATCGTAGACTTGTTGTAGTTTACCTTCAGGCTAGTAGAGCTTGCAAAGGATTTCAGGATTTCTTTTAGAACTAGTAGTTGGTTAGGGCAAGCTTCCATGATGAGAAGAGTATCATCTGCATACTGGACTATTGGAAAATCCTCTCCAACTTTTTCTGCAAATGGCAGCTTAAGTCTTACCTCATTCTTTCCTTTGTTTACAGAAGAGTGGAGTAATAAGTCAGCAGCTAGAACAAAGAGGAGAGGTGAAAGTGGGTCACCTTGTCTGACTCCTCTTCTACAGTGGAAAACTTTTCTAGGAACTCTATTAGGAAGCACTGCATATGTTCCTGAACCCAACCAATTAATCGACTTGGTTCCAAAGCCCTTGTGCTGCAAAATTTCCAAGATAGCCTGATGTTCGATTCTGTCAAAGGCTTTCTCAAAATCCAACTTTATAATAACCATTTCCTTCTTAGTTCTCTTGCAGAGGGAGATGTACTAAAAAGCCCAAGCCAGATAGTCATGGATTATTCTGCTTTCGATGAAACCATTTTGATTTGAGTGAATCAAGGAAAGGATAACCGGTTGTAGCCTCTGAGATAGCGATTTGGTGATGAATTTTACAGAGGAATTTAACAAGGAGATTGGTCTGTAGACACCAACACCTAGAGGGGAATCAATTTTTGGGACCAGAATAATGTAGGAGACATTAATACTTCTTAGGCAGATATTCCACTCAAAGAAAGCCTCACAAAAATCATAGAAAACTTGTGAGATAATGGGCAATATTTCTTCATAAATTCACCATTTAAATACATTAAGGCCTGGAGATTTGTTGATTGGTAAATCAGCAATGATTTTATCAATCTCCTCTTTTGTGAAAGGAGTTTCTAACCACTCCAAAGTCCAAACCTTCCAAAGGAGCAAGAAGAGAAGAAAGGTTCAAGTACACATGAAAGAACTCAGATGTTCCCATTCTGTTCTTAAAGGATGTCCAGAGCAGGTTTGCTTTATCTTCATGTGTAGAGAGTTTCTGACCATTTTCTGCTCGTAGGGTGGTGATTGTATTTCTCCTATGTTTTATGGAGGCATTAGTATGAAAGAATTTTGTGCATTCATCACCAAACTTCAACCATTTGATTGCGCCTCTCTATTTTCGATAGATTCTTTGCTAGGCATGAAGTCCCTGGAGCTGTTCAAGGATAAGAGATATTAAATTCCATTCCTGTAGAGAGAGGTCCCTGGCTTCCTCTAGTTTGTCCAAAAAGAGAATGGCCTCTTTACAATCAGCAATAGTTTTTACCAGGCTTGGGAGAACCTTCTTCCAAGCCTTCAACACTCTTCTCAGGTTTTTGAATTTAGCCCCCAAGGCTTTTGCTTTGTCAGAGTGCTTAGTGGGAATGCTCCAACCATGTTGCAGGACATCGGGGAATTGCTCATACTATAGCCAGTAATTTTCAAATCTGAAGACATGGGATCTTGTTATAGCAGTAATTTTAAAGTGAAAAACCAATCAACTTTTCCAGAAGAGGATTTTGTTGTTTATTGGTCCAGGTGTACTTACAACCTTTTAGGGGGATTTCCACTAATCTTAATCTTCTAATTGCTCCATTGAAGGCAAGAATTTCATTCACATTTTCTCCGGACTTGTTTATGTTGCTAGGGCTTTGAGCAGATTGAAGTCACCAACTATGAGCCAATGCACATCATCAGGCGCTATATTTCTAAACCACTCTAAGAAAATGAAGTTTCTTTCGTAGACACAGGGTGCGTAGATGTTTATTAGCACCCACTTAACTCCTAAGAGATTACAAAGAAATTTAACACTTTGTGCGAATTCATTCTGAAAGATTTCCTGGAATGAGAATCAATTAATATCACAGATAATTATACTTTCCCCTAATTTACATCACAATTGGATTCTTAAAAAAATTTGAGTCAAAGGCTACCTTTTGTTTCCTAGAGACAAATTATATCACAATTGGATTCCAAAATTTTGCCTTTGATGGTATCCTATTTTTTTCTTGAGAGCTAATGCCCCTAATATTTTAGCTTAGAACATTCCAAAGTCTTTTTGATGTAGGATTCATGATGCACACAAATTAAAAGGAGCAGCCAGACCACATGAACAATCATGCAATAAAGGAAGCCAGAACATAACCAGAATAAGACTATCTGAAATGTCCAGAAATAACCATAACAAGCAGATACAACTAAAATAGGAGTCCAGACACCACCATGACTAATGGTTTGTAACCAACAGCTCACAGGCACACGCACATAAAACAAAAGAATTAAAAGCACTGGTCGAAGGAGGGCAAAAAAAACCAGTCAGCAGCTTCCCATCTTGAGGGGTCAGTTCTTCTTCTTCTTAGAATATTCATCAGAAGGAATTTCTTTATTATCTTCATCAGAGTCAAACTTTTTCTTTTCCTTCCCTCCAACAGAACTTTTCTTTGATACAGAAGTCTTCTTGATCACATTGGTACATCCTACTATTTTAACTTTGACATTCTTGGCTAGTAGAGAAGATTCAGAAATAGTTCCAGGAGCCACCTTGCATACATATTCTCCTATAGCTTTTATCAATTTCATTGAGAGGCCAGAGGGTGTGGCTGAGCAAGCCAGGCAGGCTTTGGAGTTACAGGTGGAACTCTTGTAGCCACCATTTCTTGTCTTGATTCTAGGACTCCTTCTGACCTCAGTCTCCACCAGTGGGGTTCTTGTGCTACAAGTAGAGGTGTTTGTTGTAGGGGAGCCATCCATGCACTCATCAGTGATCTCAATAAATTGAGTAGAGGAGTTTTCCAAGTTCTGTCAAATTACTTCTGCGTTATCAGGGCACCAGGAGGGAAGAGCAAAGGTCATTGCAGAAGAACTATCAGAACACCTTAGCAGAGCCTTCTAAGTGGTGGAACTGAGAAACTTTCTAGCCTAATCAAAGCTGTTAAGGGAGAGGAGCATAACTAGGAAGAAAGAGGCCCAATCTTTTGGAATTTGAACAGTTAACTCACGGCAGCCCACAGGGGAGAAGAATTTGGCCCACAGCCTTTACAGATCAAGACTACAGTTGCTGCAAGGGGAACCAGTTTTATTCAAAAACTTCAGGAAGCCTGGGTCACCCTGTTGGTGGTCCAAACAAAACACCCTTGCCATGTTAATATTCAGGTTGAGGTTAAAGATATTTCTAGAAAGATCCACATTCTTAGCGACCAGTGGAAGTGGCTCCTCATCAACAAGTTGAACAGGATTTTCATTCATTAGAAAGTTCTCTGGTGGATCAGCCAAACCTAAAAGGTCAACATTTGGTGCGCCAAGACCCATGACTACCACAGGGTCCAAGTTCTCCTGCTGTCCAACCTCATCCTCCCCTTGCTGCACAACCACAACCTCAACAGGCTGTTCATTCAGGTTAGGAATCATAATCAGCTCAGGGTTGGCTTTCATAGAATTTGTTGAAGAGTGTTCATCAAGAACCCATTGATCAATTGAGAAACTAAATTGATACTCTCCTTCTTCTTCTGCAAGGTTAGCCAATGGCTGAGGCACAGAGCCAATTACTCCCTCATCTGCATATTAGTTCTGGTAAGAGCTGGTACCTCCAAGTCCTCCTCCATGTTCTGCTGCTGATCAATGGGGATCTCGAGCTAAGGTACAGGTTGCTGCTCCAAGAACTAGGGTAGGGGCCAGAAAAGAGGTTGTTCAGGCCCAAGCCAATCCCTGAGAAGATAAATTTATCTCCTAAACCATCTGGTGGGAAGTCCTCATCCTAGGGAAGTCCACCCATCAACTTCTACTATAAAATTTCACACTGCACTATGAAAGAGATGCTCTAGAAATAATCACCTTCAGAGATTATAATATTATGTGGGATATCAATGAGATCAGTGATATGGGCTTTAATTATTGTTCTAGCCCGGATATTATCCCCCTACCAGAACATCAGTCTGCCGAAAGACTTGATTGTGTCCCCAATCTCCTCAGGGGAATGGTAATCAATGAAATAACGAATCATCATCAGCCAACATTCCCTATTGAAATTAACCCTTCTAACATTGACACCCCGGTTGTGATTAACAAACTCAAAGCTTAACCCCTAATGTGGGCTATGCAGACCAGATCATCCCAATCAGAAACATGTGCAAACTGAACAAAAGCATGTCCCCTACCAAATGGGCATCTTTGAACATCTCTGACTTGGAGCCCATAGCAATCCACTAAAAGATCAAGGATTGCCTTTCTAACAGTCAAGAAGGGGATATTTGCATTTGGGGGAGGAGATACCGTGATGATGGCGAGGTCCTTATTTCTTGGAACTGCCCCGGGGGTCACCATGCGAGTGAACGGAGCCCTTCCTTGGACAATGACCCACGTGAACCCCGGGAGCAGCATCGGGGTAGGATTGATGTTGAGGAATGCTATTTCTTGCTCGAACGAAGTACCAGCAATGGCGATCACCTATGTCAGCAAGGTCATGGAAGCTGGAGAAAATGGGAGGTCCACCAGAGTTGTCCCCACCTGTATCGACTTTTGCTGCCTAAACCAAGTAATCCGTGGGTTTTCACTCTAGTCCGATGCAACGACGCTTGGTGCGAAGGAGATGTGAGTAGAGTCAACTTTCCCTAGATAGCTTCGAGAACTGTGTAGGTGACAGTCTTTCATTACATGTCCCCAAAGATTACAGCCCCAACATTTGATCTTGTTTTTGCAGGAAACCCTGGGGTGGTTGGGAGATAAACACCTTTTACAGAAGAAATGACTGGGTGTAGCATTGGTGTGTCGAGCGCCCTTTGGGCCTCGTGGGCTAGAGCTCTTATGAACTTGCTCCCCGGTCAAATAAAAATTCAAATTTAGAAAACTTGCTCGAGGGGCCTTTGGTCGCGATCAAACACTGAACTTCTGGGGTAAGAAATCCTTTGAAAAAATGATCCTTTAGCAGTTGTTGATCGTTATCTAACAGCAGGTAAAATAGTCCTCTGATCAAAAGGAAGCCTTGAGAAGACTAATCCTAGCCAAGCTTGATGAGGAGAACCCCTGCTTAGGATTATTAACCAAAAACTGAGAAGAACCAATTGGAATGGCATTAGCCCCAATGAGACAAGCAGCATTAGAATTCCTGACCACATTAGCAAAGCTTAGTCTGACAGAGGAAGAACTCTTCTTCTTACAAATTTCCACGCAGTCATAGGAAGGGCCAGAGTCACACTTTGGGAAAGAGATTGCTTCTTGAAAACCCCGATCTTGCAGATGAAGAAGGAAACTTTAAAAGAACTAGCAGCAATAACACCAAGCTTGAGAACCAAGAAACCCACTTATTTGCAAGAGATCGCAAAAAAATCTGATCCTCCAAGCAAGCAGCGGAGAAGGAGAGGGATCACCTTCAAGGGTGGATTGAAAATAAATATTCACATTGTCTTCAGCCAATCTGAACTTCTTCATGCTGAAAGCGGCCAGCAGCAGAAACCAATTGCTAAAAAGAGACCCTCATATCCAACCAAGCAGCCAAGAGAGCTTTTTATTTTCCGACCGAAAAGTTTCCCATCGAGTCTAGAGAAGACAGCTCCATGAGGATCAGAGCGAGGTGAATGATTACTAGGCATCATGGCACCAGAGCACCGACGACGGAGGGAAGGGGCCGAGACGAAGGCGAGGAATAGGCTTGGATGAGAGCGGGAATGGGAGGCCATCGTCGGTGCCCAACAAGTGTCCTCTCGGATTGAGGGAATTGAGAGGGATTTTATTGAGGACTCCCTCCCAAGCAACCCCCTCTAATCCCCTTCAATTCCCTTCCAACTAAATAAGACCTAAAGGGAGAGTAAACTCTCCTAATACGGTAGTTAAATTAGGATAATATTATTGGTGAACTGCAAATGCAACTCCAATAACCATGAAATAAATATTGGGACATCTCCATGAAAATATGAAAAAAAAATTATTGGAGAATTGCTGGAGATGCTCAAATAGATGATGTTTATAGTGTTCAGTGAGATAATTAAGCTGCGAGATTTGAGAGGTTAGGAAAGGTACCTTTGTTGCCAAGTTAAAAGTTTCTCTGGATCGTAGAGATGCTTGTCAAGGCTGCCTTGAGCCATAAGTTCATAAACAAGCAGGAGCCGTTTCTTGCTGTCGCACCAGCCCACAAGCTTGACAATGTTTCTGTGCCTCAGCTGGGCCATGACCTTCACCTCTGCCTTGAACTCCCTCAACCCTTGCTCAGATTGTTCTTGAGAAGATTGCTTTTTAGACAACACCTTGATGGCCACATGAAGGTCCTGGTCCCTCAAGTAGCCTTTGTAGACATGGCCAAACCCTCCTCGCCCGAGCTTCTTCTCATCTGCAAAATTGCTCGTTGCAGCCGCCAGCTCGTGGAGTTGGAATCTCCTAGGCCCAGTTATTCCTCCCAAGAGTTCCAGATCGTTTTGTTGCACTCTCTTGCGACGGTTGCACCACAGCAGGAGCCATATAGCAATACCAAGTACAACCATGATAACTGAAACTATGGCAATCCAGGGTCCTACTGTAGTTAATATGTTTGACTTGTGTGCTTGAAGATGGGGCCTGACTGTTCCGTTTTGTATCTGAGTAGTCTCTTCCTGATATTTGCTAGCCTTACCATCAGTGTTACCATGGAGCGTAGAAACCAACAACCTACGACGCGACCAACCAAATTTTTTAAGCATTATGTTGCCATCCCCCCTTCTCTTGCCCGAACCCTGATTAAATGGCCGGTCAAAAGCAGCAATGAGAAGAATGCAGAGCACCAATCCGAGAAGGCTAATGCTCCCTAACTTTATGTTCAAGTTGCTAAGTCGAGAAGATAAACTCTGAATGTTGCTAGCACTAGATAGTAATTCCTTAACGTTTGTGATGAACTTGGTGGACCTCTCTGTGTCGTTCAGCTTGTCCTGCTGCTCCACACTCATGAGTCCATGTTTTGCCTGGATAACATCTGCCCCTTTGACTATGTATCCAATAAGTAAAGAAACCACAAGACTTCCACACGATGATACTATTGCCAGCCATGGCCAAGGAGGCCTTTGCAGGAACCTGCAATGCATCTGATACTGCCTTGATGGATCACCGAAGTCCAGGGAGCAGGTATGGCACAAGCCACTAGTGTCTGCTGTTTCATTCGTACCGTACATACTAATAGGGCTATCATCGGAAGTATCGTATAAGTTCAGCATGATGGACTGTTTGCCTGCAAGCTGGTGAAGCAAGCTATCAACATGTGTTTCAATGTCAAATATACCGCCCAAGTAGCCTATAGCAGACTGTACGCGATCCTGCGCCGTCGCATTTGAGCGAAGCTTAGAACTGTACACTGCATACGTCAAGATCACCCCGGTGTGATTATTGTGCATCTTGAAAGGAGCAGATAGAGCAACCTTGCCTGATTCTCTAGCTCGCAGCACATTTTCGCGGTCCTCGTTCCCCGAGAGCATGTCGACGGAGACGACGTGCTTGTAGGCGTCCTGCGTGAAGATGATGGGGGCGTACTCCTCCTCCTCTGGAGACCGTTCGTAGGAGGAGTTCATCGTCTTGGTGGAGGATCGCACCATCTTAATGCTCCACGCCTGCTGCTGCTCGAACAGCTCCCGCTCGGCGTGCATCACCCGCGGGGCGTACGCCAGCCCGCTCGTCAGCGGCCGCCGCTCGAACGCCGTGCGCTCCGCGTACCTCGCGAAGCTCACCTGGTCTATGGCGGACGGGATCTTGGAGTCGTGGAAGGTGGAGACAACGATGGTCAGCGCCTGGAGTTTGTTCATGCTGGTCTTGACCTGATCCTGGAGCAACCGCGCGCGCTCCTCGCACATGTTGGCGAGCACCTCGCGGCGCATCTCGACAATCTGGGACCTCATGGAGGAGACGATCCAGAAGGAGAAGACCGACCAGCCCAACACCCAGCAGAGCACGAGCGCCATCCAGTGGCAGCGCTTCCAAACATTGCGCGAGTTGAGGTGGTGGCTGTTGTGCAGGTGGCTCTGCAGCGTCCTCGCCGGCAGCTGCAGCCGCCGCATCCTGTCCAGCCACGCTGCCGCCCTGCCCTTCTCCGCCAACACCGCCCCGGTCATCTCCTCAGGGCTCCCACCAGCAGACCAACAGCGCCCTTGCCCCGCCGATGCCTTGGCTCGGCTCCGGCGGCCGTGGGGCGCGCTCTGCATCCACGACATGATCGAGGGCGTCGTGTGCGCGATCGACGAAACGGTTGGGAGACAACAGCGGCAAACAAAGCAGCAGGAAGCTAGTGAGCAGATCAATGGACACGCCGCTGAGTTGTATCGGCGACAGTCCGGCGCGGCGCCGCCCCCACCCAAGAAGTCTTCGCCTCTCCAACCAGTCAGCACAAGGCCTCCGCCCTATATTCTTCTATTGCAAAAGTTGATTGAAGTTGAAAGCTCACCAAACCGCCCATACGTCTGAACTCCAACGTCACGCGGCTCACAAACGACAGTGGAAACAAACTACACAACCAGCACAACACATATCCACAGTGTTTTATTCTACATTTATAGACTACTTTTTTTACACGATTATGTATAATTTCGTTCCCATTAGACATATGTGTTGTTACAGGCGAAACCATATAAATATGTGTTATTAGTTGCCTTTGCTATTGCAACAGAAGGTTATGGTTTTGTGCTTGTGAATTGTGATCAGCGCAACTGAAAGTCTAAAACTCAACAGATTATCCACAAAGAGCATGTCACCAATTTTCCTTTTTTCACAAATTAAACCGTCCAATTATAACATAGAGCAATGTTCTATCCATGAAAGGAGTACTAAAAAATGGTCTTCAATAAATGTCATTTTGATATGCCCGGATCTCACATTAGAGTGACATGATTTTGTTTTTTTTCCTATAGAGGACAGGAATATCATAAGCAACTGATAATATATTTATATGATCTTCACTCATGCATTGAACTGGCACTTTTACTAGTAAAAATATTATGAGAAGCATAATAAAATATAGCAACGATCGCATGAGGGCCGGGTAAAAATCGCCAAAAACAGAAAGAAACATGAAAGATACCACCCTCTAGAGGTTGTAAGGGCTTCAATGTAAATAAAACTAAGTTTTAATAGCCAACAGGAAAAGTTCTTTTGAAACAAACTGCAGATTGATTAACATAAAGTTTGGGGGCATTTTCAAAAAAATTTGCCCGCATGGATCTTGACTGGGCAGGGTTTTTTTTTCCTTTGTGGACACGAGACCACAGCTTTTTTGAGTTTTCTTGCAGTTTTTTCTAGAAGGTTTTCTTGCAGGTTTCATATGGAGCACCAGTTTGGGGTGTTTTATTACGGTTTTGGTCCGATTTTGATAGGATTTTGATAACCGCAGCGGATTTGGAGGCGACAGATGAAAAACAGATAGAAATATTGCTTGCTTTAGAAATAGGAGAAATTATGTATAATCACGTCCCTATTTTTTTTTAGAGTTCCCACTTCTGGGTGGCACACGGTCACACCTAGATAGTCCTAAGGTTTCTGGTCTCCATATACTAGGCTTAACGGGCATGTGTAGGGGAGCGATTATATGTGAATTAAGGGGATAAAATATCCTTTTTGTCACCTGAATCGTGTAGCATTACAAGTTATATATGGTATTATATATGTACATGAAGAACAGCAAAACAAAAGAGAACGGAAGAAAACGAGAAGAGAAGAGAGAGAAAGAAAGAGGAAAAGAGATGCACGATACAATGTGCTCGTAACAAATTGTTACGAGATGTCACTTTCATGACACGTATAGTGAAGCAATCATTCATGACTCATCTGGACGGTGGCAATAATTTTCCTTTTATTTTCAGCTTTTCTTGTCTAGCTGCACCATTTGAGGACAACTGCATACGTCGTGCAGTGCTGCTGTCAGGGCATGCATGCCTCAGCACCCGACGTGTCAGAACGGGCCAACTGTAAAAATATTAATTGATCGGGGCAACTACGCCCCCTCCTCTGACGATAACGCTACGGCCCAGACGTTCGACGTCCGTTCGGATTTGTTACGTTTGTTGATACAAACGGAGTGCTTTAATTGGCCAAGCGATAGTCTGGATTTGTACGAAAATAACCTAGTACAAAAAATAGTTCCTGCTGACGGCAGGGTTTCAACTTCTATATGCCTCGCAGCGAAGTTTCGATGCACCTTCGTTTTCCAACTGGACGTGCCCCGGCGCCCCGAGAAGTTTCCTGTCCGTTTCTTGCTAATATTGCAGGTAAACTAGGTACCATTATTGCTCAAAAGCTAATTAAAAGCGCCGACGCTGTTCGGTCATGGAGTCAAGGTGCAAAAGAGTCACATTGGAGCATGAGGACAAACAGGCACTAGATTAGTAGTCTCTTCGTTCTAAATTGTAGGTTGTTTTGGCAAATCTAGATACATTTAATTTGGAACAGAGGGAGTATGTTCGATGATGTCGATGGACCTAGCATCACAGGTGGTGGGATCATGGATGGAAATGGCAAGATTTGGTGGCAAAATTCATGCAAAACTAACTCAACACTTTTAAGGTGGTGTTTGAATTCAAGAGCACTTATTTACATACCAAATAGTAGGACTAAATATAAGCTAGTAGCTTATCTAATTCACAGATAAAGGCAAATTGATCGTCAGAGCCTATTAAACCCTTTGTTAGCTCTCATTAGCTCATATTAGCCCCATTAGCATACTTAGGGCTAAACTTTAGCACCCCTATTTTAACACATCCAAACACCCCCTAAGTGCCGGTTTTTTTGGCAAAATTAAATGTTCCTTTTTAACTAACTAATGAGCTACAGATATCAATCCCTTTTTTTATTTTTGTTTTCCTTTTCCTTCCAGCCATGCAAACAAGCTGCAACGGCTCCGGCATTCTACTCCTGTAAAAATCTCAAATTGGAAGCAAGCATGTTCAGGTCACACAGGCTGCACGATCAAGACCGGAGACGACTGCGTGTCCATCGAGGACGGAACCGAGCTCGCATCAAGACATGGCAAGGGGGGCGCGGCTTCGCGAGGAGCATCGTCTTCCAGGACATGGTTATGGACGGTACGGAACCCGATCATCATCAAGAATCTATGCCGCATAGTGTTTATATCAGTTTGTTGGATGGTTATTGGTTATTGCAAACTGTAAGAGGATACATTAGCTCCTGGTGGGACATAAATTCAGTGAACATGACATTGACAAATTAGCACAGGTCAAGTAAAATTTCACAAAGAACATGTTGCACTATGATTAGGCTCTAAACTTATGAAGTAAACCCACAAGAACCAGATATTATCATTTCTCACCAAGGCCAAATAATTTGAGAGCAGGAGGATCTCGTAGTTAAGCTGCCATGTCATGTCAACGTGATGCAGAACAAATAAAGTTTGTAAGGGGTACAGGATAGCAAAAGCTTACCAATTAAGTCAGCTTAGCATGCACGACAGCCATTGTTCATAAATCATATAACTCCAAGTTAACAATAATTCTGAAAACAGCTCGAAAGACTGTTACATCTCACTAGTGTCAGCTGCAGTACTACACAATCAGAAGACAATGGTGTCAACAAATATTGACAAGGCTGCGCAAGATGTGCAATCAGTCATACAAACCCTACTTTTGGTGCACACAAAAAGGGGAGGTACCTGCTCAGGCTGGCTAAGACAGCAACCTACAACATGCCTACACAAAATACAGCAAAATGGACGGTTCTTGTAGTTAAGGTGATAGTTCTCCTTGTAGTGAAGGGGAGGGTTCTCCTTGTTTCTTAAGGTCGGCGCATCTTAACGTTCAAGGGTATCTCCTTGTAAGAGATGACCTTTTCAGCAGCCCGCCTCATAGACCTCCTCCCTTGCACATGCCCTTCAGTAGATTTCATAGAGGAACAAGCCTCATTCTGCTTTAGATCTGCCCTCTGCTCCATGGAGACATTCGAACTGGAAGGGGCCAAAGGAACAATAACATCTTCCTGCAGAGTCTCAAAAGTGCTCTTCATGTCCTCTGAGGGTGCTGGATTCAATCTTGAAGATTTTCTCCTTTGAGATTTCCTGCAAAACATTTAGGCAAACATTTATATTCCAGCTCGACACAATTGCATGGGTGGAATGCAGGTAATAGTAAGCAGGCAGAACTAACGTCTTCTTTTCATGGTGCAATGCCCCACTGGTACTTGTGCCACATTTGGAATTTACGTCTTCTATATCTGAGTCCCTTTCACATAATGCTGACTTCTGTTCATTTGAGCCCCTGCACACACAATTTCTGATTCAATAGCATATTGCTTGGGTGAATTATGTGAAGTGCAGCTAAGATACAATTAGGGTCCTTCAAGTCTTCTAGGCCTCATCTGAATGGGCCAAAATAGATCATGTTCAATTACAGCCCACCGAAAAAGGGATTAAGGGGTGAGAACCCACACCAGCCAGTTATAGACAAACCAGTAAACCAGTTTTTACGACCCTGGCTGCAATTGCATCTTAAAAAATAATAAAAAGGATGACTTTTTACCTTTTGATGATGGTGTCTTCTGGTGGCTTGTGGGGCTCAATAATATTAGACTGCACAGATGCTGTAAATAAATTGTGAATAACTTTTTCCTTCAAAAATTACATTCAGAAATAAGATGCAACAATTTCCAGTAGTAAGGACACTATCCTTGGGTTTCAAGATTAAATTCCATTCAAACTTTCTAGAATATTGCAATTTTTTATCTGAAACTAACTAGATAATTTGGAATAGGTGGTACTAACTACTAACTGCTTGAAAAATGGAAAGACGAGGGCTATTACCTTGGCTTCCTGACAAATGGTTCTGCTTGGCATTGCGGGCCTTATCGCCAATTTGATGAGGCTCAACTGCAGCAACACTGGAACATGCTTCTTGTATCTCCTGAATAACATTGCAGGAAACAAAAAGCCTTATAAAGCTTATTAAAAATTCATATGGGTGAATAAATAAATCTGCAAGTGGGTTCATTATTAACTGAATAAATCGACTGCCTACCTTCAAATTGGCTTCATTTGGCGGTTGCTCATCTGTCTCAATTTCCTGATATCCAATCAGATGCCAGAGGTCAAAAATATATTATATTAACATCGATAACTACACACTGAATCAATCTGCAACATCAGTATACCTCCAATTCTGAAGCCATTACTACTTCATACGCTACTGCAGTGCACTCATTTTGCAGTGACTTCCCCTGCGAAATATATCCAAAAATACTGCACCAGATCAGAACCACTCAATTTTAATTAACCTCGACAAGCAAAAAGTATATGAATTTACCATATCTTTTCCAATGGTTGGTCCATGCCTTTTGTGAACACTTAACGTGGAAGGAGAAGAAACTGCAGTATTATCAAGCAACGTCTTGTCAGATTCATCGTTGATTTCACAAGATCCTTGGTTCAGTCTAGAAGACCTCCTCCGTTGAGGCTTCCTGATCATATAATTAGCCAACAGATTAAAAAGTTTCAATCAGATAATATTGCAGTTAAAGAAACATTACATAACAAAGAACTACCTCGGATCTTCATGATGCAATGACATAATAGGCTGCAAAATAGGTTTGTAGTCGTCCTGCACTATGTTAGTATCCTTTACGGATTCACTTGATTCTGACTTCCGTTTATTTCTGCCCAACCACAGAAATTCTAAATCAATAAATATTCACTTTGGTAAAATCATGCTATCTAGAATTCAGTTGCAGTTGCAGCTTGAACATTACTAAATAGGAAATATACCTCCTTTTTGTTGCATGTTGTGGTGGCTCTTGGCAGCCAGTATTTGATGGTACTGCAGCTAAGAAATTGAATCAAGCGAAAATTAGAAACATAACGCTGGCTGACTCAAGGCAAAAGAGAAGATGTAGAATATATAATGGTTTGTGTTGAATAAGGCAGCTTGGGACCTTGAAGTACAATAGATGAAATGATTGCTGAGTACAGTACAGTATCCACAAAACAAAACAAGAGAAATAAGAGAGAGCATTACATTGAGATTCAACCACAGCACTGTTGGAGCCATCAATTCGATGAGCCGCAGCTGCTGTAACTTTGGAAGGTATGGCTTTCAAGACATCCTAAATTCATCATACAAACCAAACAATCTCAGAATTATAGTGATTGTATATTAACAAGGTGAATAATTACTTATGAATTTGCTACCTACCTGTGAATTTACTTCCTTGCACCGTTGGTTAGCAGTCTTATTCTTTCGCTGCAAATAGTACACGAGTCTAAAACCATGGCATCTATAATAAAAATAAGCTAACTTAAGCCATGCTCTTACTTACCTCGATCTCAGAATCCTTTACCTTAAGCAGTGCTGCTGTACATGAAAGCTCATGCTGCAATGCCTTTATCTGCACGTCATATCCTCAAATAATTCCCAAATAAATAAACACCATACTGAGTACTGATAATCAATGAAGAAAAAACACAAAGGAAGCTGGGTAACTTACTCTATCTTTTCCTGTATTTAGTTCCTGCAATGAAGCGCAAAACAGATAGATTAGGCAATGCTTTATTGTGCACCCAAAATAAGTACTATGTGTGTGATGCTTTGATTTCTTTCATAAGTACTTCCTCTGATAATAGGTATAAGTCAATTATGACACTTACATGGTCTCTGAAATGACACTTGAACTAACAATATATGTATAATATTTTAAATAGAAAGGGTTATATTATGATGAAAGTATTTTCCATGATGAATCTAGAAATGGCAATTGACAAAACCTTATGTTGTCTATCGATATGATGTTTTGTCTATTCATAGTCAAATTTAAAAACATTTGAGTTAGGAAAAATCTAAATAGATACATATTTGGGATCGAAGATAGTACAAATTAGAAAAAGGCTGCACAGCAATTACTCAAATTTTCACATCCAACACAAATACACAACTGAGATAACATTTGACACATAATTTGGGAAAGCTGAACCTGAACTGCCCAAAATGTTAGCACTTTTCATTTTTTAGGAAAATAGTGTTGATGTGAATTTGTGGTGCACAGGCATAATTCGCAGAGTAAGCATGCCATCGAACTGGATCATCGACAAATGAGAAGTATCACAAGAGTAAAAGTCTAAAAGATCAATATTAGTGTAGCCATGGTGAGCCAGGGAGTGGAAGTAGCTGTAGACGAACCGCAAGCATCTGAGAATTGGCCTGCGCGAGCTGCAGATTCTGCTGCCGTGATGCTTGCAGCGCGAGGTGGAGCTTGTGCATCTCAACTTTGCTGAGCTCAATGATCTTTCTGCAAACAAGCCAAGCAAAGCTACATTACTTGAGAAAGAAACAGCAACCTCTGGCCCCTGTTTTTCACACAAACAAGGAGAGCGGACGGAGAGGCAGGCAACATACATCTTCTCCCTGAGCAGATGACTCAACCTCACGTTCTCCTGCGAAACATGCAAGCAATTATTGAGCCCCGGGAAGAGCTTACCACAGAGAATCGCAATCGAACTGAAATGGCACGGCTAGCCTAGATGCGGCCGTTGGCATGTTCGAGCTAGAGCGACGAAAATTCACCTTGACGACGTCAGCGCCGCTGATGGATCTGGAGGCGTTGGGCTTCCCGGTGTTGGTGATGTCGGCGAGCGCGGCGGGCTTGTTCCCTTTTCCCGGAGGAGACCGGAGCCTGGGGCCGCCGCCATCACCGCTAGGGTTCGAGCCACCGACAGCCGCACCTCCTGGTTAATGGGCGGAACCTCGATGGCTGAAACAGCGAGCCAGGGATGGGGGAGAGAAGATGGAACGGAGGGAGAGGACTTACTGGAGGCGGCGGCGGCCATGGAGGGAGGCGGAACCGGCGGCTACCGCGCCTCCAGGGTTGGGTGGATGGGCGGGCGGGTGCGCGCCGCCGGCGCGGGGCCCACGTAGCGGCCGAGCGGGGAGGGAGCTGGCGGCTCGGCGCGGGGTGTGTCAGGTGGCGTCGCGGTGTGCCGAGGGGTGGGGGCGGCGGCGCGGCGGCGATGGCGATGGCGATGGTGGCGGCGGCGCGGTCGGGGGAGGGGAATGAATTCGATTTCAGCGCGCGGGATGCGAAATCGGAAGGGGAGGGGGCAGATTGGGATGCGGGAGAGAGGCGGGCCCGGTGTGTCAGGCCCGCCGCGGGGTGGGCCCAGCGGAACGGAATTCAAAAACCATAATAACGGATAGGAAACAGAAAATGTACTCCCTCCACCGGAAATAGAAAATATGCATCCTCCGTTTCAAAATATATACATTATTTTAATACTTTTAGATTTATAGTATTTATCATGTAACTAAATATAATGTATATTTAGAAAAACTAAAACAACCTAAACTTTGAAACGGAAGGATCAGTATCAATTTAGTTTCTTTTTATTTTATCTGCAGATTTCACCTTTTGTTACACCCTCGATTGCAATCCTAATGGTGAGGAAACATATTAGTAAATACAAGCATTTATTTATGTGTATCTTTGTATTTCTACATTTGCTAAATACAGATAGGATATAACGTAAATCCGTGGAGGGAAGAAGCTCCTGACAACCATAAAATGGAACTTCCAAGCGGAGAAGCTTGTAAAGGCCGAGATACAAGTGACAATTGTTAGAATATGTAGAGATCTATGACGTAAGTGAGCGACGCCGGGAGGTACATCAAGGATGTTGAGCGGGTCTGTTTAGCTCGATACAAGTGACAATTTCTTTTTTTGTTTGTTTTTCTTTGATTATTTTTTTTAAATTTCTTTATTTTCTAGTGGTTCTCCCTTAAGGATGCTTTTCCTATTTTTGTTTATTTCAGTAAACAAAGACAGTGATAAAAATATTTTTTAGTAAAACTATACTTGTATTTTTTATCGTCCATTTCATTTTTAAATAGTTTCTTTATACTCGTGTATGCGTCTCCATTGGAGGCAAAGCATGACAAGAATAGAGGGGGGAAAAATAAGAAGAAAAGGAGGAAGGATGTGTGAAGTGGGAGGAACAAGAGAGCTCTCCTATACCAAAGCTCTGCATCTACCACTGTATACGTGTGAATCAGTAATGAAAAACAGCATCACACTTATGTACGTCAACCTCTAAATTCAATTCAATCTAACCAACCACAACGTAAATAAATTTATATATCCATTCAATTCATCAATATAGTCCACTTGAACATTAATAACGTCTTTAATGTACAACTTTTCGTCAAAACAGTAATGAAAAAAACAGAAACTTTATGCACTATGAAAAATAAGTCACAGATCCGTTTTCAAATTAGTACTAAAATAAAGTTAGAAATGCAAACTTTCTGGTAGGACACAGTGCTATCACATCGGATCGGTGAGTAAACGTAAAAGGAGCATAAAGCACGTTCTCGTCTAGTCTTGCTAAATGCAAATCAACGATAGCACACAGAATTATCTACTACGGTGAAAGAACCAAATTCTCTTGACCAGAAAAACTTTTCAAGATGAAACCAGGGAACCTGAAATGAGACGATGCATTTGGCCATCTGCGCATTATTTCAGTATTCAGTATGTAACTCAACGACGACATGAGCGAGTTCAGATTAGCCAAATTAGAAACCAAGCTCTGCGACGCTGCCCGCAATGGACCGAAATCCATCACAGGCCATGCGTCTGCTCCTGCTGATCTTCGCCACGGCGACAACCAGTGCAGCTGCGACGACCTTGTATTCGTCAGGCCAAGGCGACGAGAGAGCCCTTCTGGCTTTCAAGGCCAAGATCTCCGGCACTCACTCCGGCGTGCTGGCCTCCTGGAACCAGAGCACCAGCCACTGCAGCTGGGAGGGCGTCACGTGCAGCCGGAGACATCAGTGGAGAGTCGTCGCCCTGGACCTCAGCGCACGGGGCCTGGCCGGCACCATCTCCCCCGCCATCGGCAACCTCACCTTCCTGCGGTCGCTCAACCTCAGCTTCAACGGCTTGCAGGGGGAGATCACTCAGGCGCCTCCAGCAGCTCGACCTCGGCGTGAACATGCTCACCGGCGTCATCCCGAGCAACATCAGCTGCAGCCTCCGCGTGCTGTGCATCTACAGCAACAAGGGGTGCAGGGAAGCATCCCGGCTGAGATTGGGAGCATGCCGTCGCTTGCCGTTCTTGAGCTCGCCAACGACAGCATCACCGGCACCATCCCGCCGTCTCTTGGGAACCTTTCCCGGCTGGCCATCCTGTCCCTGGCGGTCAACTACCTCCAGGAATCGATCCCTGCCGGCATCGGGAACAATCCGCATGTCACCTTCGTTCAGCTTTCACTTAACAACCTCTCAGGTTTGGTTCCTCCTTCACTGTACAACCTGTCATCCATGTACCTGTTCTCTGTGGCATGCAACAAGCTGCACGGCCGTCTACCATCTGACCTGGGGAAAAGCCTTCCGAGCATCCAAGATATTGGGATCGGAAGAAACCTGTTTAGTGGAGCTCTTCCACTGTCATTAACTAATCTCTCCACACTCCAGGCTATTGATGCTACATACAATAGTTTCTCCGGGGATGTTCCTTCTGAATTGGGCAGATTGCAAAACCTTAAGGGGTTTCAGATGGACAACAATATGTTAAAGGCGAACAATGAAGAAGAATGGGAATTTATTGCTTCTTTGACGAATTGTAGCAGATTACAGAAGCTGGGACTTGGATGGAATAGGTTCAAGGGAAAACTGCCAAGTTCATTGGCTAACTTGTCCACCAATCTCCAATTGCTACACAATCCAAGCAACAAAATATCCAGTGCCATCCCATTGGATGTCGGAAATTTGGCAAGTCTTCAGCTGCTTGACCTTTCAGACAACTTACTCAGCGGGGCCATTCCTGAAAGCATAGGAAAGCTTACACAATTGAATGAGTTATATCTGTCTTTGAACAATATCTCAGGAGTAATACCAACCTCCATCGGACTAGTCTATCTATACTTTCTGTACATGCCAACAACCTGCAGGGTTCAATTCCACCGAGCATTGGAAATTTGAGCAAGCTTTCAGCCTTGGATCTATTCAGTAACAAGCTTAAAGGTTTTATCCCCAATGAAGTTGGGCACCTGTCATCAATCTCAATAGATTTTGATTTGTCTTACAACTTGCTGGAGGGACCGCTTCCTTCAGGAGTTGGTGATTTGGTAAATCTCAAAGAGCTCATCCTGTCAGGAAACAAATTGTCAGGTGACATACCTGATACCATCAGCAACCGTCGAGTCCTGGAAATACTAGCTTTGGATGGCAATTCATTCCAAGGAAGCATTCCTGCTACGTTCAACAAAATGGCAGGCCTCACTTTCCTCAATTTGACGAACAACAAACTGAACGGAAGCATCCCTGGCAACCTAGCCAGCATTAGTAACTCGCAGGAGTTGTACCTTGCCCACAATAATTTATCAGGAACGATTCCAGAATCATTAGGCAATCTAACCTCTCTGCTCCGCCTTGATCTATCCTTCAACAATTTGCATGGCGAAGTACCAAAAGAAGGGGTTTTCACAAATCTAACAGGACTATCAATTGTTGGGAACAGTGCGTTATGCGGCGGACTACCACAGCTCCATTTGCAAGAATGCCCAAGCTCTAGTGTAAGAAAGATTAAGAAAGGCATGTCGAAGTCTCTTAGAATAGCAATCCCAACAGCAGCAGGAGCTCCACTCCTCTCATTTTTTGTTGTTTGGGCTGGATTACTTTACAGAAAGTTAAAGACAACATCGAAAAAAGAAATACCACCACAATTCACAGAGCCCGAGCTTCCAATAGTTCGTACAATGACATATCGAAAGGAACAGATGGATTTTCAGAAGCAAATGTGCTTGGAAAAGGAAGATATGGTAAAGTATATAAAGGCACTCTAGAAAATCAAGCCAGTGCCGTAGCTGTTAAGGTGTTCAATCTCCAGGTATCAGGATCATATAAAAGCTTCCAGGCTGAATGTGAGGCACTGAGAAGAGTGAGGCACCGCTGCCTTGTAAAGATCATTACATGCTGTTCAAGCTTCGACCACCAGGGTCAAGACTTCAGAGCACTAGTCCTTGAGTTCATGACTAACGGCAGCTTAGACAGATGGATCCACTCAAATTTTGATAGCCAAAATGGGCAAGGAGCACTCAGCTTGTCACAGAGGTTAGATATCGCAGTAGACATCGTGGATGCTTTGGACTATCTTCACAACGGTTGCCAGCCACCAGTCATCCATTGCGATCCAAAGCCAAGTAACATTCTTCTCAATCAGGACATGAGAGCTCGTGTTGAGGATTTTGGCATCGCTAGAGTTCTAGATGAAGCAACAAGCAAACAACATTTGAATTCCAACAGTTCCATAGGAATAAGAGGTTCCATCGGGTACATTGCTCCAGGTAACTTTTGCTCGTCCCCATGTTCTGTACATAATAACTTCTAATTTGCCCTATGCACATGAGATATCTTCTGACTTCTTTACATGCCTATGTGTGCTCCAAATGATTGCAATACATTGCAGAATATGGAGAAGGTCTTGCAGTATCAACTTATGGTGATGTCTTTAGGGTGTGTTCGTTTCCTATTAGAGGGCTCTAAAATCTTTAGAGTGCTCGCTCCCTTTAAAGAATCGCGGTCTTATTAGAGGCCGGATTAGAGGGCTATTCGGTGCCGGGCCTCTAAAGTTTAGATGTTTCAGGCAGACTTTAGAGGGGTGAAACGAACGGACCCTTAGTCTCGGTATCACTTTGATCGAGCTGTTCACAGGAAAGAGCCCGACAAATGATATGTTTAAAGATGGGATAAGCCTGCATCATTATGCTGAGGTGGCTTTCCAAGACAAGGTTACGGAGATAGCAGATGCCAACATATGGATGCGTGAGGGAGCAAACACTAGAAATGATACAAGGCATATAACAAGAATCAACGAATGTTTGTCTTCTGTCATTCAACTTGGTATCCTGTGCTCAAAGCAATTGCCCACAGAGAGGTTGTCAATGAGCGATGCCGCTGCAGAGATGCATGCTATCAGAGATAAATACATCAGTACTCAGCAACTAATTGATGGCAGATCGTATTAGTAACTGTTGTCTTATAGTGACTATCATGTTTCTCATGAGTATACTGTTAGAGTCCATAATATATTTGCTTCTTTTGTGGACATGTTCTAGACTTTATGAACCTGTGCTGTATTGCCATATCATAGGAACAATGTTAATTAGTGACAGGAGTTTCGGACTTTGGTGTTCCCAAGGTAATAAATAAATAAATAATAACATAAACATACGTTGATCTGGCTGTTTCAGTACGGAAGTCAGAAGTGCAGCGCCTTCCTATAAACATCTGCCCATTTACTGGTAGCCACAGGATTGTTTTTGCATTAATACATAATGCTGCTAATCCATCTTGAGATCGTCAGAGTATTTCATTCCTAATCCATCTTGGCTCGTGCCTTTGTGGCTGACTAATCATGACGATGCTATGGTGGGTAATGATTTTGATGGATCCGTAAGGTGATCATGTTGCGGTACCTACTTGTGGGTAAAGTGTACACTTCTGTAGAGTTAAAATCTATTCGAATAGCCGTGTCCACGGTCTTGGACGAGTTATGGCTTGGTCACTTTGACTAGTTTTAGGAATTGGATAAACTCATTTGGTGCGAGTAAAGCGTGCGTTGATTTTAGAAATTCTGGCAAGTGTGCCATGTGCTACTATGGACAGAGTGTTCGGTAGCGATTAAAATTTGGATCCTTTGCGTAGGATCATCCTTCTCTTTCATAATTATTGTCGCTATGACAACAACTTGTTTTACAAAATCAAATTACTAGATAAACCTTACATGTATATAAAAACTGGCTTAAACCTCGGCCTATTCCTTGAATTATCCTTATACATGTATTCTTATATCCCGCTCCCTAGAGCGGGGTTGGATTTGCTGAGTACGTTTATACTCGCCCTTGCTTGCTATTACAGAGAAAGATCCAAACTTCATCATCGGTGAAGATTTCGAGTAGTTGGTCGCGTCTGCACCCAACTTGCACGTTGCGTTTGGCTATTAAGGATGTTTCCGCTGCCGATTAGTCCAGATTGTTGCACGCGGACCTTATTATCCGTAGCTAGCACTCTCAGTTTCTTCTGCTTATTTCTCTTTTGGCTTTGGATCACTCGGCCTTTACCGAGGGATTTGTATCGAGACTGAATCATCTGATATAATAAATATATGTAGCAGCCTTCCTGGGACCGGTATTTGTATCACATTTAGTGCTTGTGCAAACGGGGGCGCTTCAGAAGTGCAGCGCCTTCATATAAACATCTGCCCATTTTATTGGTAGCCACATGATTTTTTTTGGGCATTAATACCCAATACTGCTAATCCATCTTGAGGTCGTCAGAGTATTTCATTCCTAAGTTCAGAATATTTCATTCCTAAGCATTAGCGATCCATTCTTATTCAGCATGTGACTCTAATTCAACAAATAGATATCCTCTTAGTAAATGAAACCAGCAAAAGTTGGTTCACAGGTATTATAGACAGAACACAGAAGATGCATGATGGAACAAATTTATTTGAGCAACGAAATTAGTTTCTTGCTCCACCACTTACCAAATCTTTCCAACAACGTGTGATATTAGCTTCTTCTGCTCCTTCAGACCAAACATGACCTAAAGTTGTGTCGCATGCACAAATCATGCTAGCATGACACATGCTTTGCTGTATCCCTTCCTTCCATCAAAGCAGCAGCATCACGAATATACCCCTTGATTGCACCAACAGGCATCACGGTCAGTGATTATCACTTCACTTGTCAGCTCTCAGCTGCATATGCAGGCAGCGCAGCAATGTCAAGGTGATTATGAATTTACCCTTTAATGTCAAAGCAAAGAACCATACATTTCAGAAGTGTAAAATAGAGTACCGCAAACAGGCATTCGCCATCCATGTGTGTGTGTGTTGCGAATAGCTGCTCCACCTTCTACTGCGCCCATCGTGAGAGATGCATACAGGTCTGACCCCCTCCTGGAATGTGCAATGGTGGCATGCATCTTGGCTTTTGTTCACATATCAAGCCTCGAGATCGAATCTGGGTTATTACTGCATTATTATGGTCGAGCTCCAGGTACTAATTAAGCAAACAGAAGAGACATTTGGTAATTCGGCGACAAACACGGTTGCGTTACCTCAGAAATCAGATAAATCTCCGGGTACCTCAGAAATCTTGGCTCCATCGCCGCCGCCACCGGTAGCCGGCGGATCCACTACTGGGCGCGTCAAAATCTCCGGGTGCTCCCCCTCTCGCTCGCTCCCCTCCTTCAAATCCAGCGCTCGCGGCAAATTCCGCCCCAAATCCCACACCAAATTCATTGCCCGTGCCAGATCCCTCGCTCCCCGCCTGTAAATCGCATTCTTGATTTCCCCTCTCTCTTGGCTTCAATCTCTGCATTCCTGGTGCTCTTGATTTCCCGTGGATATTCTTGGTTCCAAGATCAATCCCCATCTTCTTGCTGTTCTTTTACCTCTCGACTCCAGCGACAGCGACACCGCTGCTGCCATGGACGTCACTACCGATCTCGCCTGCCACCGCGCGCTACTCCCGTCTGGCCGCCGGCTCGCCCGTCCGCCCCCGCGACGACCCGGCGCCGACCGTGCCTATTGAGGCGTCCGAGCGCGTGCTACGGAAGATGCCTGGTGAGGTGAGCTCTGATTGTGATGGTTGCCTGAGGCAGCCATCTTCTTCAGGCAGCAAGCCAGCAGGTTCGACGGCTCGACGCGCAGCATAAAGCTCGGAAACGCAGCGGCCAAGTCGCGGCGGCATACGGGCTGCCGCAAAACCCGCAAAACAATCGCCGCGATTTGTGGACTGCTGCATGAGCCCGCATCCGCAGCTGCTGCGGACGTGGGGCGGGCAGCCGCAACCCGCCCCGCTTGCATGTACTGCACAACGCCGGCAGAGACAGCGAAGCGGTGGGAACGCAATGGTAACTCAATTTAACGAATTTCTTTTTACAAAGAAAAAGGAGGGGTATGAACATTATCCTGTTGTTGTTCTTCTATCTGTAATGGTCAATTTTTTTTGTGAGCAATCTGTAATAGTCATTTGATTCTAGCTAATTTCTTCTTTTTAATTTTAAGTATATAGAAAAAGACCGTTGTATCTATCTCGGGCACACAGTAAAAAATTTGCTGCAGGCACGTAATGTCTCATGTAACTCGGTATAAGTTTTTAACCGAACTATAAGTGGATGTACTGTAAAATCGGTGGATAAAATAAAATGAATAACCGATTCCCTGCTTAGCATAAAAAATTCTCAATTTCAGAGTTGAAAAGGAAGTTGAGGACAGCTGCAAATTTGTATTTGAAATGCATCCGTTATGAAAAGGCATCCTGTCTGAAAAATGAAAGATGAGTATCTTATCAAAATTAAGACAGAATCAAAGTAATATAGGCCCAACTTGAAGCAAGTAGCCAAGTAGGACATGGCTCGTTGGATCAGGTTCTGCAATTTTAGAACAATTCTCACGCAGAATAGGCGCATGATATTGAGCAGTTTTTGGATTATACTAGAACGGTATGCGCGCTTTGTGCGCCCTATCATAACCGTCACACTAAAAATAAATGTGTATCAACATTTCGATATTTGCAACAACATTAAGCATGATAGAATAGTGGTATATTCATATATTTGTCCAGACAAAGGGTAAAAAATGGCATTGGCCTTATGGTGCTACTAAATCCACCAGTTGGTAATTCAAGCTTTCATATATCTCCACCTTCTACCATTAGACAAGGAAAGGCAAAATGTACACAACAAAACACCTGTAATTTGGAATTTAGACCTTGCCAGGGCATAAGGAAAAAATAAATAAACGCTGACAACTAAGAAAATAAAGAATGAGACTACAAGCTGCAAGAATTCATTTAGAGCGGATGATGAACTTGCTAATAGGTCATAATCTGAGCCCCTAAAAATAAGGAGAAAGAAA
This sequence comes from Panicum hallii, assembly GCF_002211085.1. Taxonomy (NCBI): domain Eukaryota; kingdom Viridiplantae; phylum Streptophyta; class Magnoliopsida; order Poales; family Poaceae; genus Panicum; species Panicum hallii. The sequence goes on along the minus strand of NC_038043.1, from coordinate 7,112,858 downwards.
TTGCAAGGACTTTTCCAGTTGGCATTCTCTTTCAAATTTGATGCACCCATTTTTGTGGTAAAAAGATATAAGCAGGCATCTCACTGTAAAAGGCATTCATGCAAGCAGATTCAGTATATCAGTCTACATTAAGGATACTATAAAGGAGCACATTCTAATAGATGGACAAAGTGGAAAAGATGAAATAAATGCACGCACCAAATAAATCTAAAAGAGCTCAACTTATGTTTCCAAGGATCAAAACTGATCTTGCTTCCACAAGCTAAATAAGCTCAACTCATGTGGATCAAACACAACGACAAAAAGTGAGAGAAAAAAATGGAACAGACAACATTGCCTGCCAGCTTGCTGTACCACAAGAAATATTTACTTGAAATTAAGCATCGCCACATGCATGCCAAATTTGAGAAAGCTTTGCCAAAATAGTACGAAGCTAAAAAATAACTAATTATTGACGTCATAAAACAGCAAACGGTCTGACCTTGTCATTTACATTTGCATTTTTGCCAGAAGCATCAAGATTTTTCCAAAACTCTCACATGAACAAAGCACATTCCCACTGTTTCAGTGCAATGTTGATCGGGTCCAAAAAAAGCAACGAAGTCAAAAGTAATGAAGGAAAATTGTTTGATTTGCAACAGATGTACTGATCCTCGTCTGGGTTTTGTGCGCGCTTATAACAGAGTGATATATGCACTTAAAAGCAACCAAGGCAGTAGACAAACAGAACTTTTTTTTTTTTTGCTACAACAATGTTTATTTTTATCAATACAGAGTTCTGAAGCTTAGTTAAAGCACTTCATAATAGCCAAAGCACTTTAGAGCAACCAATCTTGTACTCTACACAAATTAGACATCTATACTGCAAGATAACAAAGTGGTAAATTAACAAATCAGAAATTGCATTGCTAATACAGAACATTCACAACAACTTTGGGCAACGCATGAATAGATTTAACATGGAGTGCAGTTATAATAAGTGACAGGAACCTTCCACTGCTGAGAAAATACATACTTGTTCCTCCACTTTCAAGTGTTTATCAAAGAGCTTTACTGTGCCGCGTTCTTCAGCATACATTTCTAAGACCCTACAAACCAAAAGCTGATGTTGATTCTTTACAAGAATTAAAAAAAACACAATGCATATTACTGCTCTAGCACTCCGAAGCTGTAAGAATCGCAGAGTGGCCGAGCCGATAACCGAGAGTGTTGGACTGCCAAGACTGATCGCACCCCCCTATATGTTGACATTCTAATGTAGAATCAATTTTATCATCTTTCCTGTGTAAGATTGAGCTACGGTTTCCATGGTCCCCCAAAAAATAAAAATTATTAGAAAGGACTATTCTCTGATCAATCTGCTGTGTACTTATGAGACTGTCCCCTTCTAAAAAACCTAAATTCTTTTTCAGCAAAAGATTGAGCTGCACCATTATTTTGACTCTACAAAGATCAGGTAACATGTGAACCTATCACTTTCAAGAATCAAAACCATTCTACATTTAATCTCCTTTTTATGCACGAATTTATATATACGAAGGTGAAAAGAAAAGGAAAGTTCAGAACTGAACCAATGTTACAATAAAATCAGTCTCAAGCTCTATATTTTGAAATGCTCCATCCATGTTCTTCAGGAACCATATTCGAAGTTAACTTGTCACCTTTCTAATTCCATTCACCATAAAAGCATGCAACACAAATCTAAATGACTCAACCACCAGCTTCAAAACATCAGACGTAGCAATGCATGTGATGCTGGCATGTACCGCTACACTGAGTCACACATTCCATATGATTCTTGATTATATATCAGTATTTGTGTCTCCAAATTAGCAGGCATATAATCTGTAAGACATAAAATTTAGGCACCTGCCTTCTCTGACATAACAAGTGCATGTAACCAACAGTAAGAAATAGTACTTCCAAAAGATTGCTCGCAAAAGTTTGTCCAAGAATTAACCTGGAGGCTGGAGCAAGTGAGCAGCATGTTTTTGTGCTGAACCATCTCACTCAGCAGCTATGTGGGCATCTTCTGTCACTTTCTTGCTACATTCTTAAAAAGATCTGTACAGGAAAGTTAATGGGTGAATTTTAGCAAATCAGATGGTACAATGGACTTCAATACTGATTAGAAAACTTTTGTGCTTCGGTTCTTGCAACCCCAACATAAACACAGTGCTGATACTTGAACAAGTGGTATCTAGTAATGAGACAAATGAAACACAGGCAAGGAACATTCTGAACAGAGAAACTGAAACTGAAACATGTCAACTAAAATCTGGAAAGAGCAGACGTGGGTCAAACACCAATTGTGTGCAGCTAGGATAACGGCTATATACTAATCAAGCCAACAATGGCACCATGATGCACCCAACTTTTACCACCAATCTGCATCTATATGGGAAAAATTATTCCGATTGGGAGAAGAGGACAGCATCAAGCAGTGGGAAGAGCAGGATTTGAAGCCCCTCTACATCCCACCTGTTACGTGCCTACCTTGTCATCAGTGCTGCCGGATTTGATGGACCTCGCCACTCCTCAGGATGAAGTGAGCCTGTGGAGAATGGGAGCCTGATCTCAGGCCACCAACGCCATCGCCGGTACAGCACGTATACAATTACAAGCACAGCAACCAGCCACGGATCATGCCAAGGCAAAGCAATCTAGGAGCTTTAATAAAGAATAAAAAAGCAGAAGCAATAGACGCCATGGTCAGGAATCTCACGGATACGTACGGAATGCCTTAGATTGGGGAAAGCTAGAGCGAGGAAGAGATGATGCCCCAGATTTCGCTAGGGTTTGGGACGAGGAGTGGATCCGCGGCCACCGGCACTTCCCTCTCTTCAATCTAGATAGGTTCACGTCACCATCCGTATGCAAGCTTTATGTGGTCTATACTACGGGTATAACAGAATTTCAAGGGTAAAGCTGGGGGTTTGCCCTCAGCATCATGACCCTGTTCACAGATCCAAATCTTGGAAAAATTAAAACAAAGTTTCTAAGCTAAACTTTCTGTAAAAAGGACTAAAACATTCTCAGCACAGAATTTAGGAGTGACGGTACTATCATGTGACAACTCACAACTGCACCCTGACATTGGTTGTTGATGGCATATGAAGTACGAATACCAATTACCAACATAAGTGCAGTTCTCTCTTACAATATTGTATAATTATACTGCATTGCCAGTGCTTGTTATAAAAGTGATCAAGCAGAATCAGTTGTTTCATGGATTGGAAACTGCTTGTTACAAATATGGCCAGCCAAACAATCGGAAAAGGTCAGCATCAAATGCTCTGTTTTATGGATGAGAGACCAGCACCCATTTTTGTTCATATAGCCATTGCTTTGACGTCTTAAGGAAACTCCAACTGGAATGCCATAGCAAAATAAAAAGTGTTGTTTTCACTAGAACTTATTTATTCCCAAAGCACATCTTAAGGATCCCATGGCTGAAAAGTTTCACATCGCAGATTCATCAGGACGACTGCACGAGATATTATCACCTGAAATTTGTCAACAAAAAAGCTCATGGTAGATGAATGGTGTGCTCATGTACACCACATTCACAACACCTTTTGCATGTGTATCAGTTTGTATAAATTTACACCAACACTTACTGCATGATATCAAGAACCTGAACCTATCTCTCTGAAACGTGGCTTTCCTCACACCTCCGTCGTGAAACCATTTTAACAACTGACAACGAAAACTGCTTGGCGCACACACATATATAAATAGTCCATGTGGCCCATCATGGCAAACATATTAGCAGCCTGTGTGGAAATAGAAGTGATATCTTACTGCTAGATTCATTTTTCGACATGCTGATAGCAAATAACTAGGTCGAAATGAGAATTTGGAGGAAACCTGTGATGTTTAACATCCTTGATTGTTTGGAGAGGCTTCTGTTTACTAGTTCAGCTCAGCTCTTTAGTTAGAATATTCTCCTACATTTCCTCAAGAAAACATTTTGTTCATTCTCAACCATTCAGCCTTCTCTAGCCTACACAAAACCAAGCTCACTTTCCAGCTAAGCATACCAAGGTTTACACATTCAGGGATTTGGAGTCTCGCCAAGGCAACCAACTTACCCCGTCCGCAATGGGTATTTTAGAAACGATACACTACAGTGATGAAAGTTGCAACTATGTATTGCTCTTTTAGTTTACATTATTCTTTACTATAGTTCAGAATTTTGATTCCCTAGGGCAAAAGACTTCCTGTATTCCTTCCAAAAGTTTAGACATTTTATGTTTGTATTCATTCACACAAGTTTCAAATCTGAGCAAAAAGATTATGAATATTTGATTTGATCTGTTTCAGCAGCCTATTAATATTTACTGCAACCTTGTTTACTCGAACCAACTGAAACATGCTTCTGCATCAATCAATTAGATTAGATCTTGAGCATCAGATTGATTATGCAAATGACGCATAATCAATCTAAAATTCTGACATAGGCAAGAGATGAGTAAACTTGACGAAATTTAAAAGAATGCAAACTATCTTATTTTCTTGTTCTTCATAACATTACAAAACTCGTCTGTCAGCCACTCTCCACAAAGTAGTATAACTTATGAACAAAAGAATGCATATCAACACAAGTAACTTTCTGATAAACAATATCCCCTTGGTCTGTACGTAGCTGTAAATAGCGCCACCTCATTATAACTTAACAGACAATTGGTGGCAGTGGCATTTTCGTATTCTCAAAAACACGGCTCGTGGTATTTCTCTGTTTCTACAATCTTCCACGTTCCTAGCAGTTGATGCCACATGTTTGAGTATCTGGGCCAGTGACACGGGTGGTGAAAGGATCAATGCGAACCCACAGCAAGGAGAAGATCGAAGCAAGAAGAATTGCCCAGACAACCACGATGGTTGGGGTGCGGTTTTGCCTGCCCATGAGACCCTTCAGGAATGGGTACAAGTGAACAATCACCCAGAAGGCGAAGAAGAGCTTGCCAAAGAGCGGCCCCCATGATTGGTAACCGCTGTTGATAGCGTAGGAGATACCAGCAACAACACCGACCAGGTTGATGATCAAGATGGTTGTTGGTGGGATGAGAAGGGTTGTCCACTTGAACATGTAGAGCTCCGCAAAGTCACCATCTTCATCAGAGGCCTTTGACGTGACAGTAAAGTTGGTGTCGATGCCAGCAAGCACCTTGAGAAGACCCTGGAAGACGGCGAAAAGATGGGCAGAGATACCTCCAATAACCCAGAATTGTTCATTCCTCCACCACTCATCAATGCCAACACCACTCCACCTCATCTCGAGGATACCGGTGGCGAAAATTGAAAGAAAGAGAGAGATGAACCAAATACTAGCAAAGTTGCTAATCTGCATCCCAAAATAGATTCAGTCAGCATTTTGTTCCATGCTCCTTGTAATAAAGAACTTTTTATGTAACCGATGCTTACCTCTGGGATGATGAACTTCCCAGTGAGCAAACAGATGGCAGGCAGAACACAGTATACGAGAAGTGGGATAGACGTGAGTGGGTAAATGGTAGTGTTGATGTAAGCAAATCTCTCCAAGAACTTAAGGCGTCCTCCATAGCCATACCATAAGGGGCAATGCCGGCTGAAAAGAATTTCCACAGAACCAAGAGCCCACCGGAGCACTTGGTTCAGACGATCTGAAAGATTGATGGGAGCAGATCCCTTGAAAGCTGGCCGCTTAGGCATGCAGTAAATTGACCGCCAGCCTCGTGCATGCATCTTGAATCCAGTAAGAATATCTTCTGTCACAGAACCATAGATCCACCCAATCTGCAATTTGAAACAAACTTGTTACCGTTAACAAAGAAAATAGTCTTACGCACGCTAATTTCTACATATGGTTATCAAATTGCAATGAAAATAGAACAAAATGTGTGCTGTGAACTGAGGGTTCACATTCTTGTGCTCAGGGTTGCGCATTACTTCAGTTGCCCGTTACTTGTATCCCCCCCCCCCCCCAACCCACCCATTGTTTCCATAAGAAAAATGAAAACACTGTTGATGTGAGGATTGTTACTTTACCTCAGTTCCCCATTCAGTCTTGTCCTCATAGCCACAACTTATGACATGAATAGCTTCTTTCAGAAGAGATTCTGGAGTTGCAGACTGAGGAACACCACCATATTCCATCAGAGTGGAGGCAACAAAAGCTGCGGATTGTCCAAATCTCTTCTCCAAGCTCATTTGAGACATAAGAAGTGATTTCTCATCATCAAATCCAGCACCTGCAATATCAAATAAATGCCAACATGCATACATGTTTAAAAAACCCAAAAATATACAAGCAAAAACAGCATGCAACAAAATGGTGCACATTTGAGAAATTAAAAATTAGTCTTAGTCATGAATATCTAAAAACATAAAGATGTACCTTCAACTCCCTCCTCTATATCTTCAAGATTGAATACTGGCACGGAACTGTCCACATGCTTCTGTGACTTTTTCTTGTCTGAGCCCTTCTTCTTGGATTTGCTTGCCCTCTTCCTGCCACCACATAGTGATGACAAGAAACCACCCTTCTTCTTTTGCTTAATTGGGGGCTCATAACCATATAGAGCTGTTCTATTGAAAACACAACCAGTTCCCACATAAACTGGTCCTTGAATGCCATCAAGACCCCTCAAGTTAATCTGTGGGAAACCAAAATGACCAAGAAATTTAGTTAGAAACTTTAAAACTTGTGCATGCGATAGTCTTGATATTGATGGAGAATACTAAAACATGATTGAGGCTTACATCGAAAAACACGGTGTTCCTGTTGGCATATCGATCATTCCTATCAATACCATCGAACCTTTGTGGAAACTGAACATAGCAGACACTCCTTCCTAGGTTAGGATCCATAAGGAAGCACATAGCTTCCCTGAGAGCCTTGCTGTTGTTGATGTAGTGATCACAATCAAGATTCAACATGTATTGTCCATTGGTAAGCACAGCTGACACACGAACCTATGGAATAAAGAGAGCTGCCATCAGAACCAACATATGGAATTGAAGTTGATAATTTTGGAGTTTGTAATATATAACTACTTACAAGAGCATTCATGGCACCGGCTTTCTTGTGATGCTGGAATCCAGGACGCTTCTCACGAGAAACATAGACCAAACGGGGAAGCTCATTGCCCTCAGTATCAAGGCCACCACTGTGACCAAGGAAAACCTGAGTATGATCAGAAAGAGGAATTAGCAAAGAAAATTCATTTCAAGAGAAAAGTAAAGGAAAAAAACAGACGTTATCAGGCACATTAGCAGTCAGTTGAGTAACACATGTTTAATTCTGTATTAGAAATATGCTAACCTGAATCATTCCAGGATGGTCCCTGGTATTGTTTCCTGGCCATGGTGTGCCATCTTGCATGATCCATCCTTCCTCAGGAACTTTCTGTGCCTTAGCAACAAGGCCATTTATCCTAACTTTAAATTCTTCATATTCTCTCTGCAACGAATTTTTGTTAACAGGTGTTAGTATTGGATTGCAACGTAGAAATCAATATCTACGTGTTCACAAAGAATACAAACCTTCATGGCACGGCGGTCTTTAACAAATGAAGGGTGGACTTTGTCCTTCAAGTAATCAATTTTCTGGCAGAAGTACCATTCAGGAGCTCTAGGCTCAATGTTGTACTTCTTAACAAATGGTACCCATTTTCTAGCAAATTCTGAAGTCTCAGCTAGTGCATCAAATGTCAGCATTGCAGCTCCATCATCAGATACATAGCAAGAGACCTTATCGACAGGGTAATCCACAGCAAGAATTGATAGAACAGTATTGGCAGTGACAAGAGGCGGCTCCTTCATTGGGTCGACTGTACTGACAAAGATGTCAACAGCAGCCAACTGAGATGGCTCACCTTCACGGTCATACCTGGTAGATGAAGTGGAACCCAAACATTAGTGATATGAACAAATTTAGTTTGTGTTTAGACAATGTACTCCAGAACTGTAAAAGAGATCACCTTAATGCCAATCTATCAAGGTAAGTCTCACGGTTGATTGGAAACCACTTTGGGAACTGATCCAATATCCAGGAAAGAGCAAACCAAATCTCACATATAACAGATAGAAGCCATAACGGGTATGCATTGCGCACAGGATTTGTGATACGATAGTGCAGGAAGATGCTTAGAACAACCAATCGCAGCACAATGACCATTCTGTAAGGATTGATCCTGGAGGAAGGAATCGGCACTTTTCTGGATAGAGGCTGTCGAGTTTCATCATTCCTGCAATTCAGATGGCACAAAATTAGTGTTCAAAGATATATCGAAGAAAACATAGCAAGAAATGGTTGGATAATTTGTTCTCTAGACATTTTCCTGAGAAGACACATTAAAATAATTACCCATCATTAAAATGCTTTAAGCATGATAGGTTTGTGAATTTATGTAGATGTAACAAACTTTTGAGATATAGTGCTCCCCATTCTGAGCTAAGGTCCGTTCAGTCTGATTGTGTATCCATCTTGACGAAAAGAACAAGATATGTGACCTTCCATAAAATCCTAAACAGGTCCGTACTTTTTGGAACATAAAGGCAAGCGCCCAAATTCTTGCACTGATTTACAGAGTGAAAGTAACTCAAGTTTTTTATATATCCCTTATTGTAAATGTAACTCCATACTAATTACGAAACACAATTTAGTACCTAACAACATATAATCCTGTAAAACATGAGTGTGCTATGGATAGTGTTGGGACTCACAGTAAGGCATCTTCCATGTTGTAATCTGTAGATGCATCAATGTCACCAACACCCCGCCCCTCAGAGGGAGCAATGCTGGTGCCATTAGTCATGGGAATTGTTCCTTTATCCTGTTTCATTTTCCAGCCATCAACTCTCTCTTTCCAGGCAACATTTCCAATGCTACCAGAGAACTCCCGCGACGGATTTGCTGGCAAGGACCAAGAAACAATCATCAGATCTTCACATTAGACATCTGCTACAAACTGAAACATAGGACTTAAGAGACCATAGTGAGAAATAAACATACATGAATGATTCACATAGGGAAACGGAGCGCGCTTGCCAATGTTCCCAGTAGGGGACATCATATGATGATCAGGGGAAGCTCCAGGAATTTCTCCTGAGATCTGCAAATCAAATTAAAGAAAGTAAGCACTAGCACATATCCAACATATTTTGAGCACAATGTGTCGAAATTCGTGGAACCAACCTGGCTGTTTGTCACCGACGGGATGTATCCTCGAGGGATCTCACCACTATCATACTTGGAGAGCCCGATCTCGCCACTGTCATACTTGGGGCGGCCAACATCCCCGCTGCCCCCAGCATTCATGCGCCAGCTGCGCATCCTGTCAGCAATCTTCTGCTTCTGGTCATCATTGCCAGATGCAGGGTAGTTGAAGTCACTGGCATCATCGGCATCGGTATCATCGCCTTCCTCCCCACGGATCGCTGGGCTACCTGAAGGATTCATTCAAAGTTCAGCACAGGCTTAACAAAATGTGCCTATCAAACTTGCTATTCTTGACCAAAACTCTGGACTCTGGAATGTCACATCATATTCAACTCCAGTTACTATTTTTTTTCTCCCTAACTACAATTCAACAGAGTTCACACAAAGACAAGACTAAGCCTAGCTACAAGCTAAAATAGGATCCAGTGATAGCGACAGAGCCAATATGCCCACCCTGACGAAAAGCACCATGAGATCCACCAGAACCAGAAAGAACCCCCATTTTTGTTGTTATTGATCAAAGATCCAAACTTTCCGAGTTGAGTTGTTCGGCAATTGGGATCAGGTGAAGCTGGATCAAACAAATGGGAATGGAGAAGAGGCTGTAAAAATTTACCCTTGTGGCGCTTGTACTTGGTCTTGCACTGCGGGCACGCCTGGGTGCCGTCCTTGCGCTCGTACTCGTAGCAGGGGCGGCAGACGGGGAACCCGCAGACGTCGCAGGCGGCGAAAACGTCCCCCTCCGCGGTGGTGCCCACGCCGTCGCCGCAGATCTGGCACACCTGCCCGCCGCCGCGCCTCCCCGACTTCTGCACACACGCAAACACAGCAGACCAAAAGATTCAGTCTTTCTCTCCCAAGATCCACCTCCCGGCGGGAACACGGAATGCAGCCGAGATCGATCCCCCCTTCCACTCACCACGGCCTCCGCGTCGCCCTCCATGGCGCGCGAGCTCGGCTCGCCAAGAACCGACGAGGAGCTTGGCCCTGGGCAGCAGCCGAAGCCGGAGCCGGCGCCTACTCCCGAGATCCGAGCAGGTGCTGGCACGGATCAGCACCGCATCTCCCGCTGCAAGAGAGCGCGTGCTGCTACTAGTAGCGGTAGTGGGGCGGGGGCCGGGCTTAACTACGCGAGGCAGCGCGGGGGGAGGGAGGGGAGGGGGGAAAAGGACAGGGCACCGCACCGATGGCGGAAGCCGCGGCAACGTGAGTTGGTTCCGCTGTCGCTGTCGAGGCGAGGGATTAAGAATCGACGGGAGATTATTGTAACGGCGGGGCGATTTTGATTCGAGTTAATTGCGTGCGTCCGGTGGGCGATTTGGGATTGTTTATTGCCGAGTTGAGGGTGGAGGAGAGCGTGCCAGTGAGGCGGGAGGTGGAAGAAAGGTGAGCTGGCGAGCGGTGGGGCCCGCGTGGCAGTGGAGGAAGTCTGTCGGTCGGGGGCACCGACGGAGGAGAAGACCGAGGGGAGTGAAGGGCAGCGCTGGCGCTGGACTAATTGGTAGGTGCACAAGTGCGAAATGTGGCATGTGTGTCCCCGTATAAAAAAGATGAGCCCAACAGCTCCAAATTATGGAGACGAATATCATACGCCAATGATGAATTTAGAATAGTTTCTCGCTTTGTAGCTAAATAACAACACTTTTTGTTGTTGAGCTCGTGGCATGGTCCAAGTAGTAGCAAAGCGTCGAAGCTAAAATAATTTTGTGTTATCTGCGAATTATACAATGTCATGATTTTACAAAAATGATAATTTCATATGTGTAATGTGTTTTGTAATATTTTTTATTAATGTATTGTGCCAAATTTAGACGTTTATTTTGTAGAGTAAATGTTTGGAAAAAAAAGATTTGAAGATTCTAGCACTATATATTTTGTATAGAACATAGTATAAGCTAGTAGAAGTCCATCCATTTCCACAAAAGTATCATATGTCACCTGTCATCTAAGTTTTCTGAATGCGCTTGTGAATTATTATCTAGCCAAATTATATCTTATATAGCTTAACTCCTCGTTATTACGGCAAATGTGAGTCCAACCAACTAAGTACAGTAATGCATGAATGTAGTGGGTTTATATGCCCGTTGCTATTGCAAGATATTTAGTGGAAGTTATGATGGCATGGTAGATCACCATGGCTCATCACCTCCAAGGGAACAAATTATTATTTTCAACTTACCAGTTTTTGGTTGCTCTTCTAACTTAGATGTGATTTAATTGCAAGGTAAGTTTTCTTCCCTTCGGTATGCATTTTTACCAAATCTGCGAATGGAAAATACCGCAACACATCTATGGATAAGGTCATGGTGACTTTATACATGTAAACTATCATTTTTTTTTAGTTTTACATGTAAAATATCATTGGGACTACATTTAGCCATGCAATCATTTTGAAGAAAAACTACGCATAGTTAGACATTTAGAGAGAGTGAGAGAGAACATTGAATTTTCCACATCATCATATATATCTCCATACCAGGAATATTTCTTTTTAACATATGAACAAGGTTGCACGGCCGAACTTCTTTTTAGGAGTTTCCTGCATCACGGCCCGGCCCTCCAACAAATAGAAAAGAACAACTGACAGGAATTGCTCCCAAACCCATGCGAGAGTGGCCCTAGCGAGAGTGCACGACCGACACGGAAAGGTACCGGGCCCACATGGTAGAGGTGGGTCCCCTCTCTTTTTTTTCCCCCTTTTGCTGCTGTTGGTGCGCATGTTAGTTGGTAGAGGTGTGGCGCGTGTGGATCTCGTTTCCTGGCTGCCGTGGCGGGAGACGAAGAAGACTCCACCGACACCACCACCCCCGCCCGCCGCGGTGGTTGGGGTTGGGCTCCCCCACCAAGGGCCCAGGGGCATTCCCGTCATTCCGACAGGACCGTTACGTGCAGCTCGAGGCTTCCGCACTGACCGCACTGGTGCCTCGGGACGCGTGTGTCCTCGCTCCAGCGGCGGCGACACCGCCGACGGCGGCCGCGCTCTGACTGACTGGGTGACCTGCCCGAGAAAGATCGCTTCCATGCCGACAGCGTTGAGCTCGCTCGGAGGCTGACACGTGGGGTCAGACAGAGGAACAGCTTCTGCGATCCGAATGCGTGGTCCACAGGACTGTTCTGTACTCTCCAGCCATGACTGGCCTGACCATGAAAGAAAAAAAAATTAAACCGCTGCTAGCTTGTTCTCGCCCACAGCATTCAGAGTCTTCAGTTCGGCACGGCGTTTGTATTTTTCTAAATTTATTTTAAAATTTAATCGACGCTATTCTTTCAATAAAAGCGACATGCCTATTAACAGCGAGATACTTACAGTAACTTTGTAATATTGAGAATTTGCCGGTTCAATCTCTCAAATATGCTTACAGGGATAGAATTATGTGCATGTATTTATAAGGATAGACGTGCGTAAGTAACACGTGAGCACCTACAATAAAAAAGCTGGAAAAAAGATGCCACTATTTTTCTCAAAATATAAATACCTGCGCACCTCCACCCCTACAAGGCTACTAGTACACCCTCGTGACATTACACCTCCACCCCTAGAAGGCTACGAGCCTACGAGTACACCTGCGCACTGCGCATCTGATATTCTAGGAGCATGTCCAGAAGATCGCGCGATAGATTTTAGGATTAGTGAAGTCACGGTGCACGTCTGGTTATTGACGGTCACGCCGTCTACCACTAAACGAATTATGTTATTTATTCGTAAAATAAATTTAAAAAAATAAAAGCATTTTTGCTAAATCTGGAGCTCAACCTAGATGGATAGATTCCTGCACAAACCAACCCAGCTACTATCGGTTGATATTTTTTAAAAGACGGATATGTTAATTCGTACTCCTTTTGTTTCTAATTAATTAGATTGGAGTGATGTATTTAGCAATAGAATGAGTATAGCCTTGCAGGGCTTACATTGCGCATGGCAACTTGAAATTATATCGTAATGCTTCTATTTAATCCCCTTAACAGTTCTTGTTCGATTAAGTGTTGTGATTTAATTTGCCATGGAAATAATAAAAAAGTGAACGTGTTCATGAGATGCAAAGGGAAAAACTTTTGCATCTTCTCGTCACTGCAAATTTAAATGCGTTGGGGATGTTGGACCCCGATAAAATTTGCAAATTTCAGTGTAAGCACTATTCACCCTGTATTTGATCCTGTCGTGCGAGTAGAGCCGACCCCCGTGATTTGATCGGCTAGCTTGGCTCATTCAGTACTGCTCCGTCAGTACACGACTACAAGCAAATGAATCATCACAGCAAGACTGTTCATGCTCTAGCCCAGAAATAAATTAAAAGGGGAAAAAAATCCTGTGCACTGCCAGTGGCAGGCTGATGGGAATGCCTGAACAGCATTGTGCTACCAAGTGGATCAATGCATCGAGCTTAACAATGCAGCTCATATTCGGGAGCAATATGAACAGCTCAGGGGCCTTCTTGTTTTCCTGACAAATAAGAAATGGTTGGAGGAAGCAGCAGGGGTTGATTGGGCTGGCTTGGATTCCTAACCACCCCAGTGACCCCATCCATGCATGTGCCTGAAACTTGGGACTGTTCTCCAGCAGATTCCATACGCTCTGTATTGCAGGCCTGGCAGTGTCAGAACTCAGAAGCTACTGAAAAAAGAAACTACAGCAGAGTGGTAAACAACTGTTAAATAGGATTAGTAGTTCACCGCTGTTAAATACTAGAACAGACCGGTTTAGTGAGCTAGATAGGAAGCAGAACAAAACAGAATAGCAGATCAACGATCAGGCAATGCCACCATCACGCAAAAGAAAAGGAAAGAAAAAATTGGTAAACGATAAAACCATTGAAAATTCGGCTCAACCTTTTTCGTGCTGTCAGGAGTGACATCAGGGGGCGAGTATGACACTAGCAAAATGGACAGATTCTTAAAGCCTTGGACGCTGTTGCTTGCTCCCAAGTGCCTGTCGGTTCTGAATTTCATTTCCACTCCGTTATGGAGGTCCGTTGTCCAACCTGATCATGACAATTTACCAGCAATCGAGCTGATGACTGGCATTGACGATGACCAGCTGAGCAGGACAATCCAGCAACTCGTTCTGTTCATACATGCATATATCTGTTATATTTTGATCTAGGATGCAATTCTTTTTGCGAAAGGACTAGGTGAATTTTTGAACTAATCTGTAATCACCTTTTTGGATGATGTAACTTACACTTGGGCCCCTGGTACCCCACCTGGCAGCTAGACACAGAGCCCTTCCCCTTTGTTACTTCAATAGGCAGATCTCCTGCCTCATTTAAAAACAAAAAGATTCACGATTCTACGGTCTAATATGAATGTGGATAACTCAAATTTTAGCAACTGCGCTGCCAGTTGTTCTAATTTCATGTTAAAAACAGGGATCACGAGCTTGAGGAATTGTAATTCATGTTAAATAATGATCATCATTGTAACAAAACTGAGGGAAGATGGCAGAATACATAAGCAAACATCATGTCATATTTAGAATTTTTTTTAAAAAAGGGTTAAAAAGAAATTTAAATTCAAAAAAAGGGTGCCGGTTTGGGAAATTTCGAAAAATGGGTACCTCCCGCCCAATGAAAGGGCGGGATGACGCATCCCGCCCATCCAACGGGCGGGGGGTCGGCGGGGGAGGAAAACCTCTTCGCAGGGGCCTCTTTGCGAAAAGTCAGGGGACATCCCGCCCTTCCAACGGGCGGGGTGTCCTCCGAGGGGCCTCCCGCCCGTTGGGAGGGCGGGACGTGGTCCTCCCGCCCGTTGGGGGCATCCCGCCCCCCCAACGGGCGGGAGGCCCACGTCCCGCCCTCCCAATGGGCGGGATGTCCCCCCCCCCACTATTTAAGCCCCCACCCACCCCCTAATTCTCATAAAATTCATCAAAAATCAGAAAAAAGAAAAGGAGGAGAGGAGAGGAAGAGAGGAGACGAAGCGGCGAAGCCCTGTCCACACGTCGGTTTGGAGGTATTATAATCGTATAATTATTAATTATTTTTACGAATATTTGTTAGGGTAGTTATACGTAGAATTCAGTATTTTCAATAGTTTTTAGAAATATTTGTTAGGATAGTTCTATTTTAAATAGTTTTGAGTATTTTAATAGTTGGTAGATATAATTCTTAGGCTAGTTATATTTTAAATAGTTTTTATAATTGCAGTAGTTTTTAGATATATTTTTTAGGGTAGTTATATTTCGAATAGGTTTCGGTATTTTGAATAGGTTTCGGTATTTTGAATAGCTTTTAGAAATATTTCTTAGGGTAGTTATATTTTGAATAGTTTTTATAATTGCAGTAGTTTTTAGATATATTTTTTAGGGTAGTTATATTTTGAATAGATTTCAGTATTTTGAATAGCTTTTACAAATATTTGTTAGGTTAGTTCTATTGTAAATAGTTTATAGTATTTTCAATTGTTCGTAGGAATGTGTCTTACGGTACTTATATTTTTCATGCAGATATGGCGCAGACACCAGAGCTCCTTGACGCGCACATCGATGAACGGCACAGGTCGTACCTGGCTGCGGTGGAGGGGCAGGAGCTTCACGAGTTGCGCCCTCGTGTAGCAAAGGAGTTGTTGCACCTGGACGACCGCTGGCTTGACAGGTGATACTTTATATTTTTTTTACGAAACTAATGTATAGCGTGTAAGATAATTGTAACCACAATGCAAAATATACAGGTTACGTGAGGCTGGTTTGCTGCCACTCGCACGTATGCTTCAGGCCGGCGACGGCCAAGACGGTGGCGCGAAGAAGCGGATGCAGCTGGACCGCTCTCTACTTGCAGCGTTGGCGGACAGGTGGCGTCCGGAGACGCACACGTTCCACTTGCCGTGCGGGGAGATGGCCCCCACGTTGCAGGACGTGTCGTACCTGCTCGGGCTTCCCATTGCGGGTGAAGCTGTTGGCCCGGTTGCCGTGCCACCTTTCTGGGGACCTCCAGTTCATCTCATTCATCCGCCCACGTGTTCACAGCTGGCCCGTCGACCTCTACAGCACCGCACGCAGCGTCCAGCGGTACTGCCGCTAGTTCAAGCTGTAAGTTCTTCATAATTGCCATTTCAATCACCTATGATTTACACGACTAATTTCATTTCTTTTTGTAGTCATGCACTCGACGGCAATGGGACCTCCTCCTGCAAGAATGGAGCCTCAGACGTTTGGCGCCTATGCTCCAGGACCGTCTCTCCCGTCAGGCTCGAGGCCAGCTGCACCGTACTCTTATGGCTATGCTCAGCATGCATGGTCGACGGGAGCTCCTGCATACGGCGGTCCATTCGGTGTGCCGGACTGGGACGCCTGGGAGGGCGGCTCCGCCACTTGGTCAGAGCTGGTGGGCGGCGGCGCCGAGCCTGACATCATTGGTCCATCCCAGACATATGACGCTCCAGGTGCACAGTCCCAGGATGATCCCTTCACACCTGCACCTCCTCCGCCTCGTCCTCACCGTGCTCCAGATGCATTTACGTACTCGGAGGACCACATACGCCGACGGCCTAGGACTAGGGGCGGGAGGCCCAAGAGAGCGCGAGGTCCGGGACATGCGGAGTAGATACTCTTGATTTGGTGAACTTTTTATATTTAAACTGTTTTTGTATGATACTATTTTCTTTTTAATCGGTTGATCTATCGTACTGTCGTAATATTCGGATTCTACGTTGCAAAACGTTATCGTTTAACCATCTTCATACGAATTTTAGATAGAGCAATCTTCTTCGTAAATTTGAATTAAAATTTTATATGTACACAAAAGAATATGGCGAATCAATATTGCATTTGAAAACAGTCTGAATTTCAAATAGATTGTAAATTCCAAAGGAAAATAACAAAAAAAAATGGCTCTAAACATCCCGCCCACTGGCCGGGCGGGATGCCTCCCGCCCTCTGGCCGGGCGGGGTGCCTCCCGCCCTCTGGCCGGGCAGGATGCTCCCTCAGGGACCCGTTCGCGAATAAGAAGAGTTTCTTATTCGCGAAGGGGCCCTCGGGGGGGCCTGGAAAAAGTTTTTGAGGATCCCGCCCGCTGGTTGGGCGGGATATCCCCGGCCCCACGCCTCCCGCCCGATGATCGGGCGGGAGGCACCCATTTTTTAAATTTTTCTCAACCGGCACCCCTTTTTCGAATTTTAATTTTTTTTAAACCCTTTTTTAAAAAAAATTCTCATATTTAGGCCTTGTGCATCTTGACAGCCCAATGTAGCAAAACGCCATCGTGGGCTAATCTACAGAGCAGAGGGCCTTCAGCCCAGGGTTCGCTGGCAAACATGTGGCCCATCTCGTCGAGGTGCGGCGGGGCTCCGACATTGGGCTGAATCTGTTGGAGAGCTGCTGAGGTAGCCGTTGAAATTTGGCCCAAATCAATTTGTTCAGATAGATTCCCTTCTTCTCGCCGGCTCATTCCATCAGATCGAAGACAACCAAAAATTACTTGAACGTCGCGTGGCGTGGTCAACACCCTTACCAAAGTAGAATTTCGCCTGTAGCCAGTGGTGGAGGACGGATAAAAATTAAGGTATGACGGAGTCGATCAATCTTCAAGCAATAAAATTTGCTATTCATCGCTACTCTCCTCGTTCCAAAATGTAAGGTGTTTACTTTTTCCTAGGTCAAATTTTTGCAACTTTGACTAATTCATAAAAAAACATATCAGCATCTACAAATCATATTAGTTCCACTAAATCTACTATGCAGGAGTCTTGATAATGTATTTATTTGCTACTTTTTTATTAAAAAAATGTCAAAATTAGAGAGGTTTGACTAATAGCAAGCAAAAACGCCTTACGTTCGGAACGGGGTTAGTATTGCGCATCAAGCTGGGTAGCATAACACTAATCTCTCCTCCTAAATAAACACTGCATGTGTGACTTTATCTGAAAAATGGTACGCGGCGGAGTTCTCTGCCTTCCTTTTCAGCAAAAAAAAAATAGTAGTAGAGGAAGGAAGGATAACACCCGCCTTTAGGTACTGGGGCAAGTCAACTCCGGCCGGTCCGACATTTGTTGCGCCATTAGCTTCGCTGTGATCGGCGCTGTAAAGGCAGAACCCAAAGTGGTGGATGACGAAGCGTGTGCAAGCTCAGTGAAGTCCCAGGTCTTCTAACCTCACTTGCTCCACCACCACCCCCGGGTGATATAATGCTAATGTGAGTCATCAGCCGCAAGCAACAAGAGGTCTAACGAGATGATCTTCTGACAGCTGACTGACTGAAGAGCACATCGACGTGACCTGTGAGTCATCAGCTGGCTGCTGCATCGAAGCATCCTCACCTTTCTCTTCTTCTTCCACAGATCGATCGAGAATTAGAAAATGATGCGTACGATTGACCGTGCGGGTACAAGAATATAGGACTAGTGCCAAACAAGAATTGTAGAGTTGAAGGGAACAAAATTAACGGAAAATTCATATGTATTTTTAAGAAAGGATGACAAAGAAAAAGAATGATATCCATTGGAGCCTACATATCATGGCATCGCGGCACGCTAGGATCCACGGGAATAAACCGCCGCGGTTCCCACATGCATGTAGGCAGGCACAAAGGCAAAGGCAGCTCGTTGTACATGCAGCATGGGCGCTCATCACTTGCCACACTGCTAGCTAGTAGCTCTAGCTGCAGCTGCCAGCACTGTCTGGAAGGCATGCAGCAGGATGATCAGATCAACCAGCCAATCATTTGAGTTTGCACAGCCGGCCTGCCTCATTTTCGCCCGGCGGCGGCCAGGCCAGGCCAGCCATCCATGCCTGTGTATGTTTTAGGATCGGAGGGAGATGTATTGCATTGCATTGCATTGTTGGGAGAAGAAAAGAAAAGCTACGATATCATCAGTGTGTGAGCTCGCGGTTTTTGCCGTGTGCGTGCATGCATGGTCGTTCCACATGACATGCAGCATTCGTCTTGCTCCTGCCTGCCTGTGGCTGGATCAATCAACCAGTGGTCCTCAGATCAATCATCTGACCGCACACGGACAGAGCCGACCTGCCTATCTACTAGAACTGGGGGCCGGCCAGGCATGGAGAGACGGAAGGAGGGAACGATGACCTGCTGGTCGGCCGGCGGCCGTTTTTCCATCACCAGTCACCAGGCCGCCGCCGACGCGGATCCGGCTCAGCCACGCAACTTTCCATGCCTTCTTTCTCGCACTGTCCCAAGAATTTCTTCTAAAAAAATGCTGGAAGCATGGAACCAGACACCGGCATGGTCACAAAGGCCCCGGTACATTTTGCCGCACACGTATGCTACGACGTTGCACAGCTTGATTCTGCTTTATGAGCTTCTACTTTCATGCAGACTGAGTTTGGAGAAAGCTACGGGGGTGACGACAGAACAGGTGGTGTCCGTGTGTTCCTGGTGCTTAGCGCAGTGACACTGACTGAACCACTCGAGTGGCAGCTGCCCTTTGGACGATCGTCGAGCTAGTGTGAAGATCTGCACGGGGGTAGCTCCGGCGGCCGCATCTCATGGAAACCGTGAATGATCGGCGAGAAAGGGTAAAGATGACACGGATTGGGACGTTGAGTGCGTGTGTTAATTTTCTTTCTTTCCTTGATTGATTGAATGAATTGTGTGATTACATATTTATACATGATGAAAAGGTGTGTTCAAAGTATACGTCCCTTCGGCGTTTAAGCATACCCTTTCATGACAGGTCATGTCTATCTACCAAGAGGTATATTTCTATAAAGAGGTGCAAACTAATTGATCACTAATATAAACTTAATTGTAACACATTTTACGTTCGAGGTCTCATGTTGAGCAACAAATTATATGCCTTACGGTTTCAAACAGAGGTTGTGGCTCGTAAATAGATAGGGTGGTTTTAGATGTGTTGACGGTCGAGCATCGTCAAATGCTTGTAAATAAATGCGATCGACTGGGAATTGCAAAATGAAAAGAGAGACTGTCTGGTTGTTTTACTGCACCCAAAATCTTGTGGGGGTAGTCGAGGGTTTGAACGAGCATGATTTTGTTTGGCAACTTTTTCCATACACTAGGCAAATATCCTCGTGCGTTGCTACAGACAAAGATTGTATAGAAATTTTTCATACATATATATATATGTGTGTGTATGGAAATGGTTGAACTCATGGAACATTTATTTCCTTCGTTCCCCAGATCATCAGCAGATTAAACTCCGGAGCGATCCGATCGCATCGATGGATCATCAGGCGCCCCCAATAATTCAAGCGATGGACTCGGACTCGCAACATGATGAGCAACAATCAAGCAGTAAGCTGTACGCAGCAAGTATCTTGCTGCAATCATGCACTCGCGTGATGTTTAAGTTGGTCCACTCCGGCCAATAATTGGGTGGCGCGCGCGGCGACGTGTGCCCCGTTTGCTTGTCCTCTCTGCACATGTGCCCGGGGACGTGGCACCTATCGTGGCCGTCCATCCTCCCCCTTGCGTGCTGGCCGACGCAATCAGGCGAATCAATCTACTCTACTATTGACCAGCATTCATTCTGATTATCTGCGGATGTACGTGGCCAAGATGAAGACACCAATCGTGGTTAAACAAGCTGGCTTAAACCTGCCGAATTTCAATCAAAATTTGCATGCATATGGCCTGGCTAGCCAGCTTAACTTGCACGCTCGTGCTTGTACTAAAAATTAATATGGGTAGCGTCCTGCGTAAAGATGGAGATAAACTCAAGCTGAAGCCCTCTCGAATGAGATGAGAGGAGGAGGATTGAGCTGAAAGTTGCTGATTGACACGCATTCATTTCATGCTCAATAATCCATCGGCAACGCCATGGATATAGCCGAGATGTTCATCCTTGCTCGTCTGTCTCCGAACCTTGCCGCGTGAGATTTTATTTTAAAAACAATGGATTCATTCGAGACAAGGAGCTCGAGGTAAAGGCCTCCAATGCAAGCAACAGCATCCTGCGCATTTTCAGCTCGCTCACACACATGAGCGCACACAATCTAATCTTGATGCGAAAGCTTGATCACACACATTAGCTTAGTCTCGAAGAATGCCATCGGTAACAGCATACACTACCGGCATAGCTCGTCGCCACCATGACCAGATCGATCAAACATGAAGAGTAGAAAAGGAAAAGAAGAGGAAAAATACGAAGCAGCCGTCAATCAGTCAGCTATATCAACTTGGCGCCTGGGGAATGCAGCAGCAGCAGCAGCAGCAGCCTAGCTACTTTCCGTTTTCCCCGTGACTTCATGTGGAAGAATTCAAGAACCAGCGGAACCTAGCCGTCAGTCACCTACACAAGCAAACAGCATCCCAGTTTTGCAGCACCCTCACCGTCCAAGAGAAAAGGAATGGTGTTTTGGGAGTATCCAGCCAGCCACACTTAGTCCATCTGATGCCTAGACTTTTTTTCATATGCAAATAATATTGACATGCACCATATGAGAACTGAATGTGTGGTTTATCAGAAAAGTATTTGATTTGGAGAATATATATCTGCATAATCCAATGGTTAGAAAAGGAAAACTAATTCATGTTTAGTGGAACATTCAGGCGCCCATATTTTTCTAGATGTACCTTAGAAATTAACAACACTATTCTTCCAAAAAATATGACGGTAATGCACGCGGCTTTAGCAGCGAGATGCATGTCGTGACTTGTTCCGTTCAAGACACGCCGATTAATCGTCACGAGGTTAATGTATGAATACGGCAAACCGACACGAAATGCTGTCTAAACAATTCCTTTTCCCTCCCTTGCAAGGGAAAGAAATCAAGAATGCGTTGAACTTGGCTACCATCAGAGAGAGATTACGGAGCCTAGCAGGCAGCAGCTGGATGGACCATACCATGCACCAACAGACAGCAGTAGTATCTATCCCTTGACCGTTTCGTTTCACCACGCGAAATTCCCCACCCTGCTTTTTCCCATGACGTCAGCAGCGGTAAACTCACCCGCCACGTCACCCCTCCCCTGGCCCCCTCGCCCGGGTATATAAACCCCTCCCCCCGCCGCCTCCTCTCCCGCCATCTTCCTCCTGGACGAGGAGGGGCACCACCTATCTATCCTCTAGTTACCGCTAGTAAATTACGTTTTTACTGCTAATCTAATTACCGTCCTCACGTGGGAGCAGGCACTCCCTGCTTCCCTACCTTTGCTGCTCCTTCCTCCCTCTTTCTCTTCGTCTCTAACTTCATCAAACAAGGTACGTCTCCTCCTTTTCATCTTTTCTTTCTTGAATTACTAGTACTTGCTACATTGTTTAACTTGTAATCCTGTCATTATCGGTGTGCTAGTTACGGTCATAATTTCTCTCGAAAGAGTTACGGTCATAACTGTTTAACTTGTTCTTTCTCGCTGCTCCTGCTCGCATTGCAGAGGGTGTTCTGCAGCAATTACATATCTTAGGGTTAGTTAACCCGGAGCAGTGGGGAGAAAGATGACGGTGACTCCGCTTATCACGGTGAGCGACGGGAGGCTGGCGGTGCACGGGCGCACGGTGCTCACCGGCGTGCCGGACAACGTGTCGGCGGCGCACGCGGCCGGGGCCGGGCTCGTCGAGGGGGCCTTTGTCGGCGCCCACGACGGCGAGGCCAAGAGCCACCACGTCTTCACCTTCGGCACGCTACGGTGAGTGCTTGCTCAGACGGACCCGTTTCCCTGTTCATTGCCATGCTTCCCTGTCGATTTTCTTTCTTTTTACGCCGAGAAATGAAGCTGATTATGAAACTCTGCTGGAACACGAGATACGTCTAGAATGTGCCAGCAGCGCACAACCTGTGCAAGCTTTCTGGGAAAAAAATCAAGCAGAATTTTCTTTTGTTTAGACAGATTTCGGAGCAGCACTTTGAATCTCGATTGAATTTGATGACGAAATGAAACCGAAGATGATTAAATTTGTGAATCTTGGTGGTGGTGCCAATATAATGCAGGGACTGCCGGTTCCTGTGCCTGTTCCGGTTCAAGCTGTGGTGGATGACGCAGCGGATGGGCGTCTCCGGCCGCGACGTCCCGCTGGAGACCCAGTTCATGCTCGTCGAGGTGCCCGCCTCCGGCGACGGCGACGACGACGCTGGTCCGGTGTACCTGGTGATGCTGCCGCTGCTGGAGGGGCAGTTCCGGGCGGCGCTGCAGGGGAACGAACGCGACGAGCTGCAGATCTGCATCGAGAGCGGTGACAAGGCGGTGCAGACGGACCAGGGCGCGCACATGGTGTACCTCCACGCCGGCGACAGCCCCTTCGACGCCATCACCGCCGCCGTCAAGGCGGTGGAGAAGCACCTGCAGACGTTCCACCACCGGGACAGGAAGAAGCTGCCGTCGTTCCTCGACTGGTTCGGCTGGTGCACCTGGGACGCATTCTACACCGACGTCACCGCCGACGGCGTCAAGCACGGCCTCCAGAGGTATACTATACATCCCCTGCAGCTGCAAGATTCCTCCACGCTCTGTTCTCCTCCTCCTCCTCCTAATCCTCCTCCCCTGCTCCTGCAGCCTGGCCAAGGGCGGCGCGCCGCCGCGGTTCCTCATCATCGACGACGGCTGGCAGCAGATCGCCGCCGAGGACAAGCCCGACCCCAACGTCGTCGTCCAGGAGGGGGCGCAGTACGCCCCGTCCCGTTCCTGCTCATTCATCTGAATTCTGACCGTGGCCGTCGGCGCGACTCCCAACACTGACCAAAAACCGATGGCGTGCGTGCAGGTTCGCGAGCAGGCTGACGGGGATCAAGGAGAACACCAAGTTCCAGGCCAAGCCAGCCACTGACGGCGGCGACGGAGACGGCGAGCCGGCGCCCGGCGGGCTGAAGCAGCTGGTCCGGGAGACCAAGGACGCCCACGGCGTGAAGCAGGTGTACGTGTGGCACGCGATGGCGGGGTACTGGGGCGGCGTGGCGCCGGCGCCGGGCACGGGGATGGAGCGCTACGAGCCGGCGCTGGCGTACCCGGTGCAGTCGCCGGGGGTGACCGGCAACCAGCCGGACATCGTGATGGACTCGCTGTCGGTGCTCGGGCTCGGGCTCGTGCCCCCGCGCCGCGCCCGGGACTTCTACGGCGAGCTCCACGCGTACCTGGCCTCGTGCGACGTCGACGGCGTCAAGGTAGACGTGCAGAACATCATCGAGACGCTGGGCGCCGGCCACGGCGGCCGCGTCGCCATCACCCGCGCCTACCACCGCGCGCTCGAGGCCTCCGTGGGGCGGAGCTTCCCGGACAACGGCTGCATCTCCAGCATGTCTCACAACACCGACATGCTCTACAGCGCGCGGGAGACCGCCGTCGTGCGCGCCTCCGACGACTTCTACCCGCACGACCCGGCGTCGCACACCGTCCACGTCGCCTCCGTCGCCTACAACACCATCTTCCTCGGCGAGTTCATGCAGCCCGACTGGGACATGTTCCATGTGAGTGCTTTGTCTGTCTCTTCGCTTGTTCTTGGTCGTGTCGAGGTTGATCGTGTTGATTGATTGGTGGATTCTTTGGGAACCCGGCAGAGCTTGCACCCGGCGGCGGAGTACCACGGCGCGGCGAGGGCGATCGGCGGCTGCCCGATCTACGTCAGCGACAAGCCGGGTAACCACAACTTCGAGCTGCTGAGGAAGCTCGTCCTCCCCGACGGCTCCGTGCTCCGCGCGCAGCTCCCCGGCCGGCCCACGCGCGACTGCCTCTTCTCCGACCCGGCGCGCGACGGCGCAAGCCTGCTCAAGATCTGGAACGTGAACAAGTGCGGCGGCGTGGTGGGCGCGTTCAACTGCCAGGGCGCCGGGTGGTGCCGCGTGACCAAGCGGACGCGCGTGCACGACGCGGCGCCCGGGACGCTCACGGGCGCCGTGCGCGCCGACGACGTCGACGCCATCGCGCGCGTGGCCGCCGCCGGCGAGGATGGCGGCGCGGAGTGGGACGGCGAGGCCGTGGTGTACGCGCACCGGTCTGGGGAGCTGGTCCGGCTGCCCCGCGGCGCGGCGCTGCCCGTAACGCTGGGCCCGCTCGAGTACGAGGTGTTCCACGTCTGCCCGCTCCGCCGGGGCGCCGCGGCGGGCGTCGCGTTCGCGCCCGTCGGGCTGCTCGACATGTTCAACGCCGGCGGCGCCGTCGAGGACTGCGCGGTGAGCGCCGGCGACTCTGCGGGCGGCGCGGCGACCGTGACGGCGGCGATGAGGGTGCGCGGGTGCGGCCGGTTCGGCGCCTACTGCTCGCGGCGGCCGGCGAGGTGCGCGCTGGACTCGGCGGAGGTGGAGTTCGGCTACGACGCCGACACGGGGCTCGTCACCGTCGACCTGCCCGTGCCGGAGCAGGAGCTGCACCGGTGGACGCTGGAGATCACGGTGTAGGTCGAGATGGTGACGCCGGATGCTCGTCGGGTCTTCGAGGCTGAGCCATTCTCAGCCGGGCGATCATCGCCATTGGTGATGTGCACGGGAGGTTGGGGGAGGGATGAGGGTGACTGTGGTGTGCCTCGTTGTATGATCATCAGTGTGGGGAGACGGTAGAGTTGTATGCTTTGCTATGCCACTGTTGTTTTGTACGGTGTACCCTGTGATATGAATGTTGTATTATATACTGGGTATAATAAAGGATGGTGCTCCTTCAATATGATTTCCCAGGACCAAGAATTGAGATAACATTCCAATTTAACCCTAGCGGGATGTAATTTTTTCCATACCCCACGTATAACTCAGGAGCATGAATAAGCAGTACAGGCTCACAAGCACAAACTAACTGTTCCACATCCAGGGTCACAACGCGCCACTTGGATCGGAGCAGGAGCCAAACAATCGGGCATGGAGTACTTTCAGACTCGCTACATCTGTCATCATTTCAATTCTATATAGGCTGTAAAAGTTTTCACTGGTGCTGATCAGAAACAGTCAAAGGAAAAGAGGGGAACGGCGAACATCCTAGCTCGAACAAGATTTTCATGAGCGCCACCACGGTCGTCAAATGTTATCTAAGTTGGCACTACAAAAATATGGTTCCATAAAAATTGCACCGGGTAACACTTGGCTTTTTGGACCTGATTGGCACCACGGATCAAGGTCACGTTGGCATCCGGTGGGTACTCTATTTGTGGTACAGGTACACAAACGAGAATATGAAGAAAGCTCCCATCTGCAATGAGGAAGAAATTAATGTAAGAGATGATGCATGGAATTAATCTAGAACCTACGTGCATTTGTATTGCCCAGTTAAGCATGGAGCTAATCTAGAACCTACGTACATTTGTATTACCCAGTTAAGGTAACAAGACTTGGAAAGTTCTACACAAGCAGCCTATGATAGTCTACACAAGTGACTTTCAATCATCTAGACTTGAAGCTGTAAAAGATGAAAAAAATTAAGGAAATTTCATTGCGTCTACTCAAGAACATATTGAAGCAGATCTTACGGTTGAAAATGAGGCAGTGTAGTATGGGTATGCTGATGTTATGAATCTCTCATACTCATTGTGCCTGTAAGGGCGTACTGGGATCTGCAGCAGAAAAGAAAAGGATTATCGAATGTGAAAAGTAAAAAAAAAATGACTATACACTGGATGTGGTTTGATTATGCGTAATGGATCCACCCAAGAAAGAAAAGCATGTCACGAGACTAACCTGCTTTGTAAAAGACAGACCAGTATATCCCAGCCTTTGGTACTCAACTTTGAACTGGAAAACTCCATAAACATCAGGAACTTTGAAGGACGTTGAATATAGACCCTACATACGGAGAACATGATAGTTTAGCCACAACAATATGCTAATCTCACAATTGATCTTAATACACAACAGGTTTGTAATGGTGCACACCTTCTTGTCAGTCGACATAGTTTTCAAAACATAAGGACTCATCATGAAAAACTGAAGTTGAACATCATCAGCAACATATGGCTTCCAGCTCGTTCCAGACCATTCATAGATCTCAACCAAGTATTCCTTGAGGATAAAATTTGTATTAGCACATTTAACTTCACGCTGCTCAATGGTCAATAGTCAATACACATGAAGTAAAAAAAAAGTTACCAGGTCATCATTAATGCGGTACATGCCAGGCTCATTTGTCTCCCCAACCTTGTGATGCTTGACATTAACTGCCTGAGAAATTGAACGTGACAAAGGTTATGCCTTCCCTTTCATAGTTTCATTTGCAAAACATCAACCCACTAAAGAAAAATATAAGATGAGGAAGCTTGTGAAGTAAGGCAACATATAACCTTGAGATGGCCCCTCTCATGGAAAACCCATTTGCTTGTCTCTGTCACAAATTGCTCATTTCCAGCTCTCTCATGCCTGTACATATATAAAAACTAGAATGAGCTTGTAATGAATGATTTCCACAAAGAAGCACACAAAAAATATGAGAAACGCTATATATCCATTCTAGGATATGCAGTACTATAATTTGCATATAGCCAATAATCACTAAGCTTATTCTCAACCGATGCAACAGGCCAACAACCTAAAGCAGTTTATTGTGCCCAAAGATCCTTTAACATGGCATCATATACCTCGGTTACAGTTTGGGATCCCTTAAAGTTTTACCCCTTTATCAAGTAGTGCGTCAAATTGATTTGTTCATTGACCTTCTTCTCAAGGTAAAAGCATTAACAAAAAGCTAAATAATCACACTCCAAACTTCACCATCTATGACCAGCCTATGAAATTATAAGTAATAGGCCACATGATTAAATACGTTGGTCAATCCAAGCAGTAAGCTGCTTAACACAGAAGACAACCAAAGAACAAAAGTTCCTCAAAGTGTTCTGTTGCCTTGTTAATTACAAGATAAAAACTTCAAATTTCACTTTAGGGTAGGTCTTATAGAACTTAGACAGGCAAATCTTTTCTAACACTCATATGATGCTTACCTGACAAAGGATTGAAGGCATTAATTAAAAGAAATAGCATCCAAAAGATCTTGAAACTTTTTAGCTGAAATCTAAAGACTCAATGAAAGCTTCAGAAATAAACTAACCTCTTCTTGCTTCCAGCCTTTTGAACACCAGACTTTAGGAACCTGAATGAAAAGAATAACATAAGCACTTTATGGAAAACCAGAAGAAACTTCTTTGGTGTATATGGTAGCATACCGGTTGCTAAACAGATCAAGTGATCCGGATACCAGCACCCGAGCATTATTTCTTGCCTGCAAGAAGACAGAAAAAAAACTTGTTAGAGGCATACAATGGTAATGCATGGGTGCTGACAAGCCTAACATGCATTATCACACAAGAATTAACAATGGAATGACTAGCCCACTAATACTAATAAGCAAGTAAAAACAAAGCTACCTGCATAACAGAAACCAGTGATATAGCTGACCCAGTGAGAGATGGAGGAGATGCCAACTTAGTCTTTGGGTTTGCTGAATATGCTGATGGAGAGGCAGATAGGACTTTCAGAACCTAGGAATAGCCAAGTCAGGGAAGAACAAAGGGTTATCTAAAAACCATAAAATGTTTATGCTCTACAGCAATAAAATATGGTTATGGGCATGCAAATCAGTGTGCAGGATTTAGATTACTTACCAAGCTGTTTGATGGATTAGCTGTATGTCCAATTCCTCGGAACAATACAGGAGCCTAGAAAATGGAGGAAAATATCAAAAGAAGAAAAACATGCATGTAAGCACAGCCAAGAATGCAAAAGGAAGCAATAAACAATAGATTTGGCAAGTTTACACCATATCCTTATCAACATCCAATGTTAAGAAATGCTATTATAGCTAAGGATATTCTAGCCTCTAAAGACCTGCAGATATGAAAGTAACTTGCTCATAAATAGGAACAGTCCAGATATAAGTATCTTTGCTACTACAAATTGGTTAACCATGAAAAGATTCAGTATAGTAACTTGGGCCAAATATAGATGTGCAAGTATGGAACAGCAATGTAAAGGCATAATGTGGGAACATTTATACTAACAATGTTTCAGCAGCACCGCTGACAAGGTTGGGTATATGAACAAAAGGCCGGCTAATCGTGAATACTAAAAACATAAATACAATGACGATACCACCATGCACAAAATTTAGTTCTCAACTGATAAACTCAGAACAAGACTGTAGACCAAGATTCAACCTCAACATAGGTCTAACTATGTTTAATCCAGTGAGTATGTCAAGGCCTAAAGGTTGAAAGGAGAATTTTTGCATCTAGACTAACCTCAATCTTTTTGGACCCAAGTATCACATCCGACTGGATGAGATCATCACCGGCAATCAAGGTGTGATCACCATCAACATCCGTGACAGCATAATTGATGTGGTCAATAACCATTGCCTCTGGATCCTGAAAAAAAAAATCCAAACTCGAGTTGTTGGAATCACAGGGATGAATAAGCCAAGGCATCAGCCAGACATCCACAGAAGTCAGAAACAACTTGCCTCATCAAAATCAACCCCACACTCCGTCGCAATGCCGCGGATAAGATCAGAGGCAGATGAATCTGCCGCCAGGATCATATCATGCCCAGCGTCGATAAACTCGAGAACCGCATTCTGGTCCACTGATCCCCCAAAACCTGCCATCGGACAAAGGCTGAAGTTAGAAAATAATAGGGCTGGATCAAGTATTCCCATATTATTTGACTCAGTTCAAGGCGTGTGCAGCCAGTCTAATCAAGCACAACTGGCACTTGGATCCCATTTTTTCCCACTAGAGCTAAGTGACTTCACACATATTTCAAATGAAACTTATGTTGTAGATCCTCCAGTGGCACAAAATCCTACATCCGGAATCCCAGTAGCTGCAATTTTCACACAGCGGATCACAGAATTCACTGGAAAAACGCTGCACGGGCGCGGATCAGGTCAGATGAACAACCGCTCCGCACCCCAAACCTTCACTAGTCCCATCGAATCTGCCACCAGGACCACCCGACACCACAGATCGGATCTCCGGGAGGCGAGAAAGACAGGGGACGAGCAACTTACGCGGGGTGGAGGGGGCGAAGAGCACGAGGCCGTCGTAGAGGTACTGCCCGTAGCGGTGGAGCGAGAGCTTGGGGTCGTCGGCGAGGCGGAAGTCAAGATCGAAGCCGCGCGCCTGGAGCGAGCCGAAGAAGGCCGAGTGCGAGGACCGCACAGCCAGGTCGTCCAGGAGGACCAGCAGGCGGCGCCCGCGGGGACCCTCCTCGGCGGCCGCGGCCGCGGCCGCGAGGGCCGCGGCGGCGAGGGCGAGGAGGAGGAGGTGCCGCGGCGTCGCCATTGCTGCGCAGATCTCGCGGGGTTTTGTTGGGTTTGGAGTGGCGCAGCGCAGGCCAGCAGCGACGGAGACGAAGACTCGAGGGGGAGGAGGCTATAGGTGCCGAGGTGGAGAGGCAGGAAGCTGTCTCGGCTGTCGGATTGAGATCGAACGGCCTGGATCGAGTTCGAGCTTTTGCTGACACGAAGTGTGCGAAGGGGTCTGACAGACGGTCCCATATGAGACAGTTAGCATTTTCTATTTTTCTCTCTTTATTTCTTGGGAATGGTTTTTTCTCCTCCTAACTGAGTGATTTTATTTTATTTTGTTTTTTTGAAAACATGGGACATGGTAGATAACTGCTACTAGGATTAGCTGAAGGTGAACATGGATTATACCACAATGCATTAGGGAGACTCGCGAAACCAAACTGCTAGCACTGCTTTCAGAAGCAATAGAGAGTTGTGCTAAGTATGAATTGAAAACTGGATTGGTCTCCTTGATCAATGAGACATTTGTGAATCTGTTAAAACTAGCAAGCCACCAAGTCACATCAGCTTGTCTCTATGGTTCAGGTTTACAAAAGCAAAAAGAAAAGAAACAAAAAAAATGCGCCGGCCAGCACAAGTGGGAGCTTGAATTCTCTCTGTTAAAGAGTCACAACGAGATCTTTCTTTCACTTCCCTCCAGTCTTTCACGAGTCATGACCAGGTAGCCACTGAAAACAAAATGGCTTGTTGCATGCGCAGTCAGCACAAACAGGACAGGCTTTGCCTTCAATCAGCACTTTCTCTTTTGCACAGTGCCAGAATTTCTATCAGATAACCCGGAGATGGCGACGCCGAGAGGTGCTGAATGCTGAACAAGACAGCACATTCACGTCATCACACTAGCTCCTGCTCCTTGAAGCTGGCCAGTTTCGCGTTCTCTCTGTCGCGCTTGAACACAAGGTACAGGGGGCTGTAGAACAGGACGCAGACACCGAAAGGCACAATCATCATTGTCAGCAGCCCCCTCGAGAGCGCGTACGCCCCTTCCGCAGATCCGTTTGCGAGGTTCACAGTCTTTGCGTCGTAGCCGTATATCTTCTCCGTGACCAGGCCCACAGCAGGGGCGGCTAGGGAGGCGAAAGAGCCTTCAAATGCACGGTCGAAGGCATAGATCATGGTGCGGTGCTTTGGAGGGACCACCTCCGCAAACATGGGGTTGTTCGCAGAAGTGGCGCACCAACTTATCGTGATGCCCATGAAGAAGAGGGTGACGGCGAAGGCGTACCAGTAGTCAACTGACTGGGGGATGACTGTGAGGAGGATCCATGAGAATGGAATGCCCATGAAGGCACTGAACTGGGCACACATGACGCGTGCCGAATCTGGGAAGTGCTTTGACAGGCGGTCTGCTATCACCCCTCCAATAAACGCTCCACTGGCACACCCGATCGCGAATAGGCTGTTCAGCGCTGCTGAACTGTTATTGTCGAAACCTAAGGGGATTCAAGGCTGTCAGAATTTATTTGAAGAACATTGTTATCGGTTTCTGTTGAAATGCATAAGGCTTTTAACCTACCAATGAGTTCAAACCACATTGTGAAGAAAACTATGGCAGTCCATGGCAATGAGCCAATTATCCCTTGTAGGACAATGATCTGGAAGGTCTTCACTTTCATAACAGATCTTGTTGCCACCCAAGAGTCCCTCCAGATAGAAGGCGGAGGAAGAACATCTTTGCTAGACAAATGAAACCTGGAAGATGAGGATAGTGAATGTTATGTTCATATACCATGTATAGTGCTGTCCCAATTCCCAATTGTTAGTTTGATTCGGCTTCTAGCCTACTATACAGTTTAATTGGTGCAGAAGAGGTCTATTGCATATTCAACAAGCTACCGAAAAGTGCCTCAATGCAATAATAACACTGAAGAGATCAAAGAAAATAAATTGGTATTCTACATGGCTACATGCAGTGTAGGGTTAGCCATACAAGATAGGAGTTCAGGCTGAAAAGGGACAAAGTAAGGAAAGATGTATGCATCACCAGAAGCAATACCATCAAAAAAAAAAATCCTACACAAAAATGAAGTATCGCGAGGACACACTATCTGGCAGAATCAGGATAATATATACATCAAAATACCACTTGGTACAGCCATAAATTTCTTCCCTCTTAACTTCGGTTCGGCTAGTAGTGTGATGATTAATGAAGCCCATAGCTAGGTTAGATGAAAAAAATGGCATACCTCTCATAATCATCTTCATCAAGAAGATTATTACCAGGTATCCTTCTTGGATCAGTTGCATACAAGTACACAAGAATTCCAATTATCAAGCTGACAAGTGCGACCATCATAAATGCAACACGCCATCCTGGGAATCCCCAGTAGTCTTTCCCAGCCATGATTGTTGCCAAAATGCTACCACCTATACCACCTACAGCACCGATGAGGCTTAACAAACCAAATCCTGCGCCACGTGTACCATCTTTGTAGCTATCAGCAATGAATGACTGGAGCGCTGGTATTACAATGGCAAGCCCAAGGCCGTTTACAGCTCTCCAGAATGCAACCTGCCCAAAATGCTGGCTAACACCGACAGCCCCTGTTGATAAGGCCCAGAAGACGGTCCCTATTGCGAGCACTGTGGGCCGGTCATAATGAAGAGCAAGGATACCTGCCAAGGGAGATGCTATTGACTTCAGAAAGTTCATTAGAAACGTGAGGTATCCCAGATCAGTAGGACCAGCGTTGAAGGCTGCACTGACTTCCTTGTAAACTGCTGGAAGGAGATTCTCATCCGCACGCTCCATGATTGAAGCCAGATTAATGAGGATGAGAGATACAGAGAAACCAAGTATCTTCTTTGTTCTGCAAGAAAAACACACAGGTAAAAAAGCAGGGTTACTCATTTACTCTAGATAATACAAGTAAACTCTCTTGTACAGTTCAGAATTTGTTGCATATTCTTGCTTGTATACAAGACAGAAAATGGTGCCACATAATAAGAACGACTAACTTAATCCAGAATCTTCTATCATTCAACTACATTGAAATGTTTCTTTAACAGTACTGACAACTCATTGTGTGTGACCAGAGTTTGCTCAATCCCAAAATTTTGTTGGGAGATGACAGTGTGCCTAAATTTTCTCAGCAGTTATCAACCTAACCATCTTGTTTCTGATCAAACACTCCTACCATGAGAATAGAGCACCATGTCGTCTAAGCCTCTAAGGTGGAAACTGAAGATAGTTAATCAGGAACTTCTGTTCCTTGGCATGGCCCCAGAACGTAACACTAGAATTGGATAACTCTAACACGACGGGAGCTATTCATTATTGCATATTTTACTTACAAGAAATGGCTCACACAGTTAACAACTTGTCAGAAATCTCCTTGTAATTTCGATTTTGTTACAGTTGCCTTAACGAAAAAAACTATGTTGTAAAGAAATGCCCTGTTCATTAAATTTTTAGGGGCTAACTAAAACTTGTTTGGTCTATATCAACTCATGTTAGATGAGTCGTTAGCATTGTACACTTACTAACAACTAATTAATAGATCTAGTAAACTGATGTTTTTGCCGTACTTTTCTTTTGGACAGGGTAGGTTGTCAATTATTAACACATTTATAGTGGTACTGCCTGAGTGTTAAGACATGTACCTTACACAATAACACAACTAGGCCCATTAATGTACATAGTAGGTTGAATAAGGTCAGGTGACTGGATTTTCTGCAAATTTAAATTTTAAGGCTGCTTAAGGCTACTCACTCTCCAATTCAGTAGATGATATAAGAGGTTGGAAATGCTAAAAATCTAGCAAAACGGATAGCCATGCTATGCTAACCATGCAACCTGGAATGGCAATCATGATCGTTACAATTCAGCGTGATAAAAAGGAAGTTCAATCTTGAATTTGTCATGGTTACCCATTCGGTAAATCATGGATATTGTCCTCAAATTGGTGATTGGGTCAAGTGCTTTTCTTTTGTAATTTTTTACTTTTCAGCCTGCAAATATTCTACATATCTTTATGCCTTTAAGTACAATATATTAACCAGAAGGATTCCCAACTATTCCCTCAACGGGAAAAAAGATAGGCCAAAGCACACAACTTTTTCAAGGAATGAAGAAGCCTGAGCGGTGAGATTTTTGGAACTGACATTCCCAAAGAAAAGGGAAATGTCCTCTGTCCCCGTGTAAAAAGAAAGGTTACTAGAACAACAGAAATCACAAGACCCCTCCTCTCCCACCCAAAAGAAAGTGGGTATCCACTCAACATCAACAACATGATGCTAAAAAACCCCTAAAAGATTTAATCCCAGAGACTATCTGAAGTGCGCATCATATCCTTAAAACCTTTTCCCCCTATCCGAAATTGCGCCAGCAACTGCGGCTAGCTTGCTTTTTCTTGCCCACCGAGAAAAGCTGAGAAATAGTGGGGAAATGTCAACGCGCAAGTGCACGGGCAGCAAGCATTCGGTGCTGAGATCACTATGTTCCATGGGGGACACGCCGGTCAATGGACGCAGACGGCTCCGAGATCTCGCTGATGGATACTATCTTGAAGGGAAAGCGAAACAGAAACGACGGCTGACTTGTTCATGCTTCACACGCATCTTTTGTCCTTGTCTAATGTCGACCCCTTTTTTTCAGTTGCAATTTTGCTGATGCTACTCAGACAAATGTAACTCAAGAATCTTTTTTAAAAGGTAACTCAAGAATCTGAACGGTAACATTCCGAAGCTCGTTCCTCCTGCTGAAGAGACAGCGTATGCGTATCCAAGCAGCAGCAGCAGCAGCAGCAGCAGCAGCAGCAGCAGCAGCAGCAACTGATTCAGAAGAACCCATATCTCCCAAAAGATTTCTTTCCCCTTCTTCCAACCAAATCAATCAGGCACGAGTTGCAAGGTCCCACCGCGCTCCGCCAGCTCCGCTGAACATTGCCACTTGCAAGTTCAAACAGACTCGCACGACGCGGAACATAAAATGGAATCCTGAAACCGAGAAATCTTGGAAGCGAACCATCCGGGCAGGAAGGCTTTTCCAACGAGGAGGTCGATTCATTACCTGGCGCTGGAGGACGGGGTGAGCGGGGAGGTGGGGGAGGACCGCGCCCGGTGCCTCATGGCGGCCATCGCTCGGTCGGCCGGCGGGATGGAGATGAGCTCGAGCGGTGGCAGCGGCGGCGCGGTTCTCCTTCCGGGTAGCTCCTTCGTTCCTCCTCCTTGGGTCGGGCTGCTGCTTTGAGCTGCAGAGCTGAATCGGGCGAGGCAGGGCGGAGTGGAGTGGGAGAGGGGGAGGAGGAGGCGACGACGCAGCGGGGGGACAGCGCTGCACGAACACGGCAGGGCTTAGCACAAGGTGGCGAGTGGTGACCATCGTTCGCCCGTGAGCCGTGAGGATCTGTCCTTTCCCTGATTTTATTTTGTTTTTGATCAGCTTAGATATGATCCGAGTTTATTTTAATTTTTGGATAAAGTTAAACTAGGACTTTTAGATTTATTAGCTGGAGGTTAGAGGTCTATAATAATACTATAAGTGGAGATTAAAACGCGAGACATGGTTTTTCGAGATCAAATTCCGCGCTCATAACACGCAGAACTCCTGGCAAAAGAAAAGAACACGACCTTAAGTTCGAAATTCGGTGTACCGGATGAGAAGTTATGAGAAATTTGGTTTGAAGAATAGAACGATCCATCACCATTGGATCTCGCTTCCTATGTTTTTCTATTGGTTTGAAAGAAGATAAAATAGGTTGATCCATCATGACCTTCATAGTACATAAGTATATTATTGGTTAATGATGATGAATCGTTTCAGTCTAAATTTATAGGAATATAAATATACCTTCAATCAAGATGAGGTGTTTTTCTAAAGAAAGAAAATCAAACACCGAATCCCGTTAGGACAGAGTTTCTCGTGAGCCAGTATCACACATCATGGTGTCTAGAGATTTATTTAGGTAATTTCCAGTGCAACATTTCGTTGCACAGTTTCTAAAGGTAACGTGCTATTTTTAGAAACTTAAATTGCTGGATGAAACTATATATTTCAATATAAAGTTTTATTTCACTCTTTCCCAAGAGTAAGGACACAAGCTGCACGCATCAAAAGCGACCAAACACTGAGGCTCGAAACGCACAAGTATGCGCGAGAGCAGCGCCATTCGACACGTCAGCACTCAGCAGTAATAAACGTATAGCGCGTAATTATTACTCATTAAACTGTATACTACGGCGGCACCCCATTTATATCTAGTCTTGGGAACTTCAAGGACTGTTTGGATCCATATACCAATTTTAATTTTTTATTTTTAGTTCGGGTCACATTGAATATTTAGATGCGAATTAGAAAACTAAACGTAAGTTAATTAGAAAATTAATTGTATAAATAAAGGTTAATTCACGAGACGAATCTATTAAACCTAAGTAATTCATTATTAGCCATATTACTAAATCATGTACTTCTTAGGTTTAGGTTTGGTGGATCCGTCTCGTGAATTAGTCTCCATATAATAATTATATAATTAATTTTATAATCAGTTTATATTTAATAATTTTAATTAGTATTCAAATATCGGATGCCATAGATATTATTAAATTTTAGTGCGTGGATCCAAACGGCGCTGGTACCAGCGAGCTCGAGCGACCTTGGCGCAAGCCTTCAACTGTCCTCCATGTCACCGTGTGCCTGGCGTCACACGGCATCGCGCTAGGTGGGGCCCTCTGCCGTTTCCCGCGCCGTCGGATTCGGAGCCCCGCAAAAGCGCACCCAGCAAGCTGCTGCTTCTTCTTCTGGTTCTCCGGGCGCGGGGCCCACCGGATCATCATCCCGGACGCCGAGAGCGCGAGGGAGGGCGGCGGGGCCCGCCCGCCTCTCCCCGCGACGCGTGGGGCCCACAGATCCATCACCGCGCGCCACCACGCGCGAGCACGACGGGTGCGAAAGATTTTCCTTCACTGACGCTAGCAGTAGAAACGGAAAGAAAGGGGTGCAAAAAAAAAAAAAAAGCTGGGCCGCGTCACGAAACCGGCCGGACGGCTCGTGGATGGGGTGAAAAAATGTTGCTGTTTTCGTGTTGTTCCTTTTCAAAACTACCACGCAGATCAAATGAGAAGCGGCGGCCGGTGCTCTTGAAGGGCTGGAAGCCCTAGATGAAACGGTTTGTTCTCTCTAATTTTTATTTCTTTGACGGCATGGTGAAAAACCGTAAGTGGTGTGCCGTATGCAAATATTGACAACTTTGACTTCAATATTCAAAGTTTGACCCTGAGTTTTCGCCCTTATCCATTGCTAAGCACTTTGAAATGTTAAAAAAAAAAATGAACAGTAAAATTGATACTTCTTATGTTAAAAAATAGCAGTCAAAATATGAACGGTAAAAGTAAAAGCTGCGCGGTATTTATTTTATTAATTCTATAGAGCCACGTGAACCCTTCGGAATACGCCGCGCGGGCCTTTGCGTCCTGGGAGCCGTGGCGTAAGGCCCAAGGCCCAGTACGACTGACTCCCGCGGTGCTGCGCTGTCCGGGCGCATCCAGCTCGGTGCGCGGGTGCGGCGCCGCGCTGTCCGAGCGGGGCGCGGACCCCGCCGCGTCCGACTCACCCCCCACGTCCCCCTCCCACCCACGCCCGCTGACCCGCGGGCCCCAAACCCCACCGCACCCACCGAGCACCACCTGTACCCGGCACCCCCCTCTACCGCCCGTCCACCGAATGGCTACTTGTCCTTACACTGGCAGCCACCACCGCCGGCGCCCCGAACTCCTACGCGCCCCCCGCCCCCCGCACCCTCTCAGTTGCCCCAGACCCCGACGCGTTGGCCCAGAGCCAAAAGCACCCTAAACGTGTCGGTCCCGTCGAGGCTCGGACCAACCGCGAGCTGCCACGTCGGTGGATCGCCAGCTACGCGCACACCGAGAGCGTACACGCGGACGCGGGGCGCCGAACCCTAGCGGCCTTTTTGGTCGCTCCGCCCTCCCACGCTGCGGGCTGCTGCCGCTTCCGCTTCCGCGCACCGCCCCCCCGGTAGCCTCACCGCCGGCGACGAGCAGGCGCCCCCCGCCCCCACAGGCCCCAACCGCCACCGCCGTTTTTTTTTTCTCTCCCCGCCCCACCCTCCGCGCTCCGGAGCCGCGGAGATCCCCAGATCTCGACCGCGGGAGCTCATGGCGTCGTCCTCCGACGAGCAGCCCAAGCCGCCGGAGCCGCCCGCCGCGGCAGCGGGCGCCGTGGTCGCCACCGCGGCGCCGCCGCAGTCGCACGCCGAGTGGGCCGCCTCGCTGCAGGCGTACTACGCCGCCGCGGGGCACCCCTACGCCTGGCCCGCGCAGGTGAAGCTTTGCTTTTTTTTTTTACTTGGCACCTCTGGCCCTCTGGGTGGGAGGGGACGGCGGCGGCGGGTTCTGACTAGGGTTTCTTTTGCTTGTGTCCTCCGGTGCAGCACCTCATGGCGGCGGCGGCGGCGGGGGCGCCCTTCGGCACGCCGGTGCCGTTCCCCGTGTACCACCCGGGCGCCGCCGCGGCGTACTACGCGCACGCCTCTATGGCCGCGGTGAGTGCGCGAGGCTCGTCCTCTTCTGGTGCTCCAATTCGAGGGAATTGAGCTCGGATTCGGAGGGGTTTTGGTTTTGGTTGTGAATTTGCTGCTCTGGTGCCGTGCAGGGCGTTCCTTACCCGACCGCCGAAGCTGCAGCCGCAGCAGCAGCGGCGGCGGCGGCGGCCACCGCGGCGGAAGGGAAAGGCAAGGGGAAGGGCGGGGGCGCGTCGCCTGAGAAGGGCAGCTCCGGGGCGCCCTCCGGCGAGGACGCCTCCAGGAGGTACCGCCTCTCACTGTTGCCTTGTCAGTCTGGTTTTAAAAAATTTCCTTTTGTCCCCTTTCCTTTTTCTGGGTAGATTCAATTTTGAATTTTTGTTGCGTGCCCAGCGGCGACAGCGGCAGCGAGGAGTCGTCAGGGACGAGAGACGATGACACTGACCATAGGGTACCAAGCAACTTGCTGTGACGCAAGGGACCATTTTTAAATTGCATGTTTTCCTGCAATTAGTATAATTCTGCCTTTCTGTGGCTCGTGTTTGTTCCCTTCAGGATTCCTCTGCGTCCAAAAAGAGGAAATCTGGCAACACGTCGGCTGAAGGTTGGTTTTGTCTTTAGCATTTTCCGCTGGAAAGGAGTGGGCGATTAAAGATTGTTGTTTGCCAGGCGAGCCGTCTCAAGCTGCTGTTGTGCGCTATGCTGCCGTTGAGTCGCCATATCCAGCAGCGAAGGGGAGGTCTGCCTCAAAGCTTCCAGTGTCTGCGCCTGGGCGGGCGGCGCTTCCTAATGCCACCCCGAATCTGAACATTGGGATGGACCTTTGGAGCGCTTCTCCAGCCTTGGCCGTTCCTGCAGTGCAGGGGGAAGCGAATCCTGGGTTGGCGCTTGCCCGGCGTGATAGTGTTACTCAACTGGTATGGTTGCCTTTTGCTTAATCTTATTATGGACACATCCTGAAACGGATTATATCGTGTGCACAATTGCTGTAGACTGTCTCTTGATTCATGAGTTTTGTCATCTTATGCAAAGTTACAGATCATAATTGAGTCTTATTCAGACCTATTTATT
Organism: Panicum hallii; assembly: GCF_002211085.1. NCBI lineage: Eukaryota > Viridiplantae > Streptophyta > Magnoliopsida > Poales > Poaceae > Panicum > Panicum hallii. The sequence continues at coordinate 7,072,982 of NC_038043.1, read as the reverse complement.
TGATTACATATTCATATTTCTTCAGGATGAACGAGAATTGAAGAGGGAGAGGCGAAAACAATCTAACAGGGAGTCTGCAAGGAGATCAAGGTTACGCAAGCAGGTAGTACTGGAATCAGTACATTCTCATTTCCTGCAGAATTTCATGGAGAGAATTAACTCATTATAATTATGTTTTCTTAGTGTAAATTCTGCACAAACACACTAGTTCCTGACCAACTTGGTGAACATCTGTTTTCATGGTACCTCAAGTAAGACAATGAGATCAGAGTATGATATAACCAATTGGAGCCAAATTTGTCCAAATTTAGCTGTATCCTGGTTTTCCCACCATTAATTGGAGCCACCAAAGATCTTCACAATACTTTGGTCTTAGATTAACTGGTATTAGTTTATTTTAAATAGAATAGTGTGCTTGCTTGGCCTTTGGCTCTGAGAAATGTTTTCGTGAAAGAATGCTAAACAAATGCTAGAGTTCGATGAACTGAAATACACTGAAGTTTTCATTACCTTAGAGTTTAAATATTTTTTGTGGCCTAGGACACGCATTCCCTGGTAATGTGTCAAGACCACTTATGGGTGTAAATTTGTTTAGGCAACCAACAATATTGAAATATGTTATCACATAGGAAAGCTAATAACCAGGGCAGTTTATTAATTGAAAAGCAAAGAATGTTGATATTTGGAGCCTCAACTCTTTAGCTACTTCCTTTGATAGGCGCGCAAAAACAGATGTCAATTTTCATAATTGCATCACTTTTGCTCCATTTTATTCCTTGTTTGCTACTCTTGAACTAATTAGCTTGTCCTAAACATCATATATGTAAAAACGGAGGGAGTGTTTGTATGTATTTTCCGCGATCTCTAATTCGGTTGTTGCCAGTATTATAGCAACCCAAAACCTCGCAAAGCACAAGCATAGATGTTGAATAGTGTTTTCCTGCTAGTAATGATTGAAAATGGGGAAATGTCAGCAGTGGCTATTAGGTTGTATTTGCTAATTTCTTTTCTAACCTCATCTCACATCAAGATAAATGATCTGGTTCCGCTCTCCATTTCACGCTATTGACCTGTTTTTTGGTCACTCGTGCTTCAATTAAACTATGTTGTTGATCCTCAACTAGACCACTTAGTATTCTTATCTGGCTGCCCACCGTGGCGATGTGCACTCATCTGTTAAACGCCATTGAACGCACAATATTAGCTTTCTGCTTCAAGGTATTAATACATTTGCCAGCGAGCTAAAGTTTCTCATTCGGCCAACCTTGTTAGTTTCATGCAAAATTTCACTTATGTGGCGTGGGTCTAGCTAGCCATGGTGGGACTTGAAAATCCATGTAACTTAGCTACGTAAACCTAAGGTGCCAAGCTATTTCCAGTAACTTTGCGCTAGATATATTATGACAGTATGTGGAGTATAAGTAATTGTGGAGCAAAGATTGTATATACGTGAAAATGGAACTGCTGATTTCCTATTACAGAAACTTGTTGCTTACATACCCTGAGTGAAATCAGTGTTTTTTTTCTTTATATTAGTAATCTATATGTTATAATTATGCAAATTGTTCACATTTGCCATGTCTTATTTTTCAGCAAGAGTGTGAGGAATTAGCCAGGAAGGTAGCTGACCTAACAACTGAGAACAGTGCTCTCAGAGCAGAACTTGACAATCTTAAAAAGGCCTGCCAAGACATGGAAGCAGAGAATTCACGTCTACTGGTGAGCACATGGAACTCTGCTCGCATTTGTCATCATCACTTGGTGACGTTATTTCTTTCACATCGTTTGTTGTCATGTCAACATGTCTAACCTTAGCGGGGACTTGTGAAGGGTGGAGTGGCGCACTCCCAGGGACCAAGCGTCACAACCACATTGGGAATGAGCATCGATCCGCCAAAGGTGCAGCATCATGATGATGAGGGCCAGCTTCACAAGAACACTAGTAATAACAGCAATGGGAACTACGCGGGCACCAGCCACAAACCGGAGGCTAACACTAGGTGAGAGACAGGAGTGATGAGGAAGTGACAAAGATGAGATGAGGTGTTTCTTATCTAACCACAACACCCATCATCAATCGGTGTGTTTTTTTCTTAGCAAAGCTGTTGTTTTAGCCCTCACAGCCCGCTGGGGCCATGTAGAGTCGCCCCACTGCAGCCATGTATTATTTATGGCTCGTCGCGGTGTGCATTTGTGTTTTCGTGTGTTGTGTAAACCTATTGATGTAGCTATTGTAACAAAACCTAGAGAGCCTAGAGGTTTTTATGTTTGCTAACTCCTGATGAGGGATGTAACCGGCCAATTTGGTGCCTGATCGATGGTTAGATGAAATGCGAGCAAATATCATTTGATAGCCTGCCTCGCCTTGTTTGGATGGTTGCACTTTTGTGGGAGATATTTTTTATACGGGTTAATGAAAGTTTGATGGTTTATGTGTTTCGGTGTTGGGATGAATATCTTTCATAATTTCCTTATAAATTACATGCCTGTAAAATTATACATCTGGTTTTGGAAAAGAAAATTGTTTGGATGACACGCAATCCAATTCACACCCCGTGTCGCAGTCGCCGTTGTTGCCGCAGAGTGCGATGTGACAGGGAGCATGGCCCGCCATCTGGCCGTGGCTCTCGTTCATTCCGAGCTGGCGAGCTGAACTTGGTTCAGGCCCTCGATAGAGAGCATCCATTCACACTCTGATGCTCCTTTCAGAATACAGGTCTCTGAATACAGGCCTGCACATCCCGAGGTATTCTTGTGCACAAGAAAATACAAGTGCAAGAATTTACAACTATGCTCCCCATCATGCCTTCACGATTCTGCATACCAGGACCCCAGTATGCCCAGTCATTTCACTAATGAATGTTGAAGGCTGGAACTTTTCCTTAATCTGAAAAAGGTATGCCCAGTCATAGTAAATCATGCATATTATTAGGCGATATACTTTTTAAACTTCAAATATTGCACTATTTAAACTGATCTCACGTTTACAAATTAAACCCACTGCTGGGTGGATGTCAGACTCTCTTCAGAATGACCTGGTTGATTGTTAGATTCTTCAGAATGGCTCGGCCCATGGTCAAGTTCTTCAGAATTTATTGGGCGATGCTCAATTGCCACCTTCTCTCCACATTGACAATAGGTTGCCACCTTCCCTTCGCATCTGTTTACAATGGTTTGCCTAAATGATCGTTAGGCTTCCTGTTCAAAAGAAATAAATGATCGTTAGGCTTGACATTTGATCTCATCCAATTTCTCAAGAATTACAAGACATTTTGTGTGTTGACAAGTACAGCTATGCAGTGGAAGTGGGCACTTGGTGAACATGGCAAGTAATGCTGTATGTATTGCTTAAAGGCTGTAATGGATATATATATATATATATATATATATATATATATATATATATATATATATATATATATATATATATATATGTATATATATAGATAGATAGATAGATAGATAGAGAGAGAGAGAGAGAGACACACACACATGATAATGATACAGAAACAGAACTTGCATGCATGTTTTTTTGCCTTTCTGGTGTATGGACATGCATTTCGTGTGAATTTATTTATTCAACTCATTCATCTGGAGTGAACTTGGTGCGGTGTCAAGATTTTCTGGTCCGTCGTGCAGACATAGAATATGTTTGTGCAATTTCGTTAAAGTCACAATACATTTTGTGGCTCACAGCTCTAGTTATGAAGTGGGAATGAGCACTTGATGAAAAGTGGCAAATGAGAACTTGATGTGTTCGCAGCCAGGGCATGCATTTGTTCATTGATGAGCTTGCAGAGGGATGTAGCGACTTAGCGTGCATTGCAGTCCAAGTGTAAGAGACAACAATGGCATGATAAATTTTGGCGATTTTGTGTGCCAGGACAATGTGCGATATGTGTGGTAAATAACAAATTATGTAGAGTTATTTATGCACATCAAGTTAAAGTCATGCTTCGCAAGTTTTGACTAATGGGGGTGTTTGGTTCCGACTGCTAAACTTTAGCTCTGTCACGTCAAAGAGAATCTTGTCATTTAGAAGTATTAAATAAAGTCTAATTATAAAACTAATTGCAGAACTTCTGGACTAATTCGCGAGACAAATCTAATGAGGTATATTAATCCATCATTAGTGGATGGTTACTGTACCATCACTGTTGCAAATCATGTATTAATAAGACTCATTAAATTCGTCTCGCGAATTAGCACCCATCCGTGCGAAAAAGTTTTTTAGGCAAATTTTATTTTATACTTCTAAATGATAAGATTCTTTTTGATGTGACGGGGCTAAAGTTTAGCCCTTGAGATCCAAATAGAGCCTAACACCCTGTTTGGATGTATCTAAACGAGAATGATAGCTTCAACCACCAGCCGAACAACCTTTTGGTTTTGGTTTTGGAAGTTTCAGAATTGCATTATATTCTTTTCTCATGCATATAGACTTCTCCATGGTTATGGCAAATCTGCTTATTAACTTTTTTTATTTCTATTATTTTTAACTGTTTTTATACACGTTGTAACGGTGAACCTTAGTGACAAGGACATCACCATGCTGGACATGCACGAGCCGGCCTCGTCACCAAGTTACAAGTCGTCACCAACTTGGACCGCGAGTTCGGTTCGGATTCAGCCGACCACCTTGCACCAGAACGGCGATATCTACCTCGTACGCCATCCAAATAAGGCGTTCTTAGATGCGTTGGAAACCTGACGACGAGACGCTTATTTTGGTTCTGGTCCTAACTCCAGAAGCCTCGTGGATCATTCTGTGTGACCACGACAAGGTGCTGCGTCACTAGTTTTAGATCTTTTCAGGCCTTGTATCGTGTCGGGTCTTAAGCCCAAGTTGTGGACGCTCCCCTGGTCGCCCCAACCCTAGGACATCCCTCTTTGCATAAGAACTCAGTAGCCGCCGCCGTTTAGGGTTGGGTTTTGTTTAGTTCTAGTTTTCTATCAAGAAACTAAGATCGGTCATTGTAACTGTGGCGATAAGTCCTTTTATTGTGATTCAGGACCCATGTTCTTGTTCTCCTCGACTATGGTGATTAGTCTTTTCGAACCGAGTGCTTGAACCCCTCTTGTGATTTGCTTCAACTATATTTGCAATTGTTAGATTGCGTGTTTATACCATCTTGCTTGTGCCCTTCGATTCGCTTGCGCGGAAAGCCTTCTCGGCGAGGTCAATCAAGTTGTGTTTGGTTGATAACAACGGAGTAGTGGTGTAGCGGTTGCAGGATTCGAATCTTGCTGATTTGAAGCCGGATCGTCAACATCGTGTCCTCCACCAATCAAACTTGTCCTACCTCTCGAAAGATCGAGCCTTGTCCTCATCACTTAGCAGTTTTGCGGTGTTCCTCTAGTTAAACAGTTAATCAAGAGATTTCAAAATGGCAGCAACGAACGGATGGTTTCTGTGGCAGAACCAACCTGAATTATACCGGCTCAAGTACGCGAGTCCATTCCTGAGGGCTCCAACGTGCTTCAAACGGTATAATCCCTTGTCCTGTCGGGTAACGTCCCGATAAACCACCGAATACAGGATCAAATAAGGTTACCTCATACGAAGGTGAGTCCAGAGATACAGTCACCATCATATTTTATATCACAGGGAATTACATTACAAGAGTTTCCACAGTAGTACGAAGTTTCAAATTTAGAGAAAACATTACAAACTGTTAAAGTTAGGGTTTTTGGCAGCGGAAAACATACGCGATGATTTACAACACGTCGTCAAGACGGATGTCATGCTAAGCCGGGCACGACATCACTCGGTATCATCAGTGTTGGCCGGGGACGGATCCTATTCCACGGACCAACCGTCTGGAAGAGCACAGGGCCAAGACAGGGGAAAAGTAGTGTCTTCAAAGATTTTACCTGAAAAATATATAACTAGCAAGACTGAGTATACTAATACTCAGCAAGCCTTACCCGTCTCATGGTATACTTAGCCATGTAATTAGACTTATGAAGGCTTATAATGGTTCTGGGTTTAGTTTTCAGCTGAAAAGCAACAAAGAGTAGATCCTTAATGTCAACTTTTAGCTTTCAAGTTCTATGTGATTATTCATTCTAGGTAAGCACCTATAGCTATTCAAGCATGGTAGAAACTTTAGCCAAACATCATCTTTGATAACCATAACATTGCTCTTGTTACTCTATGTGACAAAGGGATCAAGCAGTCTCAATTTCCGCGAGAAACGGACGATTCTGAATCGAATTTCCAACCTTGCAAGGATAAACCTAACTCACACGTTTGGAACACCAAAGAATCGTTCCGAAGCAACCGTTTGACTTTCATTCCGACTTGTGGACAGGTCCACCACAAGCGACTGCAGGACCATACGCACTTCCAAAGTGCAGGACGTACGCCTGTAGCGCGACTACATGTCCGTACTCCTGGTTGCTCTTGCAACACGTATTCCTACATGTCGAATCAAGTAACCAGAAGAAGCAAATACGAGTGGTGGGAGGTATGTCCACTCCTCGGGCCGATTGGTTACTAGGCTTGCCGCTTACCCAAAACTCACAGCATGTGGTTAGTACTTTCAAACGCTTAACCCCGATCACCACACACTGCGACCTTATCAAATTCAACAACACAGACGGGGTATCATCTCATCCATGATACTTCACATTCTTCCCGTCCGTCATCCTTATAGTGATTGCAGGAATGTAAACATTACAATTCCTATATCGCGCGAGTGACAGGAAATCACCCGACTTCTACCGGTCCTATTAGCATAGCAGCTAGTCGGACTCAAGTTCTAGTGTTCAGTACATCGGTTCCTGGAATTATGTAGCTAGGGTTCCAAGCAATTCCTAAGAAATTGATGCATGGAATTACATAAATAGATATAGATTGCAGCGTAATTAAAATAGTGGGTTATGTCCGGGGCTTGCCTTTACTGGTGGGACTGAAGTCAGGGATGCTAGTATTGTTGTCTTCCGAACTTTGGTTCGGGACTTCAAATAATCCCTTGGTAATGTTCACTTGGTCTTCAGAAATATCCTCTGCAAATTCTTGGAAGATCTTGTAGGTACCGTTGCAGAAGTAGTCGTATCTACATGTAATGCAACATTACATTCAAGGTGTGCACATAAAACTATTGAATATAAAACTATCTCATTTCACAATAAAGTTGCAATCCAACATTCACTTAACATATTACTCATATAACACCCTACAAGATCTGAAACTAAACTTAGATAGAGCTTTAGGTGGTTAACTAGTTAAGATGGGTGTCACTGCGGTTGTCGTTTGGGCGCCGCAGATTGCTGTCTTGACGCCGCGGGAACCGCTCCCGCATCTTCTCCTCCTGCTCGGACCAATCGTGCATCATATCACGAAGGCCCGCAACAGTTTTCGGCCTGTTCCGCCCGAAATCCCTGTATATGCCCGGGTCGGTGATACCGTTGTAGAAGCAGTCGATGATGTCGTCCTCCGAGATGTTCGCGATGGTGGCGCGGATGTCGAAAAAGCGATGCGTGTAGGACCGCAGAAGCTCGTTACGTTCTTGTTTGCACTGGGCAAGATCGTGTTGAGTACCTGCACGGGTAATCGCTCCCTGGAAATTGTCGATGAAGACCTTCTTAAGTCGTTCCCAGGAGTCGATGGAGTTGCTGCCAAGGCTCTCCAGCCAAGTGAGCGGTGCAGGATCCAAAGCCATCGGGAAATAGACGACTTTGGTGATATTTGAGCCCCCTGCGACCTCAATGGCCGTGGAGTAGCAACGGAGCCACTGCTGGGGAGCCTGCTTGCCGTCGTACTTGGTGATACCGATCGGCTTGAAGCCCTCTGGGTACTTGTAGCTGTTGAAACGAGCAGAGAAAGCAGGGAATCGATCGCTACAGTCAGTACCTTCAGTTTCGACTTCTTCGCGGGTCTTGCGCCTGGAGGAGATCATGGTGCGCGCGTCGCGACCTTCATTGATGTGCTGGCGCAGGTCCTCCGGGGGAGGTCGTCGATTGGCCTGTCGCAGATGACCCCCTTGCGGTGGCTGTTGCCTCCCGACAGGGGCCTGGCTCCCACGTGCGTTGTCGTCGTTGATCTGGTGTTGAGGACGGCTACCAGCCGTTCGACTGCGAGCCTGACTTCGACTCTCGTCCACGCATTCTTCCCGGATGATGGATGCCGGATTGTGTTGATCCAGCTGGATCCAAGCCCTCTGCGCGTAGAGGAGTGCTTGACGTACCTCCGGATCGTGGCTACGCTCGAGGATGGCCGTCACCCTGGCGATGTTGGCCACCGGAGTCCTGAAACCCCGCTCGCTTACGGCAGCAAACTTAGGGTCGAGCTCGCGATGCATAGATCACCTTCGCTCGTTAGCCCTCCTCCGCCGGATTGTGCGGGCCCTGTTCCTGGCCCTCCGCGCCTCACGATCGGCGTCGTTCTCGTTACCGGCGTTGGCCGTGATCTCATCTTCGGAGATCGCTTCAAAGTTGTCGATGAGAAAGTCCCCACCGTCCTCGCCTTCTTCAGCCATCAGCACCTGGCGGGAGGAAAGGTCATGAGAGCTTTCGTCGACTAGTTCAGTCAACCCCTCCGCCACCGCAGCCAATGGCCTGCCTTCTTGGAAGGGCAATGGCTCGAGGTGAGCCACAAGTCGGCCCGCTGCCTCGGGTAGATCGGAGAGCATCATGCCCCTCCAATGCACAATGCGCCCTTTCGGTAAAGAAGTAATCACCAAATCACCGGGACCAGAACAACCCGAAGCCCCCCGACACGCGGTGGCTTCAGGCTTTCCGTCTTGGAGCAGCAAGTCCAGATCTTTCTCTAACATGGAGAGGGACCCAGATGCGCTGGCCTCCTAAAGATCAGTGGCCGGTTTGCATGAGCCGAGTTGAGTCCGACCATGCGAATCCCTAGATTGGAACAAGTCCAAACCAGGGGAAGTTGTCGCAACATCAGAAGAAGTCGAGCTTGGAGCAGACTCCATCTCGACCTGTGCTGCGGAAGTATGGAGCGGCGAATTGTCGAGCTCGTCGATGAACTTGTCGAGGCCGCTGCGAGGATCCGCAGCGAGGGTCTTTGGCTTCATGTCGACGAGGAATCGCCGAAAATTATCCGCACCATCTGCGATGCAGACCCACGACCCAAAAACAAACGTCGTACCCTGTGAGGGAACTAACCTGATGAAATTAAAAGACGCCATCAAGCTCGCGGGTGGATCTTCGACGCGCCCCCCTACCTGGCGCGCCAGCTGTCGGTGTTTAACCGGCTGCCCACCGAGGGATATACCTAAGGTGGTAAGTTTTGGGTGAGGAGACGCCGAGATCAGGAACTCGAAGGTGCAAGGAACACAAGACTTTTAAACAGGTTCGGGCCGCACGGAGCGTAACACCCTACATCCTGTATGGTGGTTTGTATTCCCTTTGGTGTAGAATGACCTAATAATCTTCTGTTTTTAGGGGGTCCCTGACCTCCCTTATATATCCGAGAGGCCAGAGTTACAAAGATGCTAACCAACCTCCGCTGAGGGATCATACCAGAACATATCTCGAGTAGATCCCCTCCATGTTGGTTAGCTCTATCTTCTATTTAAATGGGATAAACAAGAGATAAAGAAAATGAATAAGAGATAAGATGAACTTAATCTCTTAAACCTCTTTAAACTACGCTACGCGCCCAGCCCGGTGGCCCCGGGTCTGACAATGGGCTATTTGTTGAAGACTACAACAGAGTCGATTGGAAACAACAGGGGTTCAGCCGATAGAATTGGTAAAGAAGGGAGCTATCTATACAGTTTTAGGAAATCTGCTGATTTCATTTCGGAAGAGAAATCGGCATGAGCAATCTCTGTATATGAGTAGAAAAGATTAGCCGATTTGGGTTCATTTGAGGTTAAATCGGCTGATATAGAGAGGAACGTTAAAGGTACAATACTCCAAGGAAAGAACAAGGAAGGATCAGGCCGATTGGATTTAGTTATCAGCATGTTTTTGCCTAACTGATGGTTGGTGTATCGGCTTGCCTTAGTTGACAAGGGTACATCCGGTTTAGCCGATTGACGTGCTTAGGTCGTGCCTAACAGAGGCGTGTCTACTGTGCTAGCTTACTGATCTAGGGTTGTGTACTTTGGTCTGGGTAGCCGATTGATAGGTGTATCGGGTTCCTAATTGATTGATGAAAGCATCGATTACTTTAGCAGAGGGGTGATTCCTAAAGCAGCTGTGTCTTAACTCAGATGTGCTTAAATGTTATCCTAGGTAACTAGGTGTGGTTGTATCGGCTTGATTACGTCAGCACAACAATGGAGTGACGTACAGTCGATGGGGTTATCTAAGTTAGACCTGTTACAAGAACTAGGTGGAACAAACACTAATATCGGACTTGGCTGATGAGACCACAAGTGCGGAATTAGACTAAAGAGGATGTGGCTGATGGGTTTGTGCCGATGGGACATGTTCTACAGATGTGCCGCCGATTGGAGTGGGGTTAAGGGTATATGACCGATAGATATATAGCCGATTTCCTAGCTGATAAATCAGCTGATAGAAGTGTGTGGATAAGAATGAGAAACTAAGGATTAATCGATCATATTTGACCGATATGGAAAACAACTAGAATCGGCTTGGATCAACCGATAGCAAGAACCCTAAGATCGTGTGTGTATCTCCGATACATCGACTATGTGCAGCCGATGTAGGACAGAACAAAAGAATTGTATCGGCAGTAGCCGATACTATAAAGATAACAACCGTATCAGCTAACCAATCGATGGTAAAAGCATATCAAAGGAAATGCATCGGTTGACAGCGGTTACAATGAAACATCAAAGATGCAATTGAAACGGATGCTTAGTGGTTGAGCTAATAGCCGGCGTTGAAGCATAGCTGCAGAGATGTATTGGCTAAGCAGTAGATACACACGGACTAACAAGGATCCTTATATGAAAAGGACCTTAAGGAGACTGCAATCAAGACAAGGACAAAGTCTTGATGGCAGAGATATGAGCACTCGTATGAAAGGATTAACTAATATCACACATCTCCACTTGAGACATACACCCTATGATTTACCTTTCAGCTACGACACATGCATATCACATAAGGTACAAATAAAGCATTCATTTCCTAGTATTTAACCTAGACCACAAATCAAAGACTTTCAACTCAAGATCACAACATAAAACTTGTAGATTTTGACCTAAGGATTCAAACAAAACTGATTTTGTACTTTTATAAATTTCTTACGAATTTCTATGGAATGTAGAAGTTCACCGATTTGAAAATAAAGAAAGCTCTGAAAATTTTACAAAGAACACTTTAGAACTTTCTAAATCAAAGCAATTAAGTCCCTGGTCAGGGAAAACAGAGAATAGGAAGATAACGATGATGTTCCGGCAAAGGGGTCGCCGGTATTAGGAAGATTCAGTGGATCAGGGCAAACCTTGGGGTAACCTTAGTTGTGGAGGATAATAGGCGGAAAGTAAATTCCCACGGTGAAAAGGATTGGCGATGAGAAGTGCTCGATGGTGACGAGGTTCCGTGGGTGACGAAGAAGCTTGCCAGGGGATTGTAGTGGGTGGAGGATGGCCGGAGAGGTATTTCTCACGGTGACCTGTGGTGGTGGTGGTTGGCTTTGCCATGGCGATGATGTTCCGGCATACAGGGATCGAAGAGGCTCGATGAAAGAGTCCAGGAGCTTTCTTGAGGTGTTGTGGTCTTGCTCGAACAATCGGCGAGGAATAGGAGCTGCTGGACGTTGTGGATTTATGGGACGAGACGATGGAGCCGGATTGGTTCGCTATGCCAACTTCTCCGCGAACCTCAGGGTTTTCCTGCTCACGGGCTAAGCCTCCTCTGCTCACGCGCGTGTGCTGCAGAAACACGGTCGGCACACCCGCGTAGCCTCCTGCAGGACCGCCGCGCTTGGTTGCATCTTCTGCGCACCGCTCCTGTTTTGCTCCCGCATCCCTAGCCCTCAAACTGCTCGTGCGTGGCCTGCTGCCTTGCATGCGCACACGCCTGCAGAAACGAGTCGAGCCGGCCACTGGCAAAACACTTCCGCTCGCACTCGCGAACGCGCCGGTTCGATTCCGCTCGGACCTCCGGGTCCTGTAACTCCGTCGTCCTTTCCATCTGCTGTGACGCCATTAGGACCGGTCTACCACCGCCGCCGGTCTTGCGCTGCGCGTCGAACCCGCGCCGCGTTGCTCCTGCCCCGACCGCCTCGTGTCGCTACGTAGCTTTTCCTTCCGACTCGCCACGCCATAACCGTCACCTCAGTTTCCGCGAGGGCCGTGGTCTGCCTGCATCTGGGCCGTGCCTTCCGCTGCCTTCTCCTCGACGGCCTTCGACGTCCTCCACGCGCGGCCTCGCTGCTCCCGTGCGAAACCGCCCGCAGCCTTCGCACTGCGGCTCCTCCCGCATCGCGCGTGACTTCCCTGCACAACAACTCGGTCGCGGCCTGAGCTCGCCCAGCGGGGACACCGCCATGCGCTGCACGTCGCCGCCCTGCACGTCGTTGCCTTGCACAGCTCCTCCTCTTCTTCCTGCTGCTGGACCCACGCCCCGGGCTCGGCCGCCCACATCTGCGCCGCCGCCTCCGTGGCCCGCGCCCGCCGTCGCCTGCGCTGCTAGCTCCCGCGCACGCCGTCGCCCTGCGCTGCTAGGTCGCGCGCACGCCGTCGCCCTGCGCTGCTAGCTCCCGCGCACGCCGTCGCCCTACTACTTCCACGCGCCCCGCGCCAGCGATCCAGCGCGCTTGTGCCCCAGCGCCGCTTGCACGCCCCGCACGCCGCCAGCGCCAGCTTCCGCGCCTGCTCCACGCCGACCCGAGCCGCGCCGCCCGCGCCGCGCTCACCCAGCGCCGCCCGAGCGCCCGCGCCGCGCGCCGAGCTGCAGCCGCACCCGCTCGCGCGCCGCCACGCTTGCGCCCGCACGCGCGCGCCAGAGCGCGCCGCTCTGCCGCCGCCTGGAGCCGCACCGCCCAGCGCCCGCTCCGCTTGCCACTGTGCCGAGCCGGGTGGAGGAGAGGAAAGGCGAGAGAGAGAGAGAGAGAGAGAGAGAGAGAGAGATACCGCCGGTGGAGGATAGGATAGTGCCAGATAGAAGAAGAACAGAGGAGAAGGAGAAAAGGGATTTCCCAAAGACTTATGTGCGAATTTAGAAAATTGCAGGGACCTTTCTGTAAAGAATAATTTCTCATCAATCTAAAACTCTAATGAAGAAATGCCCAAAACGAAAGTTGGAGAGTTTTTCAAACTCTACAACATTGCTTTAGGGCTCAAGTTCAAAAACTCAAAACTTATATCTTTACACGTGAAATTTTGAATAAAGGTTGGTTTTGAATTACTTTTGTCCTAAAGAGTGTAACTTCATAAAATTCAGGACCTAAATGCAAGCATTTATGACATGTCATGATGACGGGATAGACACGTCATAATGATTGGATAGACACGTCATGATGACTTGCACCTTTTACGCTTTAGCCCTGAGTAACTTTAAGAATTACTTTTGTAATTCAACTACTTGCACAAAAGGACTTGTACTTTTATAAAATTACATAAACACCCTTATTTTCACAACTTTACCCAAATTTTTATACAATTCAACACATACATTCCAAATAAAACTTTTGGATAAATATATATATATATATTACAGAGGATAAAGTAAGAAGAACATGTCTGCAAAACCACCCTTCACTTTTTAAAGTTACCTCCCATCCAATTACACTTTGTAAAAACAACCCTAGTTTTTCCATAATTATAAAAATACCATTTTTATTTGCACTTTAAATTTTCAAAAGCTTCACATAATCACACATGAGCTTTACACTAACAAGCACATACTTCACACTAACAAAATATATGTCTAGCATTACAGGTACATGAACAGTCACAGTTTCTTTGCAATTTCAGATTGCAAAACTTTACAGACAGATCCTTAATTGTCTGCCCATGTTTCGTTTATTTCAGTAGTGTATTTGCTCTATTATATTGACACAAACTTACCAACAAATGTTGGTTACGAAACATATGCTATAGCAGCGGCGGCTCTTTTTTATCAAGTGATGTTGCTTCCCTGCAAGATAGCCTTCAATCTCCTGGCTTCACCTTGATTCTTTAAAACAGGACTAGGGTGCTGAGCTAGACTAGATTAGTTGTGTTTGCGTTTGGCTTTATACAATTTCTCACAGTGAGTCTTGCATAGTCAACATCATTGCAAATGTATCTTGTTCCATTGAGCTCAGCTGGGATACACCTTAGCACGATATGCATGGACCAACTGACAGAAATTTCAACACTGTGATCCTGAATTTCTCTTGCGCGGCCTTTAATACACAATGAGCCATAGTTTGTGGCATGGTTGATTGTCTCCTTAAGTCTTTCTTGTAGCAAGTTCATTTCTGACTGCACAAAAGAGATTGCCGTTCAGCTGTTGATCCTCCGGTTCTTCACTCCTCGCTTCCCTGTGCATCAATAACGTTTCACGGATAAATATGGAAACTGACCTTGTCCAACTATAGAAACAGAATTTAGCATGCAATTTAATTTTCTGTTGCCTTTCTAGTGTGGTTGCATGCATTTCGTGTGAAGTCACTCAGTTGCAATGCATTACCATTACCAGGTACAATAATTCAGTTGCTCTTGTCATCAATAGCCAAATGGACGCTTCTAGGATTCATGGAAGACTAGCTTGTACTCTGTTTATCGATGAGCTTTCATGTGGTGTGTGTTGGCAGCGTTGCAGTGTTTATTCATGGATTTTACATGAAAGGTGACATCAATAATATCACAAATACTCATGCCTTTGCATATATACCTAGATGATAAATGGACAATCTGATCTATGGTTAATAACAAAGTATGCCAAGTACTTTGTGCTCATGTCTTCGCACTTGTCAAATGAAAAGCTAACACTTTAGGTGATATCTTGAATTTACTTGTGGAGTTGCACTGTCTCAATAACAATTGCATTAGGAAAATGTACATTTTGCTATCTTGAACAAACCACTTCGGTCGGACAAAAATCGGGTTCAATTTACTCCCATGAATTATTCAATGGGTTCGATCTACTGAATTGTTTATTTTTTCTTTGCGTATAAGTTGAGGTTCAAGTTCAAATTTGAATATCCTTCTGTAGGCCGTTCATATAGGTGTAGATTCTGATGAGATAACGAGAGGGAAGAGCAGAGACATTTTGCACCAAACTCAAGGAATGGCACAAACCTCCCTTGCCATACCGAACTCCCCGCGCTTGGCTGTGCCCGCAAGACAGCTGGGGACCTCCTCTGCGACTCAGATGTTAGTGTCGGACCTTCCCTGTTATACAGATGCTAGTGTCCCGAACCATGAGAAGGCAACTTGTCTTTCCTTATTTGCTATCTTGATGCCGCCACTTAGCCAACTGGTGCTTGCACCGGGGTTTTGGAATCAATGGTGAACTTATTTGGCTTCCTCCAGCTTCTCAAAACATACAAGTCCATATTGATATATATACCTCCGGGCAAGCTTATGATCAAGTTAATGGGGTTCTTCTACCTGATGAAGGGAAGAAAAGTTATAGTGCGTTTATGAAAGCGTGAAATGCACATATATATAGGCTCTAAACGGAGCTAAGACTTAGCATTGTGTCAGTTCATTTTTGCTAGCTTCTGCATGCATTTCGTGTGCAGTCATTCCACAGGAATGAAAATATTGGTTGCCAGGCCCATTCGGTTGCATCCGTTGTGAATTTACGCAATTGTTTTGTGTTAAAAAAGGAAGTCGAAATTTGGTTAGTCTACCAAGTATATCACTCATAACCATTATTGTTGGCAGACAAGTTCCCTTGCATGTTTTCTTAAAACTAACTTCAAGAGACTGTTGCCATGCAGCAGGGTTCGTCCCAGGAGAACGAAAGCATCACTGGCCTTGCCACTTGGCTTCTCCAATTTCTCACAGTGATGCCTCTAAGCAAGATATTTATCTTATCCCTCGAGTGTTCTCTAGTAGAATAATCAATCTCACATCACGGTACATGTTATGGGGACCAAGTTCCGAAGTTAAACTATCTAGTTGTGTGGTTGCGGTCTAATGTCGACGCTTAATTGTATTGATGAATGCCATGGCACATGACACATGAATAATAATATAATTATTGAGATCAGTTGGTGGCTAAGAGGCATGGGTCTATCAATTGTCACATAATCCACAAAGTCTTAGCAGTCAGCACAAAAGGTGGACATGGGTTTGCTGCTAAAGAAACTTGCCATTGTGAAGACAAGTAAGTTGATAAATTGACCGCGACGAACTACTTAATCATCTGCCAGAAAAAACTTTGCATTGTGCATTGGGAAAAATAGTAATAAGATCATTTTGAAAATAAATCACATAACTTGTTTTAATTTGTGATTATAATTTGAACTGGCAAGCAAAATTTGACGAAAAAGTCAGTTTTAGGTACTAATTAACTTGTCGACCAAACTTCGTTTTCTGGTTCAAACAAATAGGATCTTCCCCTGCTCAGCTTCCATCAAGAACATAAATCACTTAGAAAACATGAAGTCCATAACAAAGAACACAGAAACTACTGTCTACTGACACTCCAAGAAGGCAGCAATATCCTGATTCTCGGCACCTGGTTCTTGTTGCAAAGCTTGGCTCATAAAAGGATTCGTTCTTGAATTCTTGTTCTTCTGTCGCCCATGTTCTACTGCATCCAAGACGCCTCTACTTAAAACTGACCTCGGCATACTTGTGGCAGCAATAACACTTTGCGGACAGTACAATGATAAATGGGTTTGGCATTTGGCTTCTCCCAATTTCTTAGTGTAATTTTTGCATGCTCATGATCAGCAGGTTGTTTGCCGTAGGGAATGCCAATGGCTTAAACATGGTCATGTTGCAAAAGTAGAAATGGTTAGTTTTACCTCTCGGAAAGAGGAGGGTGCTGGGACAGTGTAGCAAGAATATGAACCGTAGCGAACCAAATGAGGAACAACGGAACAAACAACCGTAGATCGTTGGACTAATTAATAAGATGGCTTAATTAGTTATAAGAATGCTTTGAGATTCATGTGGATTTTAGAAGAGGATCTACAGAAGCAATTCTCTTAATCATTATTCATCTTGATCAGCCCGCCCACCGCCAGAGCTAGCCTCGAGCTGATAATTGTTGCAGGGTGCAGATCCAAAAGAGTGTGAGGCTTGCGCTCAGGAGGCATTTGCATGCAGTTGTCCATATTCTATTGCCACCTTTACTATTTTTACATAAATCGTGTTTGATAGTTGATTTCCCTCGACATGCCAGTGACAAATATCCAAAAGTAGGTACATGTAAGGTGTTTGTAGACTGAGCATTTGGTTTCTTCCAATTTCTCACAGTAAACTTTTGTGTAGTCACGTATTAGTGACTTGTTATCACAGGAAGGCCTCTTTTTCTTACCGAAACAGGAGGAGAGTTCCCTACTGATTTGATCGTTATTGTAAAAAGGCCTACTAGAAGGCAACATATTGGATTGTAAATATGTAATTTGGTTCTAGAAGTGTGATTGGAATGGACACTTGACGGCAGCAGCTGTATCATATATATCATATAAGTTGCTGAAGCCTGACAAGCATATATGGCATATGAACAGAAGTAACATATGCATGATACCAGTAAACAACTCCGTGCATTTGTGTGAACTCACTCTACTGAAATGATGCGTAGCATGTTAATTCCATTGCATCCACTGTGGAGAGTTATCCAATTGCCTTTCTTGAAACCAAAGAGTTAGCCAATGGTAGTCTAGCCAATGTGTCGTTAAGCCATGACACACACACACACACAAACCCCAAAAGATCATAAACTAGGCCAGAGAAAGAAATTTTTATATGTTATGTACATCAATGTTATAATCGCTTGACCAGTATAACTAAATAATGAAAAAGGTGATAGCAAATGATGGTGAGGGAGGCAAATTTAATTCTCTTAAATTAAAAAAGAGCTAGGCGTCCCAGGCTTTCAAGCTACATACCGAGTTCTTGATTCTGTTGCAACCAGCTTTCCTCAGCATCAAAGATCTTCTATCTGAAACTAACCTTGGCATACCAGGGACAGTAGTGCTACATTGCGATCAGTAAACGTAATGATTGTGCGTCGCATTTGTCTTGTTCCAATTTCTCAAAATAGTTTTTCATGCATGGGTAAATTTCTCACGCACTAGTGTCAGTTTGGTTGGTTTTGACGTCTGACATGCCAATGGTGATAAAATTACTTGATGAATGGTTGTTAGATGAAAGTGGCAATTGTTAGTTCCGGACTCTCTCCCTCCCCTCCGCCCCCCACCCCCCCCTCGTAGCATGCTGTTATAGCGGTGCGTGTACACGCATTTCGTGTGGAAACTCATTCAACTCGAGTGAAGCAGCCAGTGATCTTAGTCACAAGTGGTGGGTCCATGAACTAACCTTGGTACCGCGCGTGTAACCGAGGTGAAGCCCGAGTCCAGTCCGGGACTGCCTAATTCATTTCACTTGCGAGCAGCTATCAGCTGAGCTGGTGGCTAGGTGCCAGGAGCCCATCTATCACTTGTCACATTGTCCACAAAAAAGGCGCCTTGTAGCACAAAAGTGGCTGGTTTCAATATTTTAGAAGGCTGCCCATCCTTCTTGCTGCATTCTGGCCAGGTCCAGGACAGTGATTAACTTTTTTTGCTAAAGAATTTAGAAGCTAAGAGAGTCGAAAGTGAGAGGTGCCTAACCCTTTTTTTTTTATCTCGAGAGATGCCTAACCTAGTTACAGTTGTTTAGGTCACCAAGACACTAAATGAAACAGAAAAGCAAAAAAAAAAAAGGAAGCATCAGTTGAAGCCTTGTTTGTCAAAATTTTCACCCCGAAGAGATATATAACACAAAACTGGTGAGCAAACAAGCGTTGCTAATTTTTGGTTCGTGGTTACCAGTCATCTTCTATTGTCTATTGGCTAGAACGTTATTATCAACAACCTTGCTTCAATAAAACTTGAACCATAAAAATCGCCCATGGGTTTACTACAAAGCTGTCTATGAATATCCAAGTGGTATCAACCCTCTTTGTGATAGAAGGAAGTATAGATGGATCTTGGGGACCATGTGGCCAATAGGTGTAGCACAAGTTCAAAATTTGGACGTGATTAGAGCATGGATGAAATGAAATGAAATGAAATTAGAGAATTGCTCCGGGACTCTCTTCTACTGTTTTTATTCTTCCCCAAGGGGCCAGGCCTTATCTAGAATCCATCTTTGCATGAAGGTGTGTGCTAATGAACTTTTCATTATTATCTGCACGTCCCTTGATTGAAACTGTTCCGGAAGAATTGTATTACAGTATGACCAATTAGTGAAAACTATGACCGGCAGTTCCAAGGCCACCAACTTGTAGTTTTAATGCATCAGCGGCCCAAGACAGTGGCCGACTCCATTACGGAAGGGCTCAAACCATTCCATCTGTTGCACCTCTCTCCCGGAGAAATCACACTTCATGATTCATCTTTCGAAACTGAGCTCGACATGCTTGTGACAGCGGTGCATCTTGAAGCACGACTCCCAGCTGACTGGACAGGGCATTTGGTTTCTTCCAATTTCTCGCAGTAAACTTCACATAATGGGAAGCGTATGTGACTTGTAATCATAGGAAAACCTGTCAGAAAGCAAGATTCGACTGAAAACGTAAAAGGTGCTAGATATGTTCTCTAAAAGCATCGGACACTGTAAAGCTCGATGGAAGTAGCAAATGCAGGACAAAAAAAAGTTAATATGATTTTGTACATCGGTAATAACACCCTATATCATTTGTACATTCCTTGCTCAACTCACCCATACTTTTGGGCTTTGATGAGCTTTTTCTGGCGAAATTCATCGAGACCCGTTTGGAATCTTGGAATTGAATTCCATTCTAAAAATTATAATTTAGACACAAATCTATTAAGCTAACATGATTATATACGGAATATATTTGTATACTATTGTTGGCATACGAGGGAGATATTTATGTGCTATATTTCTACTGTAGAGGAGCGAGTCAAAAAGCATGGTATAGGTTACGGAATACGGAATAGAAACATAGTTATTTGGTGGTGTATAAAATCAATTTCCATCTTCCTCCTATGAATTTAGGATATGCTTATATCCAAACTTTGGAACGTGGTTGGAAAGTGGTGGGACGTCAAATTCTAAACAAAATAACCAAATTTATTAAGTAGATTTCAATTCCTCCAAAATGAGAAAATCCAAACAGCCCTTATTTATTGAAATCTTTTCAGCACTCGGGAATAAGCAGATGCAGACGGCTGGAGTGACCGTAGAAAACCCGGACAGAGGCAAAGATCCTATTGCAGAATACTCAGTGCGCTTGTTCTCGTTTCACTTAGGCTGTATGCTACTAGCACTGTCAGACTGATCTAGCCCATTTCAGCTGCATTACCAACATTACCAATTGCATTGCTTTGAGTAGACTTCATACCAAATTGCACTGAATATCTACAGCAGTAGTTGTGGCGTCATGTCTCGGTCGATTACTCCATTATTGTTGATGATGGCCAAGGGACGTGACATGCCAGCAGCAACAACACTAAAAAGTGTGGTTCGATCACGGAAAAGAGTGGCCCGATGATTCGTCACATTGCCGTCCACAACAAAGGATCTATCTTCTAGCAAAGTTAAAGGTGGCATCTGTCCGTGCTCTAAAAGGCCGCCCATCGTTTTGCAAACCCGTCCATGGTTCACCAGAAAAAGATGTCTGTAACATACAACTTCTTATGTGAAGATGGACGTACTAATTTAGAAGCAATGTCACTTACCGTCTCCCTGCTGCACATGTAAAAATTATAAGGGAACGAGACGTAGCTCGTGTGGCAAGCGCTCTAGCTGTGGAGCTCCCGGTCGCGAGTTCGAGACGGTTCGACGCGACCTTCAAATTCAAATCTGAGTGTAGTTGTAGTTCTGCTAATATAGATATGAACAAGATACTACGGCTGATACTAATTGGTGTGGTTATTATCCCTAGTGTTCAGCAAGTTTGATTTCTCAAAGTTTTTAACATTTCTACCGTTCACCGGTCGATTTCTTGAACATGCAGATGAGGAGGGGGAAAGAAAAGAGCTTGCGCTACTGTTGTTAACAGCGCCGTGACACTTTGACACTGACACCAGGGGTCGCTTGCATGCTACGATCAGATTGCAAACCGTGTCCAAAAGCTTTTTTTTTTTTGGTTTTTATAAAAAAAAGGCAAACAACGAAATCAAAAGCCCAACGGCCCAAAAGGTTTTGCAGCGTCGATAAATTTCCTCAGGTCGAAGCACCGATGCAGCAGGCGGATGCAGAATCTATCCCTACCAAAAAATTTTCTTAAAAAATCTAGCCCCCATGCACACCTACTCCCGGCATACAAAAAATTAAAATTGAAAGGAAATGGCTGGAAGTGGGGGGAAAAGGTGGATCGAAGCAGGAAGAAAGCGTACCATATCGCCAACGATCCTCATCCCTGGCATCATCACCACCGCGCTTCCCTTTCGCTCTCCACTGACGCCGACGCCGTAGTAGGTGAGTGGGCCCAACCGCCAAACAACCCAGGCGACGGTGGCTCCTCGAGTGCCGCCGGCGAGCGGCGGTCGGACAGCCACCGCGCCCCGGGCATGCTCGGTGCTCCCGTGCCGTGGCGATCGCCGGCGGAGCCCACGGCGGGGGAAGGGATAGTGGGCGGCCGGCGGGGCCCACGGCCACCCGAATCCGCCTGCGGGCGCGGCTGGCTTTTGAGGCCGCGACCGACGGGCGCTCTGCTCTCTTTCGGCGCGGGGTCAAGGGGGTGCGGGGCCCACGTGTCAACGGGCGGGGCCCGGTCGGGTTGGGTTGGCCTCGCCGTACGTATCCAGGGAGCCACGATTAAGCGGGCCCACAGCGGTGGGAACACCGCTGGGATCTGGTGCGTGCGGGCAGTTGGGATTGGGATGGGAAGTGGCAGGGGGCTCCACCACTTCAATTGCGCGACGGACGGACGAGTCAGTGCCTGTTTGGATCCAAGGGAAAGAGAAAGAGAAAGTGCAAAACTTTTGCTCTTTTGCACTTTTTTTGCATTTTTGGATCCAAACACCCCAAAGTGCAAAAGGGCAAATGCTACCGTAATTTTGCTAATTATGGATTAATTAGGCTTAATAGATTCGTCTCGTCATTTAGTCCTCATCTATGTAATTAGTTTTTTAATTAAACTATATTTAATACTTCTAATTAGCATCCAAACATCTGATGTGACAGGAGCAAAAATTTTACCATTTGCCCTTTTGCCATTTGCTCTTGGATCCAAACAGGCCCTCAGAAGCACGCCTGGTCGGAGAGGAGCAGTGTCCTCGCGGTTGTTTTGTTACGTTTGGATGCAGGCATGCTCTTTATTAACATTCTCCATTTTAAAATATAGGTTATTTTTAAAATTTTAAATATATAATTTTTTATACACCTAGATACACACGATATCTAGATGTATAGTAAAAGTTATATATTTAGATTTACCAAAATAATCTATAATTTAAAACAGAGAAAACATAATAGACATACATATGAGTACATCGCAACACAATTTTTATAATATATATTACACATGTGCATTTTTACACGTGGTGCATGAGAAAACACGGCTGGTATGAGAAGATTTTTTTTCCTCTAATAAAAAGATAGTGATGGATATATAGACTCATATTTGTTAATTGTTCCAGAACCATACTTTTTTGGATCCACGTGTGTACATGCGAATTGACTCTATTAGATCCAACTATGATGAACTATTATAGCACCCATAAGATTTGAAATGTGAGTTTAGTAGCTACTCATGAAATATGTAACACATGTAACATAGACAGTTACATGTGAATAGATCTGGTTGATAAATCCATCGGTGTCGAAGAACCACATTTATAACCATTTCAAATGAGAACCAATAAGAAACCATCAAAGAAATCTTCATTGTCTCGTGAATATCATTTAATCACATCACTACTATAGAGAGATATAAATTTAAAACTCTTTGTATTGCTTAGCTATTTGATTGGAACAATTGAAAACATTAACCGATCATTACCTCATTTCTAAGAGCAACTTCAGCACACCCTCTACTAAACCCTCTATTTTGAAAAATGCCTCTAAATTCTCTCATCCACCTAATTTCTAATTTTTAGGAGATCTTTATGGAGTCTTCTATTATAAGTTAGAATTGAAAGTTATTGCTGAACTTGAAGTAAATTTGAAAGCCTCTGGAAGTATAGGGCAGACATTCAGAAAATCTGAATTAAACATATATCAAATAAGGGAACCATACAATAAATTCACGTGGATTGTAGTTCAGCGACGAGTCACTGACACATGACAGCATCAAATCAGGGGGGAGACCGGGGGATTTCAGCCGGCCAGCCGCAGAAGATCCGGAGCCGACCCCACCGGCGCCGGTGGTGCGGTGGGCGAAGTGGTTACACCAACGCGACGCCAGCCCCCACCAACCCAGCGGCAGACACCACTTCCGCCTCGCTCCAACAGGCCCCTCCTCCCACGCGACGGCGCGAGGAGCACCCACCGCCGCCGCCGGGGGCCGCACCCACGCAGGCGACTATGGCGATGTCGGCGCCGCCGCCGGCCTCATCGTGGCTGGAGTGGACCGCGGAGTACACCAAGGCGGCGCAGGCGGAGTCCCGCCCGCCGCCGGAGTGGGCGGCGCGGGTGGCTGCGGCGTCCGCGGCCGCGGGGGAGGGCGGGGACGTGCCCTGGTCCGCGGGGCTCGCGGAGGTGCTGGCGCGGGCGCTGATCTCCGGCGGCGCTGCCGCGCCCGCGGCCGCCGCCGCCGCCGCGTGGAAGTACGCCGAGGCCGCGCTCGCCGCGCGGCTCGCGTCCCCGGCGCTCCTCCTCGCGATCCTCTCCACCAGGTACGGTCCCGGCGCTTCGCCGGTGGCGGATTGTGTCTCCGGTGGTGTGGTCCGTGGCGGGTGGTGGGATCGGGAATGGCGAATGCGCGTGCGATCGGCGCTGAGCTGTCGGGAATCGCGAACGGATCACTTCCACCTCGAATGCACGCGAGCATTTTTTTTCCCCTCCCCTTCCGAGTGTACACGGGTTTACAAGGAAGCTGGTGTGCTTGGCCCCAAAAAGTTGAGGGGAAAATGTGTTGACAGTGTGAATGCAATCGACAATGTAGATAGATCCTAACAGGGGAGAAATGACTTTTTAAATACTAAAGTCAGTTGGGTACTTCGGCAGGCTGATTCAAGTCTTCACTGGAAACCTCGTCCTGTTTTTCGAGAGAAGCAGAGTCTTGTAATAACAAACCCAGTTAGTTTGACTTATGTTTTGGAATTTGAAAAGTAGTTAGACTACCAAGTGGCAAAACACACTTAGCACTAATTATTTCATTGCTCGCTATTGCTGTCGTGCAAGCTGCAAAGTTTGTGGACCGTGTGGGGTATGATGGAGTCATGACTTTTCACAGTGTTGTTTTCATGGGCTTCATGTGTTCTTCTGGTCGTGCAGGGTCATTCCTCAGCGGTTTTCCAGGCCAATGGAGTATAGACTCTATTTGGAGCTCTTGAAAAGACATGGGTTCAGCTTCCACTATCAGATGAAAGCGGCAAATTTCAGAAAGTGCGTTTTCCCCCCGACTACTCCCTGTAGTTTTCTAATGCGCTCCATGTACCAATCAGTAATTTCTAATGAGAATCTGAGTCACAAGTGCAGTGATCGATATGATTTAACATTTGTTCATAACAACATTAAAAATGAAATTTCAGTTTAAGGTGTTTGTAATTATAATTATAAAAAGGGCTATACCAGTATAGCACCTTCTTCTATCTGTATAGTAGATATAAGTGGCTGTATCCACCATTTGCACCTAAGGGCTCCAATTTTCCTCTGATGGAAAGTCTACTTGTCTTGCAGTAATGAATATAATTTATTCTGTTGAACTTGTCAAGGCACAATTTATTCCAGAAGTTTTTTCTGCAAATTTCCTTATATTTTTCTTTAGACCATTCCTCATATTCTTCTATTCCTATTACCTTTGTTATTGTTCATTGTTAAATGAAAGTTTAGTTTGTTTCTTGTAAATAAGATTGTATGTGCTTATATGTGTGATTTTTTTTGGCATCATATTTTTGTGCCTTGCATGGTTCTCTAATCGTGCATTCTATTCCTCTAGCAGTCTCAACTGCAATAGTAAATTTGTAGGGTTAAATTTGCTGGAACAATAAGAGGCCCTTTCTAAAGCCTCTCTTATGTTTGCAGGATCATGGATTTAATAGACGAGAACCTTAGCCTTTCCAAGATATTTGGCATTTCTACATGTCAACCAGGGGTTTTTGTTGTGCATTTTGTTCTCTGTATTTTATGGCAGTTAGTTGATGTTGTTTTGGATGATGAGGGCCTGTTAGAGTTAACTCCAGAGAAGAAAGCTCAATGGCCAACCAGGCCTGAAGATGTGAGCACGTTTGAAGGAACTTTTACTGAACAAAGAACTGAGAAGATTGAGAAGTTACAGAAGATGAACACTGTGACAACTATGGAGCTCATTGAGCATCTTCTTCGTAATAAAGTAATTACTCGTATCCTATCATTGGCACGCGAAAACATGTATGGCTTTTCAACTTGCAGTACTCTTTTACTTAGTTGTTTCAGGTCTTTCTTCTTATCACATGGAAATGATGGATTCATCTATATGCAATGATTGGTCATTAGTAAATTGTCTCCAATAAATTAGTCAAATAACCGTACTGCCTCTGTATTCCATAAGCCCATAGACCTCAAAAACTTCACTCAAGCTTATGGAAGTTGCTTTGGTTTAAACCTGTTTGTGTGGGTTTCAGCTTTTGGGAGCTAAAAATAATTGCTCAAGATATGCCAGAACATATCAGAACCAATATATTTATGTAATGTTCCCTGTATTGTTTTTCTCTGTGACAATGTAAACATTTAACTTGATATTCTAGAAGAACTCAGGGTTATGCCAAAGGAAAACAAAAAGGTTACATTGGCTGCACTTGTGGTATTTGACTTGTCTTACTTCTTAAATAACCAAGAAAAGTTTTGATAGAAACTGTGGCAATGGGACTCAGCTTTCTGATGGTCTGATGGAGTGATTGGTGAATGCTAACATTAAGTTCATACTGCAGTAGTTCACTGGAAGTTCATGACTGAAACATAGCAGTCATCTTGTGTTCATATAAATAAATGAAGTAAGGGTGAAAGGATAATCCCACTGAAGATGCCAGTTGAATATACATGCAATTTTCCTTTTTTCCCCTTGTATGTGTAAAACCTTGCACTTTTTATTTAAATAACATTGTTGAAAATCTCAAATGTTTCAGGCAATCTCACTGGGGAGCATTTACTAACCGGTTGCATTTGCTTGCAACAAACTCATCTACCTTACAAAATTCAGCAATATCCTTGGAACCATTTCAGCAATTGATTCTAGGTGATTGCAATGTATATGGAGAAACTAAACATAATATGCGTAAAAGATTCCACCCAATAGTGGCTTCTAATCCTCTATCTTCACCAAATGGACGATGCCTTGGTGCTAGCTATTCTGCACTATGGATTCCCATCGATATGTATCTTGAGGATTGCCTTGATGGTTCAATCGCTGCAACAAATTCTATTGAGATTTTAAGTGGTAATTTCATCCATTAAATATAAATAAATTCCTTGGTTACCTTGAATGATGAATCCATTGTTTATTATTGCTTTGGGCTGCTGCTAAATTGGTGGAAATTGCAGGTTTGGTCAAGGCTCTTCAATCAGTCAATAGATCGACTTGGCATGATGCTTTCTTGGCCCTTTGGGTGGCTTCACTTCGCCTTGTACAAAGAGTGAGTCTTCAATCTTCACTATGATTTTTGAGATTTCTGACAACCTTACAGTCTTTCACAACCTAATTTTGGCCTTTCGGAACAAGCAGGAAAGAGAACCGATTGAAGGTCCTGTACCTCACCTAGACACACGACTATGCATGTTGTTGTCTATTACAACACTAGCGGTTGCTGACATAATTGAGGAAGCAGATTCACTTTGCAATGAAACAGAACTCAACAGTCATTCAAAAGAAAAAAAATCAATCGGTAATCTACGGAATGAATTGATGCTAAGCTTACAGATACTCGGTGATTATGAAAGTTTGCTTGTTCCTCCTCCATGTGTTGTCCCAGCAGCCAACCAGGCTGCTACCAAAGCTGCAGTGTTCATTTCGGGAATCAGTATTAATAATGGCTACATGGAAAATGTCAATGGGATGAATTATTGTATGTGTCTTGAAACATTTATCTTTGAATTACATAAATAGTTGGCAATCTAGTTTAACATTATAGTTATGGATGCAAGCTAATCTGAATATAAATCCTCTATAATTTTGTCAGCTGGAAATATGCGACATTTGATTGTGGAGTCATGTATCTCAAGGAATTTACTGGACACATCAGCTTACTACTGGCCTGGTTATATCATTAATCATGCCAACTCTGTATCTCTCACACTCCCTAGCCAACTTGCTGGGTGGTCATCTTTCATGAAGGGTGCACCATTGACTCAGTCGCTGGTTAATATGTTAATATCAACTCCCGCTCCCAGGTGTGTACCTTCTCCCCCCTTGAAAAGGTAGCCTTGCATAATTCGCCAAACTTTGGAATTGGCAATTACCAGGGCCTCATGATTCACAAAAAGAAAAACATATTTGACCATAATCATCATGTATGTAGCTGTGTGCTATGTTTTTTTGCTTCAAAAAAAAATCAAAATAAGCAGCTGCATTGTAGAAGGATGTGTTAAAAAAATCACAAGAGCTGAGCTATTAATATCCCTATATCTCAGTATCAGCATATTTGTTAATTCTCATACTTCGTTGTTGGTAATAAATCACTGAATGAAGCTCATAAACTTGATGGAAGCTTGGCAGAGGTCGAGAAGTTATTTGAAGTTGCAGTTAATGGGTCAGATGATGATAACGTTTCTGCTGCCACTGTTTTATGTGGAGCCACTCTTTTACGTGGTTGGAATTTTCAGGTTAGTAGATCGTAATTTTCAGATCCATAGTTTGACTACTCTTTGTTGATCCTATCATTGATTAATTTAAAAACAGTCATGTATTTATGTACATGGAAGCAGCATGCATTGCCTTCTTTTGTTTTCTTGGAGAACTAATCTAACATCTCGCTGTTTTGAGGTTATTAATATTTAATATTCAAACGTTGTGGTTTCCTATCTTGTAGGAGCACACAGTTCGGTTAGTTGTTAAACTGCTTTCACCATCTGATCCAATTGATTATTCTGGAAGAGAGAGCCAATTGATAAAGCTTGGTCCAATGCTCAATGTTATTCTTTCAGGAATATCTGCTGTGGACTACGCTCCAATCTTCTCATTCCATGGCCTGGTATGGTTAGCATGGCCACATACCTTGACTTATACTTAACAGTTTATATTTATATTTTGATTCTGAACTGTTTCCTCCCCATATCACCAGATTCCAGAGCTGGCTGCTGCTCTTATGGCAATATGTGAAGTTTTTGGGTGTCTTTCTCCAAGTGTTTCCTGGACACTGAGAACAGGAGAGGAGATATCTGCTCACACAGTCTTCTCAAATGCATTCATTCTTCTGTTGAGACTGTGGAAGTTTAACCATCCACCACTTGAGTATTGCGTAATGGGAGATGGTGCTCCAGTTGGCTCGCAGCTAACTCCTGAGTATCTTCTGCTATTGAGGAATTCCCAGGTTTTATCATCCAGCAGTTTGGCAAAACAACGAAATGTACAAAGGCAATTACAAGTTCCTACTTCACATCCATCATGTGAGCATCCTATTTTTATGGATT
The DNA here is from genome assembly GCF_002211085.1 of Panicum hallii. Lineage (NCBI taxonomy): Eukaryota > Viridiplantae > Streptophyta > Magnoliopsida > Poales > Poaceae > Panicum > Panicum hallii. Next base: position 7,044,204 of record NC_038043.1, on the reverse strand, counting down.
CGTTTCCAAAGTTGAAGTTATGGTATCGGCAACACCAAGCTTGTCTGGCCTCAACTCTCTCTGGACTTGCTCATGGGACACCTGTACGTAACAATGTGGACAGCCTTCTCAATCTGATGTTCAGAAAGGCCAATAAAGGAGGCACATCTATAGGTTCTATATCTGGAAGTAGCAGCATAAGTAATTCTTCCGGTCTTGGTGGTGACGATCTACATCTTTGGCCTCAGTTGCCAGCTTGGGAGATACTGGAAGCTGTTCCATTTGTGGTTGATGCTGCTCTTACTGCTTGTTCACATGGAAGATTATTCCCACGTGAACTGGCTACAGGTTAGTTGTGTTCAGTTTAACGCAATTTTAGAAACTAACACAACTTTTATTTGAGAATCAAGAGTAATAAAGAATACTAAACCACCATGCTCATCAGGGTGCTTGTCCATGTCTTTTCATTTTTCAGGCCTGAAGGATCTGGCTGATTTCCTGCCTGCATCTCTTGCTACAATAGTAAGCTACTTTTCAGCCGAGGTAACTCGGGGTGTTTGGAAGCCCGCATCCATGAACGGATCAGATTGGCCTAGCCCCTCCGTGAACCTATCCATGGTTGAAGAGCACATCAAGAAAATTGTAGCCGCTACCGGTGTTGATGTTCCCAGGCTAGTTACAGGTGCTCATCCTGTTACCATTTCCTGCCATGAGTTGTGCTACAGCCAACATGCTAATTTTCTTGCAGAGTATTAATCCAACTATGATATATTGCAGGTGGAAGTTCTTCAGGTACACTTCCATTGCCATTGGCCGCTTTCGTGAGCCTCACAATCACATACAAGCTTGACAAGGCATCAGAGCGTTTCCTTAACCTTGCTGGCCCAGCTCTAGAGAACCTCGCTGCAAGCTGCCCGTGGCCAAGCATGGCAATTGTTGCAGCATTGTGGACCCAGAAGGTGAAGCGGTGGAGCGATTTCCTAGTGTTTTCAGCTTCGCGCACGGTGTTCCACCACAACAACGACGCGGTCATCCAGCTCCTCCGAAGCTGCTTCGCTGCTACCCTTGGCATGTCATCCACATCAGTCTGCAGCTGTGGAGGTGTCGCTAGTCTTCTGGGCCACGGGTACTGCCCTGGCGGTTTCTCACCAGTTGCGCCAGGAATCCTGTACCTTCGGATATTCCGGTGCATCAAGGACTGCTCCATACTCACCGAAGACATACTCTACCTTCTCATGCTCTCGGTGAAGGATATCGCCGAAACAACCGTGCCCAGACAACGGTCAGACAAACTAAAGATGACCAAGTATGGTATGAGGCATGGTCGTGTATCTCTTTCCGCTGCAATGACACAGGTGAAGGTGGCGGCATCACTGGGCGCAACACTCGTCTGGCTATCCGGCGGCACAGCCCTGGTCCAGTCGCTGATCCAGGAGATGCTCCCCTCGTGGTTCCTGTCCGTGCAGAACCTTGATCAAGGTGGGACCAGCGGAGGCATGGTGTACAAGCTGGGCGGCCATGCGCTGGCCTACCTTGCAGTGTACTCGGGCATGTTCGCCTGGGGCATCGACCCGACTCCGGTGTCCCGGCGTCGTGAGAGGGTCACGCGGTCGCACCTGGAGTTCCTAGCAAGCGCCCTGGATGGCAAGATCTCGCTAGGCTGTGACCCCTCCCTGTGGCGTGCCTATGTTGCCGGGTTCCTGGGCCTGGTGGTGGAGTGCACCCCGTGCTGGGTGCAGGAGGTGGAATTGAGGGTGCTCAAGCGGCTGAGCAGTGGGCTACGGCAGTGGGGCGAAGATGAGCTCGCCGTGGCGCTCCTCCGCCGCGCTGGGCCTGAGGCCATGGGCACCGCGGCCGAGCTGATCCTGGGCAGTGAGTGGTGACGCCGATGCGCGTGCACGGCCGTCGATGATGCTGCCGTCTGTACATAGTCGTGACAATGTGTATGTGCCATGGCGTGTGTTGGATTGATTTTGTCGTTAAAATTGTTAGACGCTTTGATCTCGCTAATACTAGCCTCTGCTAACCGTCACTTATCTGGTTTTGAGTCAATCACCATCTAACAGAAACCCTTAGAAAAACAAAATAAAACGTTTTAGAACTTCTCTTGGTGGGCCTGTTTTCAAGTTCTTGAAACAAAGTTTAAGGGTTTACTGAAAAAATAAAAGTTATGAAGTTCGCAGAATCCCTATGATACAAAGGGAGATGTAAACTATTGATCGCTTGGAAATACATGGAACTACTGTCCGGGCCAAGTGGTCGTACCTATTTCAACGTTTACCGTGGCAGATCCGTTTGAATTATTCCGGTTCAAGTGCGTAGACCATCGCTATACAGGTACATAATTGCAACGCACTTTAAATGGAACAACCCAATGGTCTATCGGGTAACATCCCATGAAACCACCGGATTCCGGATCGTCAGGCGTACCTCGCACGAAGGCGAGTCTACACCGTTACATTTTTACAACATAGTCATATTAATTATTACAAACCGGTTTCTAGTAAAGTACTGCAAATCTAACTGAAACAAATTTATACAGACATTGTTTGAAAATTTCAAGTTTTAACAACCGGTTTCTAGTAAAGTACTGCAAACCTAACTGAAAAAAATTTATACAGATATTGTTTGAAAATTTCAAGTTTTAACGGACGTCGGTGCGTGTGTATATAAACCAAAATTCGAGTGGTGGGGGATATGTCCACTTGCCAGGCCAATCAGGTATTAGGCTTACCGCGTACCATATTTATGGTATGTGGCTAGTACTTTCAAACACTTGACCACCACTACCACGCACTGCGGCCTTATCAAATTGATCAATACAGACGGGGATGGTACTGCACATAATCCCCGTCCGTGATCCTTATAGTGATTGCAGAAAAGTAAACAATCAACTCCTATATCGCGCGAGTGACAGGAAATCACTCAACTTCTGCCGGTCCTATTAGCAGAGCATCTACTCGATAAGGACTCGAAAACATTACATAGGTTCCTAAGTTTCATGCAACTAGGGCTTCATAACAACTCCTAACACTTAATGCACAAGATAGATATATAGCAATATAAGTGCATAATTTAAAATACTGGGTTATGCACCGGGGCTTGCCTTCACTAGTGAGGCTGGGGTCAGTGATGTCAGTATCTTCCGAACCTGGGTTCGGAGCTTTCGAGAGACCCTTGGCGACGTTTACTTGAGCTTCAGAAATACCCTCGTCGGGTTCCGGGATTAGCTCGTAGGTACCGTCGGCGAATATCGTCAAATCTACATGATATGCAATTGATTTGAAGCAAAGGGTTATTATCTTAATATTTTGTTTTCACGATAAAGTTGCAATCCAACAAGAATATAATCAGTACATCACTTCAAGACTTAACTAGTTTGTACAAACAACAAAAAGATTTGAAAACAAAACTTAAGTAGAGTTTTCGGTGAAAAATTTTGTTCAAAACGGCTATTTGGTGAAGGTTACAGAGCTGATCGGATCTACTTAACAGCATATTTTTTAGACAGCTTATCTAGCTAATTGGGGTGTGCATCAGAAAAGTCCGATCTGTGCATACTGCATCGATTGTGTTTAACCGATTGATGTGTTTTATATCGGCTGTGCCTTAGCCGATACCTGTATGAGATGTTAACCTGGATAACTACTTACGCATCGGCTCAATTTTGCTTTGGCAAAAGTACCCGATAGAGGTGTAGCCGATCGACGTGTAATCGATGAGCGTGTGGCCGATGGGTGTGTAGCTAATGGGCGTATATCTTACAGACGTGTAGCCGATTGATGCATGCTATTTTATAGAAAGGCCCTTAGAAAGAAATAGAGGCTTGCATTGGGGTCCCTAATCGACTTGAATAGAATAAGTCGAGCAGCGGCGATTAAAATCCGGCGAGGAGGCTTACCGGTGGCGAGGAAAAAGTGGGAAAAAAGGTTCAGGAGCTCACGGCGGACTTGGGGGTGGTTGGAATCGTAGAAGGAAAGCTCGGAGGCGGCGGTTCGACTAGATACAGAGCCGGCGAGGCGAGGTTCCGAGGGCGGCGATGATGGTCCGGCGACTGGAGTGCAGTAAGGCGAAGGAAATCGGTCAAGGGGCTTCGGCGTGGAGATGTAGTGCTGATGATGCTCTTGGCGAAGGAGGAGAAGGGGTGGAACTTCGGTTCGATTAGAATTAGCACGATGGCGGAGATTAAGATCACCGGCGCGACGTTCTGGGCTGCGTGCGCGGGAGGAGGAAGAAGAGTGGGTCAGGAAGGGGCAGTGAGATGCGGCGGTGCTAGTGGAGTACGAAATCGGAGAGGAGGAGCGGCGGAGATGGCTGACAGCTGATGGTGGTAGACAGAGGAGCTCCGGCGAAGTAGTCGAGCGGATAAGAGAACAGGAATGTGGGTGCGCGTGAGGGAACGGAAGAAAGGAGAAGTTCACTAGGCGCGTTCCAATGCTTAAAAGAGGTGCGTGAGCGGGCGGCAAGCAGCTGCTGGTGGTCAACGGCGCGCGTGGAGGCTCTGGCGGGCGGCGGCACGACGCGTCTGTGCGAGGAGGAGCCAGCGGGGTCGGTTAAGCGGCGGGCGGGCGAGCTGGCGGCTAGGTGGCGCAGGAAGAGCGGCGAAGGGGCAGCTGGCTGTGAGGGAAAACGCCGGCGATGGGCGGTGGGCGGTGCTGCAGAGAAACAGAGAGGGGGAAGCAGGAGGAAGAAGATGAGGACCTGTTCATAAATTTTGCAAAAGTTTAAGGAGTTCACTGTAAAGTAAAATTTCCTTCTAAACCATAGTTCTAAAGAAAATATGCCCAAAATCAAAAGTGTAGAGCTTAAAAAGATCTACCACTTTGCTTTAGGTTCCAGCTTAAAAATAGTTAGGGTTTTAAAATTATTTTAAAAAGTCAACAAATCATTCAATTTCAAATAAATCCGAAATGAATTTTACCTTTTTAAGGAAACCTTGGAGTATTTACACTTCTTACAGTGGTTAAAAAGTAAAAACTTACATTTGCAAATCAACCCTTCACACATTTTTAAAATTACCTCCCATTTGTACATAATTTACAAAAAGAACCCTACTTTTTCCAATATTACAAAAATACCCTTTAACGTATATTTAAGTCATTCATCAAAATAAATACACACTTCACACTAACAAGCACAACTTATACTAGAAATTAGTATGCCTAGCTCCTAAGTACCTGAAATATCACAGCCTCCCTCCCTAAAAAGAATCTTGTCCCGAGATTCCGGAACAGGATAGAATTGGAAGATTAGATATTTAGTTTGGCTCTAAGGAAGTCTGAAAAGTTACGTTGAAGATAAAACTCAATTTTCCAAGATAAAACTGTTTCTCTTGTTGTGCTTCTCTCTTTGGTATCCAGTATTCTGATCCGATGTTCAGTATAAGATAGGTCTGGCTCGATTTTGATGGTTTGGAAATTGATGACCTCGGTAGGAATTTTGATGCATTTCTTAAGTTGAGATACATGGAAGATATTATGAATGGCTGCTAGCTAAAAAGGAAGTTGAAGACGATAACCTACAGGTCCACAAGTTTCAAGAATTTCAAAAGGTCCAACATACCGAGGAGCGAGTTTTCCTTTCATACTAAACCGTTGAACACCTCGGATAGGAGATACCCTTAGATATACAAAGTCACCAACTTCAAATTGCAATGGTTTCCTTCATTTGTCCGCGTAGCTCTTTTGTCGAGATTGGGCTGTCTTTAGATTACTTTGAATGATCTTTACTTTTTCTTCTGCTTCAGTGACAAGATCGGGTCCAAAAATTTTACGTTCGCCGGTTTGAGACCAACTCAAAGGGGTTCGGCATCGGCGACCGTATAATACTTCAAAAGGAGCCATCTTGAGACTTGACTGATAACTGTTATTGCAGGAGAATTCTGCCAAAGCTAAGCATTTATCCCAATTTTTGTCATATTGGATTACACAGGCTCTAAGCATATCCTCTAGGATTTGATTTATCCTTTCTATTTTTCTGTCTGTTTGTGGATGATATGCGGAGTTTCAAATTAATTTGGTTCCAAGAGAATGTTGGAGTTGCTCCCAGAAATGAGCAATGAACTATGTCCCTCGATCAGAGATGATTGTCTTAGGTACTTCATGGAGACGAATGATTTGGTCTAGATATATCTCGGCATACTTCTTAGCATTGTAAGTAGTATGCACAGGAAGGAAATGGGCGGTCTTGGTTAATCGATCAACGATTACCCAAATAGAATCATGCCTCTGGGAAGTGTTGGGTAAGCCAACGATGAAATCCATACTAATATCTTCCCACTTCCAAGAAGGAATGGGTAAAGGTTGAAGAACACCAGCAATCTTTAAGTGACTGGATTTAACTCTTTGGCAAATATCACACTTAGAAACATATCTTGCAATTTCTCTTTTTATGCGAGTCCACCAAAAGTTCTGTCTCAGGTCTTGGTACATTTTGGTACTGCCAAGGTGCATAGAGAACTTGGACAGATGTGCCTTGTCCAAAATTTGTTTACGAAGCTGATGGTCCTTGGGTACAACAATACATCCTTTGAACCATAGAATTTCGATGTGATCTACTTGAAAACACTTATACTTTTCTTGTCCCTGAGCTAGCTGTTGCTTGATGATTTTGACTCCTTCATCATGTAGTTGTGCTATAATGATACTATCTTGAAGTGTGGGTTCAACTGCTATATGATTCAAACTATCTTGAGGAATAATCTCAAGATTGAGCTTTCTCATTTCCCAACAGAGAGTTTCACTGAAGGTTTCTATTGATAAGCAATGGCAATGCGCTTTGCGGCTAAGTGCATCCGCAACCACATTGGCCTTGCCTGGATGATAGTGTACTTCTAGATCATAATCCTTTATAAGCTCTAGCCAACGTCTTTGTCTCATATTTGGATCTGCTTATGCAAAAATGTACTTGAGACTCTTATGGTCAGTGTAAATGTTGCACTTAGTACCCATAAGATAATGTCTCCAGATCTTAAGCGCATGGATAACGGCTGCAAGCTCAAGATCATGGGTAGGATAGTTCTGTTCATAAGTCCTGAGTGCTCATGAGGCGTAAGCAATTACTCGGTTGTTTTGCATGAGTACACAACCAAGTCCGATGCCCGACGCATCGCAATAGATATCAAAAGGTTTGGAATTATCTGGCTGAGCCAAAACTGGAGCAGCAGTGAGGTGTGCTCTTAGAGTGTGGAATGCTTCTTCACATTTCTCATTTCAGGAGAACTTAACTCATTTCTTCAGCAATTCTGTCATTGGCTTGGCTATTTTTGAGAAGTTTGGGATGAAACGACGATAATATCCAGCAAGACCAAGAAAACTATGAATATGATGGACTGAAGTAAGAGTCTTCCAATCCATCACTTTTTGAACTTTACTTGGATCAACATATATGCCGTCATTGGAGATGGTGTGACCTAGAAATTTAACTGTATCTAGCCAAAATTCATATTTAGAGAATTTGGCATACAAGTGGTGTTCTCGCAATCGCTGAAGGATAATATGAAGATGTCTAGCATGATCTTCTAGATTTTTGGAATAGATCAGAATATTGTCGATGAATACTACGACGAATTTATCGAGCTTCGGCATAAAGACAGAGTTCATGAGATACATGAAATAGGCTGGTGCGTTGGTAAGACCAAAAGACATAACCAGATATTCATAAAGTCCATATCTGGTGGAGAATGCTGTCTTTGGGATGCCGCTGGGTTTAATTTTTATCTGGTGATATCAAGAGCGAAGGTCAATTTTGGAGAATACCTTGGCTTCAGCTATTTGATCGAACAAGATGTCAATACGGGGAAGAGGATATTTGTTTTGATGGTTACTGCATTGAGGGGACGATAGTCTACACATAGTCTGAGGCTATGGTCCTTTTTCTTCACAAATAAGGCTGGGCATCCCCATGGGGAAGCACTTGGACGAATAAAACCTTTATCAAGAAGATTCTGGAGTTGAACTTTTAATTCTACCAGCTCATTGGGTGGCATACGATAAGGTCTTTTAGAGATGGGGGCTGTACCGGGTTGTAACTCTATAATAAACTCAATATCCCTATCAGGAGGCATCCCGGGCTGATCGTCCGGAAAAACATCTGGATACTCACATACGACAGGGATGTCCTTAAGCTTGATCCCTTCTATGGTATAAACACAAGAGTTGATATATTCTCACTGTGGAAGATATAGAATAGTAGCTCTGTGATCAGGTGAGTCTATCTCAACCGCTCGAGAAGAGATATTTAATGATACTTGGTGCCTAGTCATCCAATCCATACCTAGTAGGATATCCATTCCTTCTAGGTTTAACAAAATTAAATATGTCTTTATCAGGTTGCTACCCAATTGAATTGGCACATCTCTACAGATTTGATTTGAAGCAATTTTACCGCCAGGAGTCGCTATCATACATGTTCCTTTAGTATGATAGTAATCCAAGCCTATTTTTGTTCCAAACTTTGGACTGATAAAGCTATGGGTTGCACTGGAATAAAAAAGTATAACTGCAGGTTGATGGTGTATAGTGAAAGTACGCGTCATTATTGGTGCACCCTCAGGAAGTTCGGAGAGAGTTGTGAAATTCACCCTCCCTTGGTGGACTTGTACAGTTTGCTTTTTGCCTTGGCCCTTGCTGCTCGCGTTGGAAGTCTGCCCTTGGAATGATTTCCTAGGTTGAGGGCAATTTTTGATGAAATGCGATGAACTGCCGCAATTGAAACAACGATTGTTGTTGTTTCCCTGGTTGAACTGCGGAAAGTTCGGCCTTAATCCAAGGTGTTGCTGCTGCTGTTGGGGCTGAGGCATTGGTGGCCTGTTGAATGTAAATTGCTGAGGGGGTTTAGCTACCCATCTGCCTGACTGATTGTTTCAGGGTGGGGCTCGTGGAGATGTATTCTGGACTAACCGATACCTCGGGGGTTGAGCACTCGAGGGTCCAGTGGGTATCTTCCGCTTCTTCTCAGCTCGATGGGCTAAAATACAATCTTTTTGAGTAATTGCCATGTTGACTAGCTCATTGAAGGTGTCTGTCTTAACAAGATGCAGTCGTTCTTTGAGCTTGGTGTTTAGGCCACGACGGAAACGATCTCGCTTCTTGGCATCGGTGTTTGCATGATAGCCCTCCTGACACAGGTGATTGAAGATCTGTGCGTACTGCATTACGGTATGGGTTCCCTGGGTAAGAGCTAAGAATTCATTGAGCTTCCGCTCAATGAGCCCTTCAGGAATATGATGCGCCCTAAAGACGGTCCGAAACTCTTCCCATGTGACTACATGTCCTTCTGGCTGCATGGCATAATAATGATCCCACCAAATGCGAGCAATGCCATGAAGCTGCTGTGCTGCAAAGAGTGCCTTGTTTGCTTCGGAGCAGGGTGCGGACAGTAGTGCGAACTTGGACTCAATAATGCGGAGCCACACATCCGCATCAAGAGGCTCTTCGATCTTATGGAAAAGTGGGAGCTGCGTGCTGAAGAAATCTTGGTAACTAGCAGAGGGATGTTCACCACGACCTCGTTGCTGATGACGAAACTGGTTCTGCTGTGCCTGCACTAGCTGATCAAGGAGTTCAGTCTGCCGTGCCATTACTTCTGCTAAATTTGGTGGTGGTGGTGGCGGTTGTTGGAAACCGCTAACTTGGTCTGTCCAGAAACCTTCAGGGGTTCCACGAGTAGCGCCAACCATCTGAAAAATGGAAGATGTCCCTTAAAAATCACCAATACTTACTTCCATTCTCAGAAATATACCGCACAAAAATAAAATATGTGGAGATAGCGCAACAGATAGATAGCTCAATAGATAACTGGACAAGAAACTCGGGTTATAGATGATACACTGGTAGCCATTACTATGTTACATCTTGGTAGTCCCCTAACTACAAGTCAAGCCATGCCTACACATGCCACATATAATACAACAAGTGGCCCTTAGTGTCGGTGTTTAACCGGCTGCCCACCGAGGGATATACCCAAGGTGGTAAGTTTTGAGTGAGGAGACGCCGAGATTAGGAACTCGAAGGTGTAAGGAACACAAAGCTTAGACAGGTTCGGGCCGCAAAGCGCGTAACACCCTATGTCCTGTATGGTGGTTTGTATTGCCTTTGGTGTAGAATGATCTAGAGATCGTGTTTCGAGAGGGGTCCCTGTCCTCCCTTATATATCTGAGAGGCCAGGGTTACAAAGATACTAACCAACACCAGCTAAGGAATCGTACCAGAACATATCTCAAGTAGATTCCCTCTGTATCGGTTAGCTCTATCTCCTATTTAAACGGAATAAATAAGAGATAAACAAGATGAATAAGAGATAAGACGGACTTAATCTCCTAAACCTCTTTAAACTAGTCATGTACTCAATCCCGTGGCCCCGGGTCTGACAAGCCCCCGAGCTCTTCATAGCTGAGTACTGCAGGCTCATCGAGTACCTTCGAAGCAGTCTTCGACTTCTTCTGAAGCTTCGTCTTGAAGTCCTTCTTCGAGTACTTGCTTGGCTGCATCGAAGCTATGAGGTGCTCATGCCCCGAATTTTTATCATGGTGTGCAATTTAAAAATCGCACTCCATATGTAGTAGCCCCCAAGCCTTAGGTTGAATCGGAGAATCAGGCTGAGGGTCCCATTAGTCTGTAATCCTCCTTATCTTTCAAAGAAATTTGAAAAAATAAGTAGTCGATGCCACGTATCCCGCAGCCCCCGAGCCTTGAATCAAAATCCCACAAATTTGGAGATAAGGATCCAAAAACCGTGGCATGCTGACCAAAAATTGACGACTTGAGAAATTACCAAAATGATGATACAAATGATGGAAATTAGATCGTGAACCCGAAAAACCCCTTTTTCCAGGCTAATTAGCCCTGAAAAAATGATTAATCGAATATTTAATCCAAACAGTCCACCAAATGACCCCTCATCTTCGGAATATTCCCAAAAAATGACCCTTGAACTTCGGAACAGTAACTTTTCCCCACCCCGCTGGTTATTTAACCCCGCGACAACAGTAGGAAAAAACTGTGCTTTCAATCTGCATTTTGGCAAGAACCGCCAAAATCCCCACTCAAGGCCAAGCGCCGCTGCCATCCCCCCAAAGAAATCCTCCCGCTCCAACCTCCCCGCCCCTCTCCCCGCAGCCCCCGAGCATCTCGTGGCAAGCGAATCGGAGATGGCGCCCAAGAAGTCAGAGATCGAAGGGAAGAAGAAAGAAGTGCAGCCATCGACCGCAGAGTGGACACACAGTAAGTGCTCCCTCAACTATCTAAACAAACTTGTTTCCGAGGGGTTACTGCAAGAAAAGAACCTTGTCAACTGGCGCCCCTCTTACCGTGAACCTTTCCCCATGGAGAATGTTGACGAAATCGTCACATTTCTCGATTTTGCCGAACGGGGATTGGCCCTCCCCTCTTGTTCTTTCTTCCGGGGCCTTCTGTATTACTACGGGCTTGAGCTTCATCACCTCAACCCGAATTCTATCTGCCACATTTCAATTTTTATCTATTTTTGCGAAGCTTTCCTCGGAATCGAACCCCACTGGGATCTTTTCCGCTTCCTCTTCCGTATCAAACCACAGCCCACATCAAAGAACCTTTCTGTTGCGGGGGGTGCCGGCATCCAACTGCGTCAGCAGGCCGGCGACAAATATCTCACATACAAATTCCCCTCCAACCTTCCCGGGTGGAAGAATCATTGGTTTTATATCGAGAACCATGCTCCCCACCTCCCAGCGAAATCAAACAGACCGCCTGTAGTGAGGCCAGAGTGGAATCTTGAACCTTCCGGTGGGGACATGGATCAGGTCAGGGAACTACTGGACATCATAGAGGCACAGAAGAAGAAGGGAGTGACCGGTGCCTCCGTCATGTTCGCATTTTTCAAACGCCGCGTCCAGCCAATCCAGCAACGCCATCGCCTGGGATTCGAGTACACAGGCCCCGCTGATCCTTCTCGCATGTGCGCAGAGGAATTGTCAGATGAAGCCGCGCTCCAGCGAGTTCAGCGGGTGTTGCTAGACGTGGATGCCGTGCCGTATGTGCCAACTTTGTTTTCCGCGCGAAATCCGCCCAAACCGGTGAGTATTCGACTTCTTTTTGTTGAAAACGACCTCTGTTACACCATTACTTAACTGAAGAACCTTCTGCAGGGACATACAAAGCTGTACCTCAGCTACCCACCGCGACCCGATATCCCCCGGCCGGACCACCTCCTCCCCAGTGCCGCTGTTGAGGCAAAAAGAGCTCGCATTGCCGCAGCTCAACGCAGCAGCGGGTCCACCGAGGATCTGGGCTCCCCGGCGGGGGAGGAAGCGGAAGAGGAAACACGTCTGGACAACCCCTCTGAGCCGATCGTGGGGTTGACCGGCGCTTTGCCGCTGGTGCCGCAAGGTCGTCGGATAGTGCAGAAGCGGAAGGCGCAAGAAGTCGAATCTTCCGGGTACCTTTTGCTTGCCTTACTGTATTGCCATATGCTGATATTATGTCGTACTTACAATGTCCTCCTGTAGTCCTTCCGGCTCCTCCTCTCGGGCCGAGCCCGAAAAAGAAGAGACAACCCCATCGGCCGCCGCGACCGTCACCGTTGCCGTGGCGGGGACCGCGCCGTTGGCTGGTGAAGTCCCGCCGCCCTCAACAGAAACACCATGACAGGCCGTGCGGATGAAAAGGGCCATCAAGAAGAAATCGATACTATAAGTCTACCTCTGGTTGCACAACACATATTTTGATCTTTCGACTTGTACGCTGATTGGCTTCAACTTTGTTAGAGCTGCAAGAGCCGCGGACCTCCAGCTGACACCAGCTTCGACTACCCCAGCCCCCGGGTCTTCGACCCGAGAGGAATCCTCAAGCGCTGGGCCAGTCACAGCTGCGCCAGCCCCCGAGCCATCGGCCCCAGAAGGGTCAGCGCCCGCGGAGCCAGCCCCCGGGGCAGACACGATGCTGCCCGACCTGCCGCCTCCCGAACTCCGACCAGTCGAGGTCGGGGCCGGTGGCGAGAAACAAGTCGAGGCCCCTAGCGCTGCTCCTACGGATGGCACAGGTAAGCATCTGACCGCCCCGGCTAGCCACCAGGATCCGCATGCTGTATGCTGAGAATATTTGTGATTGCAGGTGCTCAGCAGCTGACTATTGAAGAAGCCGTGGGAACCTCCAGGAGACCTATTGAGCTGCTCCTGGCCGGGTCAGGTTGTCGAGATGCCGTCGCTGCCGACCTGGCGGGTGACCTGCTGCTGACAGATGGCAATATAGAGAACCTCAAGAAGGCGCATGACTTTGCCATGGTAAGACCTGGACACTTTTCTGCCGGTGACTATATCGAGTTGCTTATTTGGATTTCCCTTTTTTATGCAGAGTGTGATAGCCCATTCCCGGAAACAAGCAGAAGAACTGAAGACCCTTGCCTGTGACCGCAAGGAACTTGCTGCCCTGAGAAAACGCCTTGACGACGAGAGGACGGAGAACTTGCATCTCGAGAAGGTCAACGTCGATCTCTAGCAACAACTCGAGGAACAGAAGAAGGAGCTCGAGGCACATAAGCACGCGCACCAGGAGCAGCTCAAGGAGCAAAAGAAAGCGTACCAAGGTAAGCTGTTGCTTCCCTCGGGTACTTGCACTGTATGACTCAACCTGGATTCTGAAAAGCTTTCCACCATAGAACTTAGGAGAATCTTAATGAGTAAAGAAGAGCTACTTACTTATGTGAAGAACCTGCTCTATCGCCGTACAGATGACGTCGAGAGGCTATAGAAGGTGATCGGCGACACTGAGCGACAGTTCGTCGACAGCCTTCAGCGAATCAAGACGCTGGGCGAAGAACTCGAAGACCTCAGGGGGGCCGCCCGGGAGCTGGTGGACATGGTGGATCCATCGGAAGAAGGCGAAACAAACCCTCAGCCCCTGCTAGAGCGGCTCCGCGAGGCCCCAAAGAAAGTATTCAAATTCCTCTCCGAGGCTCCTGTCACATGTGTCAACAATGCCCTTGCGATCGTGAAGTCCTTCCTGCTGAACGTGCAGCTGGAAATATTTGCTCAAGGCATGGCGGCGGACTGCACCGAGGATCAATTTGACAGATACCTCCTAGAGGCCCAACCTGTATCAGAACGTATAGTTCAAAGTGTAATGCAGGATTAGGGTACTAAAAACAAGTATTCACTTCCTTGTATATATGGTTTCTTCTGATGTCTCTACTTGTGTATGTGCATACATTCAGTGCAACACTGTCAAACCAGACTACTCTCTCCCTATGTCACACTATACTACACTAAGTGCATCTAGAAAGTCGACGATTTGGAAAAGACTAGAAATCGTCGAGGTTGGCCACAGAGGACTGGCTGCCGGAAGAAGAACGATTGGGCTGAGGATTAGGTTCAAGATCTCCATGCTCGGAATCAAGGTCGAAGACTCCTTCAATCTCTTTCGGATCTTCTTCTTCGTCTTCACTTTCCGATTCCACAGGTGCGATAGGAGGTACTGACCGCTCATGAAGCATATTGATATGGGCGATGACGTCATCAAGCTCAAGAGTAAGGTCATGGACTTGCTCTTGGAAAAACTCAATGACAGTGTTGCGCTGAATGATTAATGTATCACTCTCTACGATCTGATCCTCTCGGTGAATGATGGTTTCATCCCACTGTGCGATAACCTCATCTTTAGCAGTGATCATGGCTTGGAGCTCTTCAATCTGAGTAATCTGCCGGTTAATGCTTCCGTGATAACCTTGGGCTATACTGGTCATCTGGTTCATACCGCGGCGCTGATGTATCTGATGATGGTATTGTGCATTCATAAACCTGACCGTAGCACGTAGTGTCTTTTCTGCCCAATCTCCCAGTAAGTGTCCAAAGTGTGATACTCGAAAAGTCCACTCGGGGTCACAAGAATCTGCTGATGGGAATAGACCAATAGGATACCGGGTAACTTCATCTGGATGCTAGTCACAGAAAATGTTGATGGCTTCAAGAGCTGCGGCTTCAAAAGTGTCTGCTAGACGGTGATCAACCACATCAATCTCGATGGGCTGCCACAGGGATCGAGATGGATGCTGGGGAATAGTCATTTTCACTCTGCACCGAGGAACACCCTCTTCACTATACTCCACGCCAACATATTGCGGTGGCTCGGTGTAGCTAAACAACTGAAGTGATTCCCACAAGAGACGTGGAAAATCCTCCCAATGCAAGGCATTGGTGTGAGCATATCCCTCGTGGTCCCAAAAGATCTTCGGAAAATCTGCCATCTGAAGCAAAGATTCAAATGGTAAGATTGCAAGTTTTCAACAAAAATGTTTTGAGAAAACTGCGGGAAAAATGTGAGTTAAACTCATGGAATAGCTGAAATGCAGCTACCCTGCTGAAAACTCACAAGGTAGATGGAACGAGATAACCGATTCTGGTAATAGCAACGGCTGGAAATCAGATGGATGATATAGATCTTAAGGATGAAACAATAGATGCTGAGATACTAAGGCCTAAGGCTATCTGTATGACCATTTCAAGACTGCACTCGTGATAAGCAACATTCTAGATATCCTTAAAACAACAAGCCATTTAATTCATTTTGTTTAATCATGAAGTATGCATGCACGTACTGCTTGTCCTCACAACCAAAAACAATTGCCAAATATTTTTGGACTTACGTGGTTAGTTTCAGTAGCATAGCTAGTCGAGAGATCCTATTCGTTTAGAACCTATTGAGTCGGGGTTAGCGTACCTGCAGAGAAATCACAATTATATCATGAACCTTTCATGCCAGCATGTCATGAAAGCGTTCCCAAACATTACTGTTCACTTATAGAAACAACAACCGTACAATTCCCGCCGTACAGACGACGTTAACATACATTACTTTCGCAACGTATTCACGGGGATACCGTATAAAATGGGGGTATGAACAGCGATCACCGTACCCTATGCTTAACCATATACTCCCAATATAATCAACTTATCGTTGGTACATTGGCAGCATCTCAAGTAAGCCACTGCTTGAGAAACAGCGTTCGGTTCGCATCACCGACTGGAAGGCCAAGCTCTCTCAGTTGGCTGAGGATCCTTACCCTCTTACCTCATCGTCGAACGCGTCGTTACAGAATATAAAGTTGATTGTGCTCGAAAGTCAGTTTTTACAGAAATGTAGTGCTGGAAGTTAGAGTAGTACTATGAGCGTACTACATATTTATATATTAGTAACTACATGATAACTCCCATATAAATCCCTAGAGCTTTATGTACTAAGCATAATCCTTAACAAAACCAACGCAGTTTTACAAAATACCTTGTTGGTCCATCTTTATACTAAAAATATTTTCAAGGTCAATCATATCTCTGGTGTACAACCTGGCAGCTCTGATACCAGCCTGTAGCAGAACCGCTTGAATTATTCCAGTTCAAGTGCGCAGACCATCGCTATACAGGCGACATGATTTCAACGCACTTCAAACGGAACAACCGAATGGTCTGTCGGGTAACGTCCCGATGAAACCACCGGATTTCGGATCGTAAGTTGTACCTCGCACGAAGGCGAGTCCAGAGATACAGTCACCGTTACATTTTTACAACATAGTCATAGTAATTATTACAAACCGGTTTCTAGTAAAGTACTGTAAACCTAACTGAAAAAATTTATACAGACATTGTTTGAAAATTTCAAGTTTTAACGGACAATATTCAGAGAGGGTAGTAGAAAAGATACAATAACGCGACTACTCGTCGCAAAAGCAAGCACCATACTTAGCCCAAAGCATGGCATCATTCCGAAGGGTCATTGCCGGCCGGGGACGGATCCCATTCCACGGACCAGCCAGGCGGTAAAGTGCAGGACCAAGGAGAACTAGCAACTGAGTCCTCGAATGACACACCTGAAAACCACATTACTAGCAAGACTGAGTATACTAATACTCAGCAAGGCTTACCCGTCAAATAGGTATACTTAGCCCATAACTAGACCATGAGAGGTTGAAAGGCTCTAGGTTTCTTTTGCTGAAAAACAACAAAGACTATGTCCTTATTTCCATATTTTAACTTTCAGATTCTAGTTCAATTAACCATTCTAAGTGAGCATCTATACTAGACAAACAAGTAGGTATTAAAACATATATCAATATTATTATTCCACCAACTGTTGCTCTTGTTACTCTATGTGGCAGAAGTATGAAGCAGTCTCAATCACCTCGAGAAACGGACAATTCCTAAATCGAATATCATAACCTTGCAAGGGATCCTTACTCACACGCTCAGAAACTTTCCTTTCCGAGCAACCATTCCCCTCATATTCCCGGGCGTGGATCAGCGCCACCACAAGCGACTGCAGGACCATACGCACATCCAATGTGCAGGACGTACGTCTACAGCGTGACTGTATGACCGTACTCCCGTTTGTTATGCAGAACATACTCCCACACGTCGGTGCGTGTGTATATAAACCAAAATTCGAGTGGTGGGGGATATGTCCACTTGCCGGCAATCAGGTACTAGGCTTACCGCGTACCATATTTATGGTATGTGGCTAGTACTTTCAAACACTTGACCACCACTACCATACACTGCGGCCTTATCAAATTGATCAATACAGATGGGGTACCATTCCAAATCATGGTCCTGCACATAATCCCCGTCCGTGATCCTTATAGTGATTGCAGAAAAGTAAACAATCAACTCCTATATCGCGCGAGTGATAGAAAATCACTCAACTTCTGCCGGTCCTATTAGCAGAGCATCTACTCGATAAGGACTCAAAAACATTACATAGGTTCCTAGGTTTCATGCAACTAGGGTTTCATAACAACTCCTAGCACTTAATGCACAAGATAGATATATAGCAATATAAGTGCATAATTTAAAATACTGGGTTATGCGTCGGGGCTTGCCTTCACTGGTGAGGCTGGGGTCAGTGATGTCAATATCTTCCGAACCTGGGTTCGGGGCTTCAGAGAGACCCTTGGCGACATTTACTTGAGCTTCAAAAATACCCTCGTCGGGTTCCGGGATTAGCTCGTAGGTACCATCGGCGAGTGTTGTCAATTCTAAATGATATGCAATTGATTTGAAGCAAAGGGTTATTATCTTAATATTTTATTTTCATGATAAAGTTGCAATCCAACAAGAATATAATCAGTACATCACTTCAAGACTTAACTAGTTTGTACAAACAACAAAAAGATTTGAAAACAAAACTGAAGTAGAGTTTTCGGTGTAAAAACTTTGTTCAAAACGGCTATTTGCTGAAGGTTACAGAGCTGATCGGATCTACTTAACAGCATGTTTTTCAGATAGCTTATCTAGCTAATTGGGGTGTGCATCGGAAAAGTCCGATCTGTGCATACTGCATCGACTGTGTTTAACCGATTGATGTGTTTTATATCGGTTGTGCCTTAGCCGATACCTGTTTGAGATGTTAACCTGGATAACTACTTACGCATCGGCTCAATTTTGCTTTGGCAAAAGTAGCCGATAGAGGTGTAGCCGATCGACGTGTAGTCGATGAGCGTGTGGCCGATGGGTGTGTAGCTAATGGACGTGTATCATACAGACATGTAGCCGATTGATGCATGCTATTTTACAGAAAGGCCCTTAGAAAGAAACAGAGGCTTGCATTGGGGTTCCTAATCGACTTGAATAGAAGAAGTCGAGTGGCGGCGATTAAAATCCGGCGAGGAGGCTTATTGGCGGCGAGGAAAAAGTGGGGGAAAAGGTTCAGGAGCTCACGGCGGACTTGGGGGTGGTTGGAATCATAGAAGGAAAGCTCGGAGGTGGCGGTTCGACTAGATACAGAGCCGGCGCGGCGAGGTTCCGAGGGCGGCGATGATGGTCCGGCAACTGGAGTGCAGTAAGGCGAAGGAAATTGGTTAAGGGGCTTCGGCGTGGAGATGTAGTGCCGATGGTACTCTTGGCGAAGGAGGAGAAGGGGTGGATCTTCAGTTCGACTAGAATTAGCACGACGGCGGAGAGTAAGATCACCGGCGCGGCGTTCTGGGCTGCGTGCGCGGGAGGAGGAAGAAGAGCGGGTCAGGAAGGGGCAGTGAGATGCGGCGGTGCTGGTGGAGTACGAAATCGGAGAGGAGGAGCAGCGGAGATGGCTGACGGCTGACGGTGGTGGACAGAGGAGCTCCGGCGAAGTAGTCGAGCGGATAAGAGAACAGGAATGCGGGTGCGCGCGAGGGAACGAAAGAAAGGAGAAGTTCATTGGACGCGTTCCAACGCTAAAAAGAGGCGCGTGAGCTGGCGGCAAGCGGCTGCTGGCGGTCGACGGCGCGCGTGGTGGCTCTGGCAGGCGGCGGCGCGACGCGTCTGCGCGAGGAGGAGCTAGCGGCGGGCGGGCGAGCTGGCGGCTAGGTGGCGCAGGAAGAGCGGCGAAGGGGCAGCTAGCAGTGAGTGAAAACACCGGCGATGGGAGGTGTGCGGTGCTGCAGAGAAACAGAGAGGGGGAAGCAGGAGGAAGAAGACGTGGACCTATTCATAAATTTTGCAAAAGTTTAAGTAGTTCACTGTAAAGTAAAATTTCCTTCTAAACTATAGTTCTAAAGAAAATATGCCCAAAATCAAAAGTGTAGAGCTTAAAAAGATCTACCACTTTGCTTTAGGATCCACCTTCAAAATAGTTAGGGTTTTGAAATTATTTTTAAAAGCCAACAAATCATTCAATTTCAAATAAATCCGAAATGAATCTTACCTTTTCAAGGAAACCTTGGAGTATTTACACTTGTTACAGTGGTTAAAAAGTAAAAACTTACATTTGCAAATCAACCCTTCACACATTTTTAAAATTACCTCCCATTTGTACATAATTTACAAAAAGAACCCTAATTTTTCAATATTACAAAAATACCCTTTAATGTATATTTAAGTTTTTAAAGTCACTCATCAAAACAGACACATACTTCACACTAACAAGCATAACTTATACTAGAAATTAGCGTGCCTAGCTCCTAATTAACTGAAATGTCACATTTACCTTTTGGACTGTGCTTTTTTTTTAAGAAAACTGAACTGCTCTTCGAAAGTCTCAAGAATGGTCATAAGGAGTTTCATGGGCAGGGTATCCCCTCCGTTCCAACACATAAGGTGTAACCATCTCTAGTTCAAAGACCAAGCAACGTATTTAATTCTCTCTATCAACACTAGTATTACTACATTGATACAGGTGCATATAGAGAGGGCGCGCCTTATATTATTATGGGACTTGATTAAAAAGTGGTTACACCTTGTATATTAGGATGGAGGGAGTAATTATGAGGAGAGAGGGGAAGAGTTTCATGGGATGAGTAAATGTACAATGAAACTATACGACCTTAGTAAAATGGATATTTCCTAGTTGAAATTTGGAGAAACATGGTCCGTGAATGAAAACAAGTTGGTTCAAATAACTTGAAAAAAATGATGCAACCATTTTTGAAAAAAAAGGTGAGAAAAACCGGTGAATAGACAGCCGTTGTTAGCGGCTTCTCCTAATACTCTTCCGAGAAAACCACCATTTTTCACCAGAAACAAAAATGGTTAGGTGTGAAGCACGGATAAACAAAGGACAAAATCTACTTTAGTACTTCAAATGATCCATTTTTTCTACTTAACCTTCAACTAAGTTTCAACTCAATTTACTCCCTAAATTATTTCAATTGTTTTTGTCTCTCAAAAAGTGAATTTCCATACACACCCCTCCATTTTTCACAAATGGCTTATATGGCCACCTGCCTGAAAAGTTGGCGAAGATCTCTTGTATTCTTTGGCCGCCTATGGAAACGTATTTCCACATGCTGCACATAAGGAGTTGCATATGTAAATGCCATTTCCATGGTTGGTTTCTTATGAAAAACAATTGTGGGAATGGAATGGTTTCCAGAGAAGTTCACATGAGAAACGGCTTGACATTTTTACAAGCGGATCCTTTTGTAAACTACCTCTGAAAATTGATCTATTTCCTCTGAAAATTTTGTCTTTTTTCTATAATTTTAGTTAAGTTTGGCAAAACAATTTTTTTGAGGATGTATCATATTGATCCCATCTCTGGTAAAATTTGTAAAATATTTACAAACTTCATTGAAATAGTGAAAATGGAATGTACATCAATATGGCACCTTTACTTATACTTGATTGATTAAAATGTTTCAATAGTATTGTTCCAAATAGTTTGCAAGAGTTTTATAAATTTAACTAGAGATGGGAGCAGATATGATATATTTAAAATTTCATTATCAAACTCAATAGTGGAACAATTTCCAGAGGTGGTTTACATAAGGAGCCACTTTTGGAAATGTCATTTCTACATGCAGTTCCTGACGTGAACCGCCTCTGCAAATCGTAGTCTACAAGGATCAAAACAAAATGTTATCCTATTGCTACAGAGGTCATAAGGAAGGTTCATGCATGGGGAAATTGTGGGTTTGAAGCCTAGAAACTAGAAGCTTTTGCTGTGTCCTAGGCTTGCAAAGGTATTTGGCAGCTTTTGCTGTGTTCTCGTAGTCAAAAGGTAGAAACAAACAGTCTAGCTGAAAAAACTTAAAGGGGTGCTTTCTGGTTTTTGATGTATTTAGAAGCTAAAAATTTTATTATAAAAGGCAATAGGAAAAACTTAAGAGCTAGAAAACCAGTTTTTTAGTTAAAGCCCAGAGCCTCAGTCCAAACAAACAGGGCCTAAATGTGAAGGCCTAGGTTCTAGGTGACTAGCTTGTGCTGAAGACAATTTTTGCATTCCTGATATATATAATACCTTATGTTCTAATTACTTATTTAGATCGAAGTGGTGGTTCCGTGGTATTGGAAAATATGGACATGCCCTGATACTGACCATAGGCTATTAGCTAGGCATCTTCACGAAAAAGGATCAAGGTGCCTAAGGGATAGGTGAATTAGACTTATACAATTTTTTCAGAAATTAAAAACTACACATAAACCTAATCACCCCATGTGCCTAAACCTTACTAAAAGTGCATCTAGGCCCTAATGGGTTTTGGTGAATTGAATGACAATGCGATTAAAGAACTAACTAGTTTGTTAAAAAGTTATTGAGCAGTAATTTATTTGTGAAATCATTTATAGCATTGGCTCATGTGACACGCAATCAAATAAAGGATTATATTATTGAATGGCAAGCAACATGCAATGTAAAATAGAAACAAGAGTTCATTGCATATCAAGATGGTTTCTATCTATGGCTTGTTATCATGGAAAGTGGGTTATTAAAATGTGTGAGTGCAAACGAAAGACAAGTATATGAAGATATGGATTTAAAATTGAATATTTATTGTTGATGATAAAACAAAGCAAAGCTCAATGAAGGCAAGATAGGATGAAGGAGTCAAGCAAGTGACTATGCAACGAGGGACTAAGCAAAGTTTGATCAAGTGACGACTTGGATCATAAGATCTTTACTAGGGTGAAGTAGCTAGTACTTGAAGGATTTTGAAGCATCAAATGAAGCTTTGGAGAGCAAGGCATTGTGAAGCATCAAGTCATTCTTGAATCATATGATCAAGTGGCATTGAATCATATGGTCAAGTGGCTTAGAGAACAGTGCAATCAATATTGATCATGGAAGTCTCTAAGTCACTAGCTCAAGTTGGAAGTGCTCAAGATGATAAACAATGTTGGAAGTCCCAAGTTTGAGAAAGTCAAAGTATGGCAAGAATGAAGTTTTACGTAGCTCAAATGGCTGTTTGGTGATCTCTATTTTGATCTTGAGTATAGGTATGACGTACTATCAAGAGGGATGCAACATTGGTTGATTGACAACACTCAAAAGTGCTCATAAACTTACCCAAGTGAGAATCCTTAAGAGAAACCCTTGTTTACTAACCGTGGGCAACCTGGTCGACCAAGTTTTTTGGTTGGTTCACCATGTGAAGCTCTCTGTCTAAGTGGTATTTCTGCTCAGGCTCACACTAGTATGACCGGTGTGAGGACCGGTCTGTGTTGGGTTTGGGCTAACGGCTAATTTTATTTGAAAATCGGTCTGACCGGTCGACCTCTATACACCTTGTCCCTCTCCTTCGTGGTCTGCTGGTTCATTCTGCATCATGAGCTTCCCTAAGCCATATCTTTGACCAACAAGCTCTTCCCAACATCTCTTTATGAGTTGTGCTAACTTTAGTTGCAAATCTTTAAGTTGATTTGAGAGATTGTGTGTGAGCACTAGAGAGCTTTCCTTAGCTTGAGCACTTGTGGTTGACGTCAAGGCAACTCATGAAGCATTTGTTACTCTTGGAGGTGAAATCTCCTAGATGGCTAGCCGTCGCCGGCTAGCTCCCAAGCTTGTGGTGAGAAGTGGCAAGTCTATGAACATTTTGGGATGTTGCCTCCGCAAGGGAAAAGATATCATCTAATGGAAACAAGGAGCGGTTGAAATGGACCCAGCTCAAGAGATTGAGTTGAAAAAAGACTCAAGCCCAACGAGTTTCTCAACGGAGATGTAGGGTTCACAACAGTGAATCCGAACTTTGGGAAATAAATCCTCATGTCAACATTTGGTTTGTCTCAATTCTTTACTCTCTAGCACTTACTTATTAATTCCGCTTCGATCTATTTGGTTGTGCTTGTTTTGTGTGCAGAGACTTGTTAGAAATACTAGAAAATATCTACAGAAGCACTTCACCAAGTTTGGTTTGTGTTAGAGTTTGAGGAGGGAAGTTACTCTGATTTTTATTTGCTTTCTATGTTGGACCGGTCTGCCCTTTCTACCCAATCGGTCTGACCAGTTGGAGTGCTGACAGTTGCAATTAAGTGTCGTAATTTGCAGAAAAGCCTTTTCACCTCCCCTCTAGGTGACATCAAGATCCTTGTTGGTATTTTTTACGTCATAGATAAATCCGCAAGCGCACAGAATATTATTGTAGCATTTACCCATGAGTAATCTCAGGTTTCGTATTTATATTTCCGTAGGGAAGACGGTGGTTTAAAGAAATATTAAGTTTAGAAAAATATCTAGATTAAATATCCAAAGTCTAAGTAGGGGTAAATGATAATATAGTTAGAGAGGTAGTGTGACACAAGATATATCAACTCAGATAGAAAGAGCTAGGATTAGAGAGATAAAGGAGCATTCAAGGGCATATGAAAATGTAGTCTTATCTAAGCAGGCATAGCTTATACTTGTATACACATACACATACACATATTTATGATCGGGCTCTAGGCTCTCAAGCACTACCAGAATAATCGCACATGACTGATAGAGGAGCCGCCAGCCAACTCGGCTACTTTATGGACCTCCTACCGCCCTACCCGAACGGGGAGGATTACAGAGGACGGACAGTGCTGTCACCACCTGCCGCCTACCTCAACTAACCATAGGATAGGACCACTTTCAAATATAACCTTTAACCCAGACACCACGTTTGCATTAATGATTACCACTCTAGCCTTGCGCAAGGGCATCCATCTCTATCAGGAGCCTTAGTTCTAGAGCGTCCAGTTAAGGGGGATGAAACCGTTGCCATGGCACTAGATGTGTTACCCGACTAAACATGCAAGGTATATGACTTAAGTATGAACTATAGAAGGAAGGATCACAAACTAACCATAAGCATACAAACCATAGATAAGCTAAAGATAAGGAAATAAACTTTATTGCATAACTCAAAATCATTACATAAAAGAGAAGATACAAGACCATATCCAACTCCTCATGAAGACCAAGGGACCTTGACGAACTACTCTTCACCTACACTCCACTAGCCTAGAGAGCTTTACAAGTGAGAAGATAGCTACATCTTGGTGTACTCTATTTGGAGGACGCCCCTAGTGTTTATAGGCTTTGAAGGTCGGTTCCTGGCCGGTGAACTCGCGGCATTCATGCACAACCGACCTTGGGGAATCTCCTAGAGGCGACATGAGCAAGCTGGAGGCGGTTGTTGACTATGTGAGTTCGGCCAAACCACCAGTTCAGATGATCTACAATTGCCACCAACCGACCTCCCCTTTGGTCAGGTGGATAACAAGTGGGCTCTCTTGCTGCACGTCGGTGACAGCACTAAATTTAAGTCGGTTTCACCTTGGTTGTGGGCCTTCAATCCATGTAATGCTTGCATGGCGGCTCGTGATTGGTCGGAGGTTTTCTCCTTGGATCAAAGGGTGTGTTTCTCCTTCATATCCAGCCAAATTCCTTGCCTGCATAGTTTTCTCCAAGAATATGTGGAATGTGGTATTTTTATTAGCAATATGTGTGTAAGAAATGCAAGTTCCTCCTTATTTGTGGTCAAATTGATGCTCGAAATTGGTCCATAATGAGCGTCAACAATCCTTTCACTTACAAAGTGTGTCAATTCTTGTCGTTCTAAAGTTTTGCAACCTAGTTCCAACCCTATAATAACATGCCGATTCTAAGAACTGAAATTGCAAAAAAGTCAAAAAGTAAAGAGAGGGTTAGAACGCCAATTTATTTCCAAAATATCGAAGAGTTGGCACTCTCCTTGGTCCTAATTGGAGCACCCGCACAAGGGTATAGCTCCTCTTATCCATGCAAGGATCAAGTGCTCTCCAGTAGTAATCCATTCTCCAACTCTGGATCGAAGACCTCTAAACCGAGTACAACCGTCTTAGGCCTTGACACAAGAAATCTCCTTGAGAGTTCACCAAGAACAACACCACCAAGCCATCTAGGGGATAGCGATGACCAAGAGTAACAAGCAAAGGACCTCACTTGAAATGCACAAGAGCAAGAGATGGGTGGATGCACACTTGCGACTCTATAAGCACTAATGATATCCTTAATCTTCACTTTAAGGAACTTACAAATCACTTCTAGTGCTTCACTTACTCTTGAACTCCAAATATGAGTATGAGTCTTTAGTGGCAAGAGAGTTTGATTGGAGGAGAAGAACATGTATATATGGACCCACTCAAAAGAAGTAGTTGATACCCCTTTATTTTGCACACACAGTATTGACCGATTGATTCGGTCAGTGTCTGGAGGCACCACCGAATCATCCAGGCACCATCGAGCCAGTTGGTGATCACCTTTCTGCATAGGGATAAAGTGGCCGACTCATTCGGTTACTATCCTTCTACACTAGCACCGGACCTTGGTGTCATTACAGTAGGGTTTTGCCGATGTCCAATGCATCACCGACTGCTTCGATCACAACACTACACACGAGCACCGCACCAATCTATCATTGCAGTACCATACCTTCTATTGCCACAATATCACTTACTGACTCGGTTAATGCAAATCAACTAAGCACTGAATCAATCAGTCATTCCAGTAGCATATTGCAGTTTAGCTAAGGATCAGCGACTCATTTATTGACCCCTAGAACCATGATCGAATAGGTCGGTTAAAAACTTTTTCACTTCTAAGTGTAGATAACTCGTCTAATTCAGTTCCATTGAGTTTCTAACTCTCTTCTAAGCTTCTCATGGCTTCATCTAAGCTATCTAGTTCTAAAATTTCGCAAGTGTGCATCACACATATACTCTAGAATACTTATCTAGGTCAAACTACTATACCTTGCACCCCTTTATAGTATGGCTAAAGGAAAAATAAAGTCATGTACTACTCCAAGTGCCTTTCAATACCCAACGACACCTGCAACTAGCTTATCTTTAATCTTCACGTATGTTATTTGCACATTTAGTGAAAACCACAACGACACGGGTCAAGAAAACCATGAAAACCCATCATTGAACTTATTTAAAGATTGCTGCTGCAAAACACACATTTGTCATAATGATCATATTGTCATTAATTGCAAAACAAATTAGGAGCCTAGATGCTTTTTCATCGTGGTCGTTGGTTCTTCATGGTGTTGTCGGTCAAAACCCGCCGGTGAGCAGCGACAGGCAACACGAGGAGCCGGGAGGCTTCCGAGACTGCTGGTGGGCCCCGGTCCCTCGGTCAACGGCCCGAGATCCGGCACACGCCCTGGCTTGGAGTCGCTAGGCGTGCCACCTGACCCTGTACCTAATCAGGAAGGTATTATTTATTAGTTTCCTGCATGCACAGACACATATAAACGTTAGTCCGAGCCGTAATCGGCTCATCGGATGTTTCCCGATATCGGCTGTAAAGAGCCAATTGTGTTCAATACCGGATCGGATCTATGAATAAAGCAGATATATCCGATAATAGTACAGACTTCACTCTATAAGCATTAAGCTAATCCAATCTACAATGATTAAAGCTCTCACCACGTAACCGGAACATCCTACACGTAATCGAGCCTAACAGATAAAAGAGCAACAAAACAATAACCTAAACAGAGGCCTAACAATCAACCCGAAAACCGATTCCCAGAACAATCCCTCTCTAAGCTATTGCAAGATACCAATCATACTGCTGGAACTTTCAACTCGTTTGTAGGGCCTAATTACGCAGATATTAAACTAAATCTCTGATGATCAAAGACTAAACATGATAGATTGGATCTACTAAATGAAAACAGAGCATGACGCTGCCCTCGCACCCGAATTCGGATACAATAACAACTAAAGGCCTATAGATAACGAATGAAAACATAAATAAAGCCTAGAAAGATTAATCGTCACTCCATATGCGTTGAGATAACTAGTGCTACCCGCCATCAACTATGCTTCAGAACGAGAAACACCAAAGTAAACAAGCAAGGGCGACGCTGCCCCGATCACGCAGAGCGTGATCAGGGCTGCACGGCACTTACCCGAGAAAACCCTAGAACAGGGGAGGCGATGCGCTGAGAGTTGTTGATGAATGATTCCTCCCTTTATTGTTTACCCATGATATATATTTATAGTCCGTAGACTTTCCTTTCTTAACCAACCCTAACCAAACATGACACGAATCTTAATTATCTATATCTAAACTGTTTAAGCATAAGTTCCTATCTAGATACATGGCCTCCCTGGGCCCAAAACATCTGCACAGGGTCCGATTCGCAAGCCTATTATAGTTATCGTTCAAATCTATCTTGCTCCACGGCCCACTTCCGGCCTGTCTAAATTATGGCGATAACACATGCCCCCCTGGTTTCGGCAATGATAATTCTGAAACCATCTCCTTTTTAATCGCCTCGCCTCTTCGACTTCTGAATTCCGTACAGACACGTGTCTTCAACTTCCAGGGGACGTGACCGCTCTAAATCAGACTCCTTGGGAACCGTTATGGTGCCAATTCACTTCACCCTCCCTTTGCCTTTATAAACTTACCCTCGGCATCTTCCTTAATCGTCTTCTTTCTTCAGCCACTGGCAACCACACCTAACCACTCTCCCTTCTTCTTGCAATGGCTTCTTCCTCTTCTTTTGCTGCTTCTGCTATTTCCTATGAATCTGAATCCTCCTGAGAGCCCACTCCGGAATATGATCCGATGGCTACCTACGAGATCCTTGCCCCCCTGCATTGGGATACAGAGGAGTGGGACTTCCAATCCCAGTCAGAGGATGATGAATCCCTAACTTTATGACGAGGATCTCACACTTCGTCTTGGAGCCGAGCTGGAGGAGGACGACGAAGATGACGCATCCTGGGAAGAAGAGCTCTCCTCCTCGGAAGAAAAAGCCGATTCCTCCTCAACCGAAGAAGACTCAATAACAGGTAACTTCCTCTTTGGCGGGTCGTCGGACGAAGCTACCGAGGACAAAGAAGAAGCCGAGGATGATGGTGGCTTCACCAGCAACAGCAGTGGAGGCGACGACAGTAGCAACAGTAGCGGCGATGACAGTGATGTTAGCATGGCCCCGCCGACCAAGTGCCGCAAGACCTCCGGCGTATACTGGTGGTAGGCTCTAGCACTAAGCCGATAGATCGTCTCTAGGAGCAATCGGCTCCCCTTTTGTACTTACTTCCTTGCTGTGAATAAAATCCTCTTTTGCTTCTGTGAGTTGCTTGAACACAACGATCTGCTTAAGAGCCGATGGCAACGCATCGGCCTTAGAATATGCTGATCCGGATTCGAACTGGTTCTTCAATTCATTTCATTCTCCGCCCGAACTCAAATCCTTCTCTAAGATAGATCTCTGAAGATTCCCAAAATCCGGGTTAACTTCCAAAAATCCCCTTTGCTCATAAACCCTAGCCACGGAATCCTCCTCTGAGCCTCAGAATACGCGCTCACTCCTGCGCTGCCAACCCTAGATCTGTTTCCCGAGTTCTCGACTTCATCAAGACTCCTGATGGCGGAATCTTCGAGTACTGGCGCGAATCTCTTCGGTCTGAAGGTAGAACTCCGACCCCTGTTAATTTAATGCAGTAATCACAAGAGTCATTACACTGTTAAATGACCCCTTTCTTCGACTACTCTATCTTTCGTGGGTCTTTTCAGGCTTCCGATATCCTCTTACCGCATCCTTTTTTCCCCAATTCTTTTTGTCTTGGGCCTCGTTCTTACGAGAAGCCCATAGATCTAATTTCTTGTGAGGCTAATTGAATCTCCTTCATGAGTCAAGACATAGATCTAGACTCTTGGTCTGATAGCATTCGCGCTTGGCCAAATCCTCCAGAGGGCTGGGTAGTTTGGTATAACAGAGTGGCGAACACCTACCAGCCTTTACGGAAATCCATAGGGATAGCCGATGCTCTGTCTCTATCTCTTTCCCCTCTTGAAAAGGATGAGAACCTTCTGAAGACCATCGGCTATTTCTGGTCCGATGCCTTGAACTGTTTCCTCTTTGGACATGGTCCAATGACATGGTCCAATGACCCCAACTCTTCTAGATGTTATGATGATTACCGGCTTAGACATCTCATCATCCTGTCGCTCTGCTTATATGCTTTCTGCAGTCCCCTTCAAGCTATCTTCCAAAGCAGAGTGCATAAACTGGAGCACATATCTGAACCAACACCTGAAAACAAAAGGACCTGTGACAGAGAAAGAACACACGGCCTTCCTGAATCTATGGCTAGAGCACTTTCTCTTCTGCGGCCCTTCACTTGCTCCAACAAAAAATTATCTTCCTCTGGCGTACGAGCTGGCCAAAGGTCACACTATTGGCCTTGGTAAGTTATTCCTTGGAGAAATCTACAGATGCCTTCACCTGATGTCCTCGAGTGTTCTTTCACAGAAAAAACTTAGGACTGGTGGTCCCTGGTGGTTCATCCAGCTATAGGCTCACCTTTACTTCCAAGATCTCATCCCAAATTTCCCTTCTCTGATCAACAACTCTTTTCCAGACCAGAGTGGGAGACAAATCCGATGCACCAGCTTCGGACAGGCCTTATACAGTCTCCCTGGCGGGAAATTAAATCTTTCAGACGCCTCTCGATGGTTTAGAACTTTTTTATAAAGGCCTGGACAACCCAATTTTCCTCCCGTATGTTGATTCTGAACTCTTTGAGAACCCAGCCACATTCTGACTAGCTGAATTCACCCATGATATCGATACCAGGCGCCTATACTCCATCATGATTCGTCCTTGCCTCCTCCTCGTCGGCATGAGCACCTCCAACCGGATCATTAAACCAGGATATGAATTTTACCAGCCGGTCGTAGCAGCCCAGCAGTTTGGTCTTAGGCAGGTGCCTCCACATTTCCTCCTTCATCATCTAACAACAAGTAGAGTGGACCTTCCTGACGTCGTCACCACCCAAAGATGCTACAGTCTGTTTTCAGACATTTCCATCCCAATTCCTGTCGACCTTGCCTTTATTTCTTCGGCTGTTGACTTTGAGGGCTGGTGGTTGATGTGGAAGACTCATGTTTTCTGGAGAGCCTTGGGGCTAATGCTGCAACAAATTCACACTGAGTATGAAATCCTTGAAGGAGAGGTATTACTGTTCGCACATTGTTTTCTCCTTTTGACCTTACTGAATCTTTCTGATTCCATTTTCTCTTTCTGCAGCAGGAGGATGGCCTAGAGCCCAAGAATGATGATGGATCTGTCTTTCGGTTCTCACCAATTGCCCCTGTGGTGCTTTTTGGCAAAAACGCGCCTCCTCCTTCGAAAGATATCATGCAGATCCAGCCCAGCACCGCAAAGCTGACCCCCAAGCGGAGACGATCTTCTGAGGTTGTTGCCCCCCGGGCTCATGCTAAGACGAGGAAGATACTTGTCAGGAAGATCCGGAAAGAAGTTGTGCCGTCTTCCTCCAGCCAAGAAGCTCCAGTTGCTAGCTAGGTTTGGATCACCTTCTTTCATAATCGACCTTCTATTCCTGTTCATTCTTCTTAATTACACTTTCTTTTCTTGCAGCCCATCGTCGTGGACGTCTCCAATGGGGAAGAACCCCCACGCCAGAAGGACTCAGCTTCAGAGGTTCCAGAGGATGTGGAAGTGCCTATCAGAGCTCTGATTAGCCTCCGTGATCCTGACCCAATAGCTCTGGAAGGCCCCTCGACGCTGATTGATGCTCCGGTTACCCCACAAGATCTGCAGGAACCGGTTGTGACCGCATCGATCATTGGTCCCTCTCTGGAGAGGCCAGCTGTCGCCTCGGCAACTACTAATCCTCCTTCGAAAGAGACGCACCTACCAGAGCCGACTGCCGCTTCGTCGGCTGCTACTCCTCCTTCTGACAGGGTGAACACTCAAGAGCCGACCTTCGCTCCTCCTGCTGTCAATGCTCCTCCTCCAGAAAGGACGTGCCCTCAGGAGCCGATCACTTCTTCATCGGCTGTCGCTACTTCCTTCCCATGACAGGTACGTTTTATTTCTCAGGTTGTTTTCGTTCCTTTCTATACTGCTCTACTCACATGCCTCCTTTCAGAGCCTGAACCTCTCAGAATTGCTTGTGTCTGATCCTGCATCTATCGGGTCGGCCATACTAGAAGCCGATGATCCTCAACCTGGCTCAACTAGCATCGCCAGTCAGCTTCTCCGCATGAAGGATCTTCTGTCAGGCTCGATTGACGCCCTAGTCCAGGATTCCAACACGGTACAGTAGATCCTCGACGAGGTCAACTCCCGGCTTCCCGTGCGTCCCCAAGTCAAGCTCTTGCCGGCCGGGCACCTCCCTTCCTTTCGGGTAAAAGTAGTAGAGGCTCGCCATAGGATTGAGACCCGTCGCTCTCAATCCCCCTTGAGAACCAATATTGCCGAGCGGTGTCAGTCGGTCAACAAGAAGAAAGCTGCTCTAGACGCCAAGGCTGACACATCTGTTTCCACCCAACGGCTCCTTCTTTTGGAGAAGGATCTAGAGGATCTCGAGACCAAAGTTCGGGCCACCAAGCAGCGCATCCAAGAGGAAAAGGATCTTATTTCAAGATCTAAACGGGAGGCAGAAGCCCTGACTGCTGAACTGAAGGTGGATCTGGCCGAGCTGAGTGCTCTGAGCAAATAGGTGATGCCGGGGGTGGACGAAGAGGACGAAGCGGTGATCGCTGAAGTTGATCGTGTCCATCTCGACGCCATTGCTGCCATTGATGAGTTCCTTCAGAAAACCTGTTTCTTTAACAAATAAACTTTGTGTGCGTTATTTCAGCTCAAAAGTCGATGATCAGACATCGGCTGTTTGATGATCCCATTATGTTGACTGCTTCAAAAAAACTCTAGAGTCGATGGTCTTACATCGGCTATTTTGAAAATCTTACGAAGTGGTTTTCTTTAATGTGTGAGCCGATCGTACGCATCGGCCTTCTTTCTTCATTCTTATTTTGCCACATGTCACTAGTTTCATAAGCCCGGGCCATCGAGCTCTGTTGGTTTGCACCTTTCCGCACATCTCCAGCGCTACCTTACTCAGGCCCATTGGTCACATCGGCTTATAGCCTGATGCATGATATCGGCTTTACTGCTCATCGTCCACATTCTTGGGAAGTATCTCTTAAGATGTTGACCGTTGACTGCCACCGGGAATTTGACACCATCCAATTCTTCAAGCATATATGCATTCCTAGATAGGACTTGGTCAACTCTATACGGCCCATGCCAGTTTGGGGACCACTTGCCGTACACTGCGTCCTTAGTTCCTAATGGTAGTACCGCTTCCCAAACCAAATCTCCTACTTGAAATTCCTTCGGCTTGACCTTCTTATTATACGCGCGGGCTACTTTGGCCTTATTTTCCTTGATCTTCTCAAGTGACCAAAGCCTAAGCTCTGTGAGGTCCTCAACATTGTCATTCATCATAGTAGCATATTCTTCAGCGGTTAAATCATTCTGGAACTCTACACGCCTCGATCAGGCCGTAATTTCCCATGGTAACACAGCCTCCTACCCATAGACTAAGTGATAAGGGGAAGTTTTCGTCGCCCCATGACAAGATATACGGTATGCCCACAATGCCTCTGATAAGACCTCATGCTAACGTCTGGGGTACTCGTCAATCTTCCTCTTAATCAACTTGATGAGGCTCTGATTGGACGCTTCAGCTTGTCCATTTGCATGGGCATAATATGGAGACGACCTGATCAGCTTGATGCCCATGTCAGCGGCAAACTTCTTGAATTCCTCTGAAATAAAGACCGAGCCTCTATCTATTGTAATGGTCTGAGGGATCCCGAATCTATGAATGATGTGTTCCTTGACAAACTGAATATCGTCTCTGGATGCCACCGATTTCATAGGAATTGCTTCTACCCATTTGGTGAAGTAATCCGTGATAGCCAAAATGAACTGGTGGCCTTTGCTGGATGGAGGATTAATTTTGCTGATCATGTCCATGCCCCAGCCTCTGAACGGCCATGGTTTAATAATGGGGTTCATTACTGACGCTGGTACCATCTGAATCTTTCCGAACTTCTGACATGCTTGGCATCCTTTATAATATTTAAAACAATCCTCAAGCATGGTGGGCCAATAGTACCCTGACCGCCTAATCAGCCACTTTATTTTGTGAGCCGATTGATGAGTCCCATAGGTTCCTTCATGGATTTCATGTAAGAGCCGATTGGACTCAATCGGCCCCAGGCACTTAAGCAACAGCCCTTCCAACGTCCTGTAGAACATATCGTCCCCTATCAAGACATATCTCATGGCTTTATAACGTATCCTCTTGGGTGCCCCCCGAGCTGAATCCTTCAAGTAATTGAAGATATCGGCTCTCCAATCCCCCTAGTCCAGTAGGTGCACCTGATGATTAGACCCGTCGACTTTGTACCCTGAAGCCAGTTGTGCCAAATCATTGGCCTCTGAATTCCGAGCCCTAGGTATCCAATAGAAATTTATGTACCTGAATTGGGCTATCAGCTCTTGACATCGCACCCACACCGGAAAGAGTAGTTCACTTTCACACCTGTATTTCTTTGTGAGTTGAGAGATCACCAATTTCGAATCCCCGAAGACTTCTACCGCTTCAGCTCCGGCCTCAAGAAGCAACTCCATACCTTTATGCACCGCCTCATACTCTGCAATATTATTGGTGCAGGTAGTAGGCAATCTGATTGAGAAAGAATACGTTGCCCCCCGAGGCGATACCAGCAGGATACCTATGCCACATCCATCTCCGCAAACTGATCCGTCGAAGTACATAGCCCAAGCTCGTACAGAAAGCGCTGCTATGTTGGTATTGACCCTCTCAGCAATAAGATCCGCTAACGCTTGCCCTTTGACTGCCTTCGCGGGTTGATATCGGATATCGAACTCTGACAATGCAAACATCCATTTTCCCAATCGGCCTTTCAACACAGGAGCCAATAGCATGTGTTTTATAACATCCGATTTGCAGATAATAATTACCTCAGCCGATAGTAGGATGTGACGAAGTTTGGTGCATGTAAAGAATAAACAAAGGCATAGCTTTTCGATATCAGGATACCTTGTCTCCGCATCCAGCATCCTTCTGCTGAGGTAGAATACAACCCTCTCTTTATTATCATGCACTTGTATTATTACCGATGCGATAGAGGTGTCACCAACTGATAGGTACACAAAAAATGGCTTATCTTGTTGGGGCGGAACCAGCACAAGTGGTTTTGATAAATACTCATTAATTTCCTCGAACGCCTGTTGCTGCTCTGTCCCCCAGCAAAATTCTTCATTGGCTTTGATTTTCACCAACTTCATAAAAGGCTCAATTCACCCAGAAAGATTAGAAATAAACCTCCAAACAAAATTGATCTTGCCAATGAGTTGCTGGAGCTCCTTCTTTGTAGTAGGTGGCACCATGGTGCGTACAGCTTCCTGACTTTTTAGACCAGTCTCGATCCCTCTTTCATGAACCAGAAAACCAAAAATTGTCCAGCCGACACGCCAAAAGCACACTTCTTCGGGTTCATCCTAAGCCCGAACCTTCTAGTTCATTCCAGAACCTGTCGTAAGTCCTCCAGGTGTCCTTCAACCATCGCAGACTTCACCACGACATCATCAATGTAGATTTCCACCAACTTTCCGATCAAGTCATGAAAAATATAATTCATGGCACGCTGATATGTAGCACCAGCATTCTTCAAACCAAAGGTCATAACCACATATTCGAACAGACCCACCGCTCCAAGCACTCTGAATGCGGTTTTGTGTATATCCTCAGGGGCCATGAAAATTTGGTTATAACCAGCGTTGCCATCCATGAAACTCAAGATTTTGTGACCAGCAGCCGCATTAATCAACGTTTCTGCAACAGGCATTGGATATTCATCCTTCGGAGTAGCTCTGTTGAGGTCTCTGAAGTCCACGCAGACACGCCATCGACCATCCTTCTTCTGTACAGGTACAACACTCGAAATCCATTCAGCATACCTGCAAGGCCTGATGAATCCTGCTTCTAGCATTTTCTCCACCTCCTTTTTCACTTCGGCCAGGACCTCAGCCTTTATCTGTCATGCACGCTGCTGGAATGGTCAAAATCCACTTTTAAGAGGGAGCCGATGTTCAACTATGCATCTGTTCAACCCAGGCATCTCTGTGTAATCCCAGGCGAAACAATCGGCATATTCTTTTAACAAAGCTATCATCGGCTCTCGCAAACATGGGCGTAATTTCCTGTTGACAAATGTTGGTCGTGGCTTATCCCCAGGATCAATATCTATTTCTTCAAGCTCATCAGCCGATGTGAACCCATATCCTAATTTCCCATCATCTGTCAAGTCGATACTGTAGATGGAAAAAGAAGACGATAGAAAGAATTTTGGCCGATCGTCGAGATCGGCCGCTCCATGACTTTCATTATCTTTCAAGTCCTTACAAAAAGAGTAAGGCCGGCTGTCAAAGTGGGCCTTTCCACAATAACTACCATTATGTAAAGTACTTGACATAGAAAGTTTACACTTTATTTTTTGGGGCCGATCGCGGGAATCGGCCTTCACTAATGCGCTAGAGCAGCTTGTTCCTTGCAGCTCCTCTATTCTGTAAGGCCACTAGATAAGACCAGCCTTACCCTATTTTTTGTAGCTTCGATGCAATCACAACCCTCCAGACTCATCCCTGAGATCGGCTCCTGATCTTCCGCATCCCAGATGCTCATAACAGCATGTGAAATATCAATCGAGTCATCTGCGTAACCACCTCTACCTAATCACCGTCCCATTGGATCAAACACTGATGCATTATGGAGGGGATGCAACAGTTGGTATGAATCCAATCCCTAACAAGTAGGACATTGTAGGTGCTCTTGCTATTAACGACGAAGAAAGAGGTCGGGACGGTCTTATTTTCGATGGTTAGATCTACACTGAGGACGCCTTGAGCTTCTGAAGTCTGCCCATTAAAGTCACTTAACGTGACATTAGTCTTGATCAAATCTCCGGTGGACCGCCCCAAGCGGCGCAGAACCGAGTACGGTATGATATTAACTGCAGCTCATGTGTCCACCAACATCTTGTTAACGGGCTGGCCGTTTATGTATCCCTTAAGATACAAAGCCTTCAAATGCTTGTAATTCTTAGCTTGTGGCTTTTCAAATATCACTGGCCGGGGTCCCAAATCAAGCTGGGCAACTGATGTTTCTTCATGGATTCAAGCGTGGAATTCTGCAGGGAGCACAAATACCATATGCGTATCAGCCGATATCTTCACATCGGCTTTTGTCGACTTCGGCCGCCATTCCTTTCTGAGAGGGCGAGGCGCCTTTTTCTGCACATGATGGACTTGTTCTGCTAGATCCGAGCACGCTTTCCTTAATGACTCAAGATATCTAGCTTCGGCTTCTTCCAAGCTACGCAGCCGCTGAACTCTATGCTTCTAAGAATGATTGAGTCCATCAGGGCACCATCATGGTCGATGATACTTGTCTCCTTCTTCATCAAGGTCCATCCTTCTGTGTGGTGATCGAACTCGCTCTTGCTGAGTTGGAACACGTCCCAAACGCTGGAAAACTGAAATCCCCTCTACATCTGGTTTCCTGGATCCACATTCTGGGCAGTCTCTAATAGTAGGTAATCGACTCATACCCGAATCCCAACAATACTTGAAAAATGGGCAATGCCAGTGATCGCGTGATCTTCATGCTTCTTCAAACATTTCCCAGTACGACGCTCATACTCTTCTTCCTCTGACTCTCGCCGGAGACGCTGCTGTACTGGTACTCATACTTCCTGAGAAGATCAGAAGAGGTTGGCCACTGATTCCTGACGTGCGTCACTTGTTCTTCTATGACATGTCCCTTTTCTTCTTTTTGGGGCCGATCGCTAGGATCAGCCTCTTTCTTCTTGGCCTGGTGGAGCGACACTAACCCCGCCATGTTGATGCCAAGCGCAAAATCCAACTGCCGTCTTGCAGACCAGTCATAACCCTCCACCATGTTTACACCAAGGAAGGGCTGGGTATCGACCTTCATAGCGGTTTGGCCCAAGATTAATCGACCTTGCTCGATAGCCGATTGGATTTGCCGACGGAGCTCCTTGCAGTCGCTTGTGCTGTGGGTGAAAGAGTTGTGCCACTTGCAATATGATCTTCCCTTCAGATCCTGCACTGTAGGAGGTTTATATCCTTCCGAAAACTTCAACTGTTTCTCTTTTAACAGCAGGTCAAAGATCTGTTCAACTTTGCCCACGTCGAAGTCAAATCCTTTCGCAAGCCCTGTTTGCTTCACTCATTTGCAGGACACGGGGTTTGCCCCCCGAGTCCATTCTGCGACTGCCACCTCTTGTTCTTCCCCGGAGTCTTCAGCTTCCTCTCCATCAACCACCGCCACTTGACGCTTGAACTTATCTTGATATAGCTCAGGATGGCGCTGCTCATGCGTTGTCAGCTTCTGCACCAAATGTGCCAAAGAGGTAAACTCCAACTGGAAAGCCAAATCTTTGATCGGCTTCAATAACCCCAAAGATGCCAACTCGACTGCCTCCTTTTCTGAAATCCGTGTCGAGTAGCATCGGTTCTTTACTTCCCTGAAGCGTCGGATAAATTCCGCCATGGTTTCCCCATGCTTCTGCCGCACTTGCGCTAAATTGGCAATTCCTGCTTCTGCAGCTTCCGAATGATACTGAATATGGAACTGCTCCTCCAGCTGCTTCCAAGTACGGATAGAATCATGGCCTAATGACATGTACCACCCAAAGACTGGTCCTGTAAGCGATTGCGAGAAAAATCTTACTCGCGAAGGATCCGATACCGAGATCATCCCTAGTTGCGCCAAGTATAAGCTCACGTGCTCGATAGAGCTAGAGCCTTCCGCTCCACTGAACTTGGTGAACTCAGGAAGCCGATACTAAGGCGGCAAAAGAATTAGATCGTAATCACTTGGATACGGCTTAGTATAGCCGATCGCTCTCCTCTTTGGTAGGATGCCAAACTGATCTCTCAGGATGGCACTGATCTGCTCCGCCGTCTGTGATCCTGGGGCCAAGTGCGCACTATCGTGACTCGGCCCGGTGGCATAGGCTGCCAGCCACGCTTGTTTGTCTGCATCTACTCCACAAACCCCTCCAGTTACCTTCTGTGCTGAATGTACCGGATTACTGCTATCCGGTATATAAGCATACATATAGCCATGCGGGATCTCCTTGGGTAGCTCACTGAAGAACTGGTGATCCATGGGATCACCTCCCACCTTATAAACCACATAAGCTGGAGAACCATGTGACTCCACAGCCGTGAGCGCATAAGGCAATGGTGGCCTAATTTGAAACGGTAGTTCCCCTTTATGACTCCCCAAGGTAGGTCCTGTTGGAGAGTGCTGATGCTTCATAATTTTTTGAACCACACGCAGGGCAACACGCTCGAAAGCGTTAACCAAGCTCTCAGAATGTCGGTGCAACGAGTGGGCCACCGCATAGTTCACCTCTTGCAGTAGAGCTCTGGTGCGGTCCTCCGATGGGGTGGACAGATCCACTCCATCCAAAGCGCCTTCGGGTGAAAACCCCTTCCACCTGACACCGTGGTGACGGGTCCTTTCGAAAGAGCCGATGAGATCGGCTTCGAACTGAGCCTTAATCTCATCATATCTCTGCTTATGTTCAGCAGACAGCTCCTCGTAAGTGATCGGTTCATCCCTTGCCATCCCGTCAACAGCAGCTGATGGAGTTGAAGAAGATGACGAAGTCGATGAAGATGATGAAGATGGCGATGATGGTCCCACTGGGCGTGCTAGAATGTGTTGTTGGTCAAAACCCGCCGGCGAGCAGCGACAGGCAACACGAGGAGCCGGGAGGCTTCCGGGACTGCTGGTGGACCCCGATCCCTTGGTCAACGGCCCGAGATCCGGCACACGCCCTGGCTTGGAATCGCTAGGCGTGCCACCTGACCCTGTACCTGATCAGGAAGGTATTATTTATTAGTTTCCTGCATGCACAGACACATATAAACGTTAGTCCGAGCCGTAATCGGCTCATCGGATGTTTCCCGGTATCGGCTGTAAAGAGCCGATTGTGTTCAATACCGGATCGGATCTATGAATAAAGCAGATATATCCGATAATAGTACAAACTTCACTCTATAAGCATTAAGCTAATCCAATCTACAACGATTAAAGCTCTCACCACGTAACTGGAACATCCTACACGTAATCGAGCCTAACAGATAAAAGAGCAACAAAACAATAATCTAAACAGAGGCCTAACAATCAACCCGAAAGCCGATTCCCGGAACAATCCCTCTCTAAGCTATTGCAAGATACCAATCATACTGCCGGAACATTCAACTCGTTTGTAGGGCCTAATTACGCAGATATTAAACTAAATCTCTGATGATCAAAGACTAAACATGATAGATTGGATCTACTAAATGAAAACAGAGCAGGACGCTGCCCTCGCACCCGAATTCGGATACAATAACAGCTAAACGCCTATAGATAACGAACGAAAACATAAATAAAGCCTAGAAAGATTAATCGTCACTCCATATGCGTTGAGATAACCAGTGCTACCCGCCATCAACTATGCTTCAGAATGAGAAACACCAAAGTAAACAAGCAAGGGCGACGCTGCCCCGATCACGCAACGTGATCGGGGCTGCACAGTACTTACCCGAGAAAACCCTAGAACAGGGGAGGCGATGCGCCGAGAGTTGTTGATGAATGATTCCTCCCTTTATTGTTTACCCATGATATATATTTATAGTCTGTAGACTTTCCTTTCTTAACCAACCCTAACCAAATACGACACGAATCTTAACTATCTCTATCTAAACTGTTTAAGCATACGTTCCTATCTAGATACACGGCCTCTCTGGATCCAAAACATCTGCACAGGGTCCGATTCGCAAGCCCATTATAGTTATCCACGGCCCAGTTCTGGCCTATCTAAATTATGGCGATAACACATGGTCAAGCTGTTTTGTAGCTATTTAAGCCCAAAATTCTTTAGCTATCTGACTTCCTATCTCATGATGGTCACATACATTCATACATATACAACTTTTCTCATATTGTCCTCAAGTGCCACCTACCTAATGCGGTGTCTCTTTCTCATATAAGCTAGCCATGCAACATAACACCTATTAAGCAAGGTGCCACATTTCTTAACCATGAAGCTTTGCCACAGCACATCATGACACTAGGTGTCAAGTTCCCAAACCATCAAGCCATGCAAATGCCACCTTAGCATACTATGTGTCACTTCCTTAAACACCAAGCTAACCTCCATGACATATAACCGCCTGTGTCATATCCTCTAACTTCCATGCTATCTATTAGCCAAAAATGCAATTTTTTAATATAGGAAAAGATTGCATTTTGCATCTATAAATAGAAGATGAAGGCCACCAAGCATAGTACCATTTTGTTTTGGGCTTCTCAAGGTGAGTCTTCCCTCTCTTTCTCATATTCTATCTTTCTCGCTCATGATCATGGCTAAATGGAATTATGTTGATGCCATGAGAGGTGGATATGGATGTTCATTATGGTGAACAATAGAAGAGAGAGAATGCAAATCAAGTTGGAGTCGAGCTCCAAGGCCTAGGCATGTCTGAGTGCTGATGAGCCTTTGCTTGCCTTTGGCTCCGACTGTGGCGATTTGCAAAGATCGGCTTGCCACTACAAGAGCAACGCCCTCCACATGCCCGCATCGACTATAGCTCTTGGTGCTAAGTCATGCCGAGCTAGCGGAAGGAGAAGGAGGCACAACATTGAGACCATTGAGGTGGATCTAGTGATGGTGGCGCAAGCCGGCAAAGCCACTACCATGTCCACAACCTAAGCACTAGAGTTTGAGCCTACTACCCCAAATCGACTACGAGGAGGGGGTTAAGGAGGTCACCAAAGTTGGGGAAGAGGAGGTGCAGATGGAGTGATCTGTCAAGCTCACAATGGCTAGCGGGGAAATAAATCTAGGGGTAACCCTGATGATTTGATTTGCCTTAGCATGGTGAGGGCAAGCATGATGGCTAAACAGGATCGATTAAGGAGTCAGAGAGTAAGCTCCTTGTGATGTGCCACTGGTGAGGAGACAGTTGAATTAGCCAGCAGAGGCACCAAGGTGCAACAAAGTTAAGAGAGGGGTCAAGAACAAGGGAGGATGGAGAGAGAGAGAGGATGCGTCGAGTTCGGTTAGGTCTGAGCTTGGCAAAGGAGGTGGTGTGGACTGGTGGGGGACACGAGGTGGGCTAGGTGGGCCCAAACATGTTCAAGTTGCGCCAAGGTTTTGACCAGACATGAATTGGATTGGAGCATGTTTAAACAAAGATTGGAGAAGGTTTGGGCTAGGTTTGGTATCTCTTTTAAAGCCCAACAATATACATGACCAATATTTTCTAATCCTTTATTCTAGAAAAATAAAACAAGTAGATAATATTTCCAACTTGTCTTTCCAAAGACAACCTTTATCCCTATGGGAGAGAGAAGCCTTCTTAGCATGACAATGAATTATCAAGATTTAAAGCATATGCCTTAGAGACATACATGCTGGTTCCCTCGAGATCATAAGCAGTGTCTTAACTGAAGAGTACGATCTCATCGAACCATCTCATTCCATTTTCAGGTACCAAACTGGCCACAGAGTGACAGACCGAGTTTAATGTCCAGCACTCAACATCTTTGCTAGCTGACGACTAAGGCAAGTTCCAATCCTTCCTCATCTTGCTAAACTATGTTTAAAGCGATGTTTTCACCTTATGATATACTATATGATACCATGGTAACAGTAACTTATTAGAAGAATAGAGTAAGCACATGATGTTAAGATTGACTAATTAATGACGTGTTTCACTCACTCTTGATGCCTCACTAGCATTTGCACATGCTTAAGAAGATATGTGTGCTTTATGTCTTTTCGCATTGACCATAATCCTCCTCGAGCTAGCTTAACTAGTACTTAGTTACTAGATGTTACGTGGAGCTAACACTCCCATTGAGTTTGATCCCACAAACAAGTTTGTGGACTTGGCGCGTCGTTAATAATAATAAGCTGAAACAAAACTGATCGAGCTGTGTGTCCCGTAGCTAGTAGGAGGCTAGCGTGGAATCTAAGCACTGGCATTAATTTTGGCATCTGCTGCTTCTTCAATCCATTCGTGTATATATGCTCTAGCTCTGGCTTCGTGTTCCCCTCTGCTTGTCTCGTGCTCATCCGCATCTTTCCCCAAAGATTCCTGCCGCGCCTTTGCTAGCAAATTAAGAATTAAATCACATTAGGTTAGTCAAATCAAATCCGAGGCGACCGGCGGATCAAGCGACGACGCTAGCTAGCTAGATGCTGCCAGTAACCATTGCTCCGGCATGCCGCCGCGCGCAGCCTTGCCGGCGACACCCGATAGACGCTAGTGGCCACGCCGTACGTGATCCGGCCGCTCGGCGTCGGCGGCGAGCAGGTGATCGATCTAGCTCGGATCATGGCGGAGGCAGATCGCCGGCGCTGCCAGGCGGTTGGTTTGGTTGGTTGGTACGGCCGCGGGTGAGATCATTTGGCTGACTTGTTTTTGGCCGCCAGGGCTCTCCGGTGCCTGCTCGCCACCTCACCTCTTGTGCCAAAGGGCGGCGCTCTTTCTCGAGACGCGGTCCCGTGTGCACGTCACCGGCCAGCTGATTTTCCAAATGTACGTGAGGTTAACTTTTCCAATAGAAGTTAAGAGTGCTTTTTCACGCAAACAAAAGTGTTCTGCATCAAGAGATGTCTCTAGTGGGTGGCAACTAAATGTTGCTGTACGGTTTGGTTACCTACTGCGAAGGAGAGTTTCGCAGTAGTGTACGGCATGCAGTAATTGCGTTGGCCTTTACCCTTATGAAAGGGTAATCAAGATTTTGTTTAGATCC
The DNA here is from genome assembly GCF_002211085.1 of Panicum hallii. Lineage (NCBI taxonomy): Eukaryota > Viridiplantae > Streptophyta > Magnoliopsida > Poales > Poaceae > Panicum > Panicum hallii. The sequence continues at coordinate 7,000,850 of NC_038043.1, read as the reverse complement.
TCTCCAAATTCCAATTTTTTACACACTCTCTCCATTACATCAATTTTGGAACATATGCATGGAGCAGTAAATGTATGTAAAAAAATAACTAATTGTACAGTTTAATTGTACGTCACGAGACGAATCTTTTGAGCCTAGTTAGTACATGATTAGATAAAATTTGTCAAATACAAACGAAAGCGCTACAGTATCTCCGGTTGCAAAAATTTACAATCTAAACGGCCCCCAAATATGTTGTTCCAAGCGGGTAGAACTGAATGATTATTTATCTCGTTGCCGGATGAAATTTTGAGGAACCATTCATCCCATTTTTCAGTTTGGATGAAGTCATGGAACCTTTTTACTCTAGCATCTTTTTCCCCCTCCGGTTTGTGATACACTATATTGTATTCTAATTTATGATATAATTAATTAGTGTGTTTGCTGTTATTTAGTAATTACCGTGGATAACTGTTGGCATACGGTTGGATCTTATTATTTGGGATTAAGATTGTAAGTATTACTTTCCATCTGTCCTTACCCTTCCAAGCAGAAAAAATAAATCCTATTCTACCTACTCGTGGTGTTATCCCTACGAACATAAATATCTATATTCTTCCAATTTTATCCTCAAATATAATATACCCTTAGTCTTACATGCTAGCGGACCTATTTAGAATATCTACGATACTTTCTCCACTTAATATATAGATATTCAATGGCAAGTTTACGAAACAAATTAAGAAGTGCAATCACTTGAGGAATTACGAAACTAAAAAGAGTGAAATGGTCCATGACAATGCTGATTTGTGCACCTTACAAACATTTTTTAACTTATCTAGTGCTCGCGGAACGTGCCAATACAAAATTATGTATATGTATACCTCTTTAATTTTTAAGCACTTTTAAGATTTTGAGGATGTGATACATAATAAATAGAACATAATTGATAGAATAATTATATTGTGTTTGGAGGATTTTAATTTGGTATATAGATGTTGCACATACCTATTTATATATTATCTTGGTGGAACAATATAGGGCATACAATTTTAAAAGTAAGGAAAATTAAAAAACCCATATTTCTCATCAAACACCATTATTTCTAATATCTAAGGATTTAATATAGGGGTACTATTTGTAGAAATAAATGAATTGTTACAACAAATTAGGTTCCAAAAATAAGATGAAGACCCAAAGGTGAAACTGAAAGGAGAAAATCAGAAGAGAAATGTGGACGTGACACGAGATGTGCTCAAGATTCATGTGTGCAACACCAAAAAAACCCCAAAATGTGCTTTGCCTCCCAAGAATAGGCCGCCCCAAGAAACCCACGGACAACAGATTAGCTAACACACACGCACGCGCACAGCGAAGAAATGGCGATGGCGATGCAGCCATCTTAGCCCCCTCCCCTCCCCTCCTCCCCTCTCCCCTTCCATGGCCGCCCCTCCTCTGGCGCTCGTTGCCGCTGCCATAGCGGCGCTCGCCGTCCTCGCCCTCGTCGTCTTTGCCTTCCGGCGATGGTGGCTGCGGCGGCGGCGGCAGCGGCAGCGGCAGCGCCGCTCGGTCCAGGCCGCGGCGGCGGTCCCGACCCCGGTCGCTGTCCAGGTCGAGATCCGAGCTTTCTTGTTTCCTTGTTCCTCTTTCGAATCGCCAAGAGAGGCGAAGCGGCGGTCCTTTTGATGCGAATCGGTGGTCCCGGTGTTTCTTGGAAAGTTATTGTAGAGACATGGATCGATGATTGAGTGGGGATTTGGGGGTTTCTTGGTGAAGCGCTGCTAGCGGTGGATTCTTGGGCCTGCTCTTTTGGGGCAATTTCTCTTCTTTGTGTGATTTCTTCCAACATTGGCGATTCATCCTGTGTTGAGGTCCATGGATGGTTTTCTTGGCCATTGGCTTGTTTCTTGGGTAGATTATGATAGTGAACTGTGGCATTGATGGTTTGGTTCTGTTTTTGGTTCCATCGTTGTTGCTGGGTCATGGTAAAGGTGATTAGGCTCTCTTTGTTGCTCATAGCGATTGAAGAAAAGTACTGTTATTACACTTTTATGCTTCGTGAGCAGGATATAGATTACTTGTTGTTTTCATAGTTGATGGATCATGACGAACAATGAATATCTAGTTGCCCCATTCGAACGAGAAAACATCTACTGCCTAATAAGAAGTAACTGATTAGCTGAATTACATCTCTAAAGGCTGTTTCAAACATCAGAATTGATTCTGTGAGCTAGTGAATGGCACTTGATTCTATAAGCACTCTTCAAAGAAGTATTAGATTGGGTTTCCAACCCAACTTTTTATTCAGCAGCCATGGTTATGGCAAGAACACATTTCCTCATACAAACAAGTCATTCATAAAAGTAAGAAAGATTTGTGTCAAAAGTCGTGACAAAAGGATTGTAAAAACTAATGCATCCATCCATGTTCTTAGCCATAGACTTGAGCACTCTCTTTGATGTTATGTTTGGAGTGGTTGCAGCATCAGTTGACTTTATGCCTTGAATGGACTGCCTATGCTAACTAATTATACTGCCTTGCAGGATGAGGATATAGATAGGCCTCTTCTTTCTGAAAGTCGGGAAGGTCACTCTAGCCAGAGTAATAGTTTTCTTGGAAGTTCTGTAGGAGAACCTTCGAAGATTCAAACAAATAGGAGTAATACTTCACCTATAAGTCATTCAATTGCTGATACAGGGAGAATTTATCCTGCTGAATGTTGTGCTACACAAGGTGATCAATAATCATACCCAACCATCTAGTGTCCTAGTTTGAAAATCATCTGGATTCTCATCTATGTTGGATTGCTTGGATCTGATACATCCAATCATGGATTTACAAAGACATTTTTCCAATTTCTGAAATTGCTACTGATTTTGTAGGAGAAACTCACGTAATCAATGTTGAAAATGATGCTTCTGAAGAGTTCCAATTAGGAAGCACACTAAAGCGTACAACAGCAACAAATTGGCCAACACCTGATCAAAAGCACAGAAAAAAGGTTCCTGGAGAGGATAACCATAATGGAAGCATCCCGATGAAGGATAATGCGTATCGTAAGCTATCCTTCAAACTTGACTTGGACGTTTTAGTTGTCCATTCCTTGCAAAGATTGGCATTTATATGCCCATTTCATCCAATCTTTTGTTAGAAATGCAGATAGCAGCCTTGATTTAGAGGTCATAGCTGGTCCATCTCATGGAATAAGCTGTTCTCGGCAGTCAAGTAAACCTTCTATGCTCCCAATAACTCTTGGAAGAGTTCCCCCGAGTGATATAGTGTTAAAGGATTCTGAAGTCTCAGGGAAGCATGCTCGGATAAACTGGAATGCAAAGGTCGGTATTCAGGAACTGTTTATGCATTTACTGTACCTTCAACTCAATGCTTTTTGAGTGTTTGTTTCTCTGTACTTTTAGCTTGTTGTCAAAACTGAATAAGTGATGCTAGCGATCAACTTTCTAGTACCATCTTGTATGTTTGTGATCATCAAAATTCAGGTGTATGCTCTGTCCAAATTCATTACCTGACAAACTCAATGTTGGGAATTTGGATTCTGGGGCTACATGTTTCAAACCTAATCACTTACAATATCATGGCGGCATGTTTTAGTGAAGCAATTAGTTCAGTAACTAAATGTAAAACATTATCATCCTTTTCCTGAGTTCCGAGCAGAAACTGTTCCTGCAAGATTTGTCTTTTTTTTGGTAAACATTTCCATATTGTTAGCACCTTATTTGTGAGCAGAAATATATTGGTTGATCCTTTTTTCCTTGGTCATAATAGTGAATATATATATAAGGCTTGAGAATTGACTTGCTAGAAAAATGTGTTGGGTAGAGCTGTCAAATCTTTATTTGGTTGTCTCCCGTGTACTGACCATGTCTGTAGTTATTACAGTCTTTCGGACCCTTATGTGCTGCAGTACAATGTAAGATTCTTCTTCATTCAAAAAATGACGTTTGATGTATTGGAATATTGCAGACATTGAAATGGGAACTTGTGGACATGGGCAGCTTGAATGGAACTTTCTTGAACTCCCAGGCAGTTCACCATCCGAATGTTGGGTCTAGGCATTGGGGTGAGCCTGCTGAACTTGCACATGGTGATATTATAACTCTAGGGACGTCATCAAAGCTATCTGTAAGTTCCTGATATGCTTCGAGCATCTCTAGTTTCTTCCAAGTTTGGTAACATATTTTGTGGGTCTTACATCCCAGTGGTTCCGTTGTGCAGTGTACTGGATTTCCATTGTATGTCTTATAGGAGTCTGAATCTTGATAATTGATCTGAGCTGACTTGTTTCTAGAAGGGAATTGATTGTATATGGTCATACCAGATCTAATGATCTATATTCTGATTTTTATGCATGGTATCTTCATGAGTCTTGGTCTGAAACACTTCTATTTTGTAGGTTTAGATGGCCATTGTAATCTCATTTGTTTAGTTCAAACTGAACGTAAAACATTTTCCACCCATTTCCTACTATTCATTATAAACTACTGAGCTCCATCCACCTCTAATTTCATGCTTCTGGTTGTGTGGCCTTCCCCTTTCATTCTGTATGACAAACCATAAATCACTTACGCAGCTTGTATACAATGAGCTTAATTTATGCATATGTGATCTAGTTCATTATGAAGATGTAGTCCCAATCATGATTCTTTGGTGTTCCCTTCTGTTCGAAGCCTATATGTGGAACTTTAGACCCCTTATTGTTATAGCTAGTCCATTGAATTTCCATACATGAGAAAATTTGCTCCCTCAAAATAAAAAAAAAGTTGGTCTAGCATGTTTATATTGGAGAAATCATGAGGGAATGCTACATTTTGTGTCGACCATATTGTCAACAAACTGATTAGTTGGTAGAGCTTGTGTTGTAAAAGGCTTCATGCAGGAAGTGTTTGCGTATAATGGCTAGGCTGTGGACAGGCAGGGGCGTAGCTACGTTCACATACCATGGAGCACGTGCACCAGAGTAAAACAAAAATTACTTGGAGATAACTCAATTTTACCATCTAAAGTGAACTAATTTTCTTCTAAAATTAGAGTGTGCACCAGAGTCATTTTTAACGTGGCTTCGCCCCTGTGGATTGGTGCTAGGATTGATGCTGTTGGTGTAACCTAGCACCTGTGCAGGCCACACGACTGTGTTTTGGAGACAGTGAAAAGCTGAAAGCTATGCTGTCTTCCGTTGGGCCGCCTCCTTGCTGCCGTTCTCCGCCTGCGCCCGGCCGGTGAGGCTCGCCGTGGCCCCGCACGGCCCATGCGTGCGCCGCCCCTGCCCCTGCTCGTCTCTCTGGCCGCCTCGCCACTTGCCGCCGCAGGTCCGGTGCGCGCCGCGCGCGGCCTCGGCATGCGCTTGCCGCGGGTCAAGGCCTGCGGGTAGCCTTGACCCGGCCTGTAACAGCATGGACACAAAGAAGAGGAGGGGAGAGAAGAGAGGGGTGGCTGACATGCGGGGCCATCGCCATGTCATCATCCACGTCAGCACCCACGGTGGCTTTGCCACCGTTCAAAACCGCTTGAGGGGTTATTTGACTGGTTTTGGCTAGTTGAGGGGGTAGAATACCCAGTTTTGTAGTTCAGGGGGTGAAGTATTCCACCCTTCATAGTTGAGGGGGTGATGTAGACTTTTTCCTTGTATGTATGGCTGCTTGCTTCTTTTTTCTACTTTCCCATTTTGAGGTTTGTTTTTTTTTGTGACTTTTTTGAGGTTTGGTTGAAACACTCCAACCATCATACTTTTGTTCATTAGTTGAAGTACGCACACTACATGGTTCTAATGTTTGTTGGTGCTTGTCACTATTCAGCTTATTTTGAGCATCACAGCAACATTTCAATCGTTAGTTCTTTGATAACAATTTTCATGCCTTCTTTTTAACACTTGCATTTTGTTGCTACCTCTCTGAAGGTTCAGATTTCACTGCAAAATCAACGAGTTCCTGCTGGAGTTGGTATGGCATCTGATCCAATGGTAGCCCGTAGAAGTGGAAAGAAACTTCCAATGGAGGACATAAGCTTTTGCCAGTGTCCTCTGCAGGGGGTTGAACAGGTGGGTAATGAGAGAGTTCTTGCAAAGTCTTTATTCTTTTCTTTTTTGATGCCTAATTGCATTGCAGTTTGGGCTCTTCGGAATCTTTGATGGACATGGAGGGGATGGAGCTGCCAAAGCTGTCAGCAAGTTAGTCATTAGTGCTTCTTTCATGCATGATTATGCATGCCATTGATTTATCCGTATATTAGTTAACTCCCATGAAACAGCACTTCTTTTTGAATTCTTTTGTTTTAATATTTTAATCTGGAAATGCAAAACTGATGTTTTCCCTTTTGACTTCTAGGATTCTTCCAGAAAATGTGGCAAACATTTTATCTCATCCTGACACAAAAGAACGAGTTCTATCAAGTTCTGATGCTTCTGATGTTCTTAGATATGCTTTTGCTTTGACAGAAGCTGCAATCGATCATCAGTATGAGGTTCGCCCTATCTCGTGACGTCTCAAATGCTATTTTTGAACTAGGTTTATGTGTTTGCAGGGTTGTCACATTTATGTTTTTGAACTGGCACTGTATATCAGCATTGTCAAGAAACTAGCAGTGTTAGTGATGTCAACAATTCAGGTCACTATTCATGAAACAGTGTCTTGTTGATGAAACAGTGTCTTGTTGATGATCCCATCCCCAGATTCACATTACTTGGTGATTTTGGTCCTAAACTGAAATGATTTGTCTGGTTGCTAACCTTTTTTCTGAATTCATCTTTATGATACAGATTTCCAGTTAGTTTTGCTCCAAAACTTCAGATCTTGCTACTTATGCTACTGATAACAGTACTTTGAACGTACCTTACTATCATAGAATGTAAAATCCTCCTTTATTCTAGAAAACAGTGCCTAGCCAGAATCAGCAATGATTGTTTGCTTTTGAAACTTTGCAGTCTAATCGCACCTCTTTTAGGCCTTACGTCATTTATATATTTTGCTGAGTTGTAGTTATATGCTCTTCCCTTGAATTAGCCTGGTGAGATGAACTGCTATGGCTTACGATTTCTCTTTTTACCTCAGGGATGTACAGCAACAGCCCTTCTTATTTGGTTTGATCAGAATAAAAATTGTTTTGCCCAGTGTGCTAATCTTGGTGATTCAGCTTGTGTGATGAGGTAAGAGATCACCTATTTTTAGCATACCCTGCCAGCTAATACATTAATTTTTCCTATTAGCTTCCTATATGAGTTGTGACTAAGATGTTGCCGAGCCCAGTAATGATCTAATTTTTTCAGTGTCAATGGAAATACGATTGATATGACCGAAGATCATCGGGTAGCTAGTACAACTGAAAGAGCTAGGATAGCAAGAACTGGGCAGCCCCTGAAAGATGGTGAAGTTCGTCTTAGTGGTACAATACCTTGTTCCATTTCCAGTTTGTCCTTTTTTTCCCCTTTATGCAATTGATGGTGGAAGTCAAATCAACTCAATGTCCGTTATCATTCCAATAGGACTAAATCTTGCCCGAATGTTTGGAGATAAGTTTCTAAAGGAGCAAGACATGCGCTTCAGCTCAGAACCATATGTGAGCCAAGCTGTTCGTATCACCAGAGCATGTACAGCTTTTGCCGTTATTGCTAGGTAAATTCTTTCTCAATGCTAGAAAGGTAATGCTGCTTATTGCAACCATCCTCACCATTTGGATTGTTTGTATGTATGTATGCAGCGACGGGCTTTGGGATGTTATCAGCACTAAAAGGGCGGTACAGCTTGTTGCCGAGGTAAAAGTTCTGATGCTTATGTTTTTGCTGTCATTGTTGTGCAGCTGCATTGGCCTTTCTTGTTTGTCTGTAGTCTCATGCTTGTTCTTGGCTCCACAATCTGCAGGGAAAGGAGAGGAACACCGGTGACAGCAGCTCGGTGGATAAAGTAGCCAACCGTGTATTGAGCGAAGCTAGGAATTTGCGGACCAAGGACAACACATCCGTAGTATTTGTAGATTTCGACATTCTGAGAACAGACCCTTGTATCGCCAAATGACATGTCGGATTCGAGGCACCGTGTTCCATGAACCATCCCCCCTGCTGCATATAGCTCCAAATTTTGTTTCAGTCTTGGCTGCACCCGTTTTGTTTCTAATGAGATGTGGTGATATTCACATGTAATGCACCGGAATCATCTGTGAATTGGCATAGGAGCAAATTTCATAGTGTGCAAATCTGGTTCTTCTAGAGTCTATGCCTTGTATTTGGTTTCAGTACCCTGTGATTTGTGATCTTTGGGTTAGGTGACTGAGCAACCCAGCTTGTACTTTCAGCCTGGCACATAATGCTCGTTGAGCTGCATGTCATCACATCACTTTTACCTTGCTGTAGAATCTGCATCCAAAGTCCAACAACAAGATGGGGCCAAGTGAAAACTGCTGTGTTTTCCCAACCACTCAGTAGGTTTTCTCTTTGCAGGAGTTATTAGCTGCACGTTCTTTCAGTTTGTGTACAAGGTTGGGGCTCAGAAGTTACCAATTGCCTGCCTGACAGAAATGGAATGCTGTGGGATCTGCCAAGGGCTAGAATCTAGTGGTGCATCCCCTGACACTCCCTTTATCCCATCATGGGAGGGTCGGGCTTGAAGCAAGTCCTGGCCCTTTTACTCCTTTTTTTTTAGGAATGGCCCTTTTACTCCTTTATGCAGCCCCAGAATTAGGGCCTCCTCCCTGGACCAGCTGTGGTACACATCAGTCTCTTAATTTCCTCTCTGCAGCAGGGTAAGGAAGCCAGTGCATGCAAGTGGTTGGAGCCACTGTAGTAGATCATGGACGGTGTGCTTAATCTCCTTGCAACAAGATCCTCTTTGCAAGGGTTCAGTGAAAAATGGAAGATCATGGCAAAGGTATGATTAAGTTTTCCTCTTAATAAAATACGTGCTCAGATACGTTTACGGAAAAAAGCATGATTAATTACACTAAACACTATTGCAAATAAAGAAACATCAGGGACAGAGTTGAAGTTTGGATGACAGGAGAACTGAAGGCACTGGTGCCTTGCCCCTGCCTGGCTGTCTGTCGCCTTAAACCTCCTTCCATCCATTCTTCTCTGTCCACTCGCGTACCTTCAGCCCTTTTCCATCGCACTCGCTGTTGCCTCCCGAAGTTACCGAAAGAGAGCTGGGGAGAAAGAGAAAGAATGAGCAGCAAGATGAAGGAGCGGAGAGGGCAGAATGGTCATTTGGAAAAGGCACCGCATTGAATGCCGTGGCGACCGACATTTGTAACGGCCGAGAGCACGGCATGGCATGGTATCCATCCAAGAAGACCCAACTGGGCTTTCACCAAATCCTCCCTCCTCGTGCCTTGGCGATCGGGTGCATGAGCTCCGCTGGGGCCGTCTGGTGTGCAGCCACCAGTCAACACATCACCCTCACTCCCGTCCTAAGTCCACCAGCTCGATCGTCTTCTCTCTCTCTCTCTCTCTCTCTCTCTCTCTCTCTCTCTGTGGAGCTGGTAGGTTGGTTGGCAGCTGCACGGCGGACGCCATGGCGGTGGGCGGCGAGGCAGTGCAGAAGGCGCTGCAGACGGTGGCGGAGGGCACGGAGTGGACGTACAGCGTCCTCTGGAAGCTCTGCCCGCACCAGGGGTGGGTACGCGCACAGCTTGCCGCCATGCACGGAGCTCGCGCTAGCTTCTTCTCTCGCCTCTTCTCTCTTCTGATCGTTTTCTTCCTCCGACGATCGAATGGATCCCGTCGTGCCCGCGACCGACGACTGACTAGCTAGCTGGGATCCGATCTTGCGTGGCGTGCAGCGCGCTGGTGTGGGCGGAGGGCCACTACAACGGTGCCATCAAGACGCGCAAGACGACGGTGGCGCCGGGCGGGAATCAGGAGGAGGAGGACGCGGCGGCGGGGCGGCGCCGCAGCCGGCAGCTGCGGGAGCTCTACGACTCGCTGGCAGGGGACGCCGCCGCTGCTGGCGGCAGGGACGCCGTGGCTCGCCGGCCGAGCGCCGCGCTGGCGCCGGAGGACCTCACGGAGACGGAGTGGTTCTACCTCATGTGCGCATCCTACTGCTTCCCTCCTGGCATCGGGTAAAACATTACAAATTCACACCATCAAAAAACAAACTATTAGATCAACTCGTTCCTTTGACAGTCTGATGTATAATCATGGTCTAAGTTAAATATAGACAATCTGATGGCTACTTCACCAAATCTAATTCATTTCTTTGTTTTCCCCCTAACAAACTATTAGATCAACTCGTTCCTTTGTCAGTCTTTTCAGAATAGATGCTGCAACACGCATCAGTAAAGTATTAAATGACAAGGACAAACAGATCGCATTACAAAGGGGGAATGCTCTTTGTTTGCCATTGCAACAAGACAGGCTTTGATAAGTGAGGCATATATTCACTTTTCAGGTTGCCTGGGGAGGCATTTGCAAGGAGAGGTTATGTGTGGCTCTGTGGGGCAAACAAAGTTGACAGCAAAGTATTTTCAAGAGCAATTCTTGCCAGGGTACATACTATCACATCTTTTGTTTTTTTTAAAAAAAACTGTCGGTACTCCCTCCGGTCATAGATGCATCTCATTAGTTTCCAAAATATTTTATGGGGCAATATAAAAATAATAGGTGTAGGTTTGTCATGCATTTATTAGATACCACAACTCTGTTCAATTAGAATACTTGTCAAAGTTGCAACACGAAGACGATAAAAGATTAACAATTTCAAAATTGCAATTACTAGATATCGCAGCTATTTTCGACTAGAGTATAGCTGTCAGTGTGTGAAAACTTTAGAGCGCTTGAGAAAAAAATAAGGATAAATCTTAAGAGAAACTCTTAAGACGTAGTAAGAATCAGAAAGACTAATTAATCATAGAGAAGCATGACAAAAGGTAAGGCTTATGATTGCAATTGAAATTATGGACAACATCACTTTTCTTTCAAGATATGAGCATGATAAGCACGAATCGAATATAGATATCCAAAATTATTGTTTTCCTTTACCTGACCGTAGAGAAGAAACTAATTTTCCTTATTGTTTCTCTTTTCATGTGGAGCATAACAAATATTTGTGGCAACATATAGCAGAGTGCAGGTATCGAGGTATTCATAATTTTGCCTCTGAAATTACTCGATGTATGAGCCTTATCGTCAGAGTTTCACCACTTAGATAAATCACTTCTAGTTTTATCCCAACGCTTCATCAAAGTAAAATCCTTTGCAGTGAATTTAATTTATTATATTTCAAATGAATTTTCCAATACTCAATATCTGCATGATTTCCACTAAATATTGAACCCCAGAATGCTCATACATTGACTTCAATGTTAACGCAGACAGTCGCCTGCATTCCAGTTAATGATGATGGTATCCTGGAAATTGGAACTACAGAGAAAGTGAGTACCGTTAACTGTTATTGTGCTTATTACTTTTTGGCTACTTAATTATGCATTGTAGAAATGACAACGGTCAACTGTTAAAATTTTGCAAACTGATCGATAATTGGATAAATTCAACAAATACTTTTCAGTTATGAAACCTATTAACCAAATCATTATATGGATATGTTGGAAAAGCAGTAGGATCTAACAAATAGACCTATGAATATATTTCAGGTAGCAGAAGACAGTGGTTTAATTCAGTATGCTAGGAGCATCTTCATGGATCAGCATGGCATCCCCATAATGCCAACCCTCTCAGGCCATTCAACTTCCACCCAATCCACACACATTAATCATCAGCCATTCCAAATAAAAATGGAAAAATACGCTGGCGGCATAAATGTGCAGCCAAATACTCTCAATACAGAAGACGAGCACATCGAAACGGAAGAGGAAGATGACAGAATTGATTCAGAGACCAATACTGAAAATGGTTCACGCCGGCATCTGCCACCGGACAATATGGGCAATGAGCAGGCAAGGCCCAATGCACGGAGCAGTGATCTGATGCAGATTGAGGCGTCGGAAAGCTTTAGGGATGGTTGCACGAACCACGTGGATGACGAGATCTCAATGCTTATGATTTGCCAGAACGGTAATATTCCAGCTCAGGATGAATTAGCTAGGCTCATGGCATTTTCTCTATGAAAACCTAATAAGCAGTAAATTCCTACAACATTCAGGTAATTGAGTTTATGTACATATTAGGAGTAGTCTCAAAGTAAATTCTTCTCATTTTCTTATTAAGTGACAATAAGTTAGACTTTCAGGGATGACGATCATCTATATATATGATTATGGAGAATTGTTGTCTCCTAGCATTTCAATAAGGAAACACTGATCATAATGAGACAAGTATAAAAAAGGTCAACAAGCTATTACATTTGGGACAACATAATCTGTTAAAAATATTTTGCATAATAGAAAAAATGTACAATTAAAAAAAATCCTTATGGTAAATAAAACACACATATCTAAAGTTTCATTCTTCAATTTATTCATCCACTTGTTCTTCATCCCAGCAGCACAAGATCAAGCAGCACTAGCCGAAAACGCGCACTACATCGAAACAGTCCTGACAATCTTACGGCGCAACGCGTGTCGGCGAGCGCAAGCAGCCCCGAGCATCAGAACCTACCTGGCACTCTCTAAGAACTCGTCGTTCTCAAGATGGAACCCTAAAGGAACCAGTGATCTCCAGCTGATGTTGATCTCTGACGAAGGCTCCCCACAGAGAATGCTCAAGAGCATCCTGTTCATCGGTGCACCTGCTAGACACAGTCATCACCAAATGCTCAGAGGAGAGGTCCAGTCACCTGAGCCCAGCAGGGACGACGGCGAAGGTACCAGCCGATCACGGAGAGGAGGACAGGGCCAGGCAGAGCTGAGCGCCAGCCATGTTCTCAAGGAGCGGCAGAGGAGGGAGAAGCTCAACGAGAGGTTCGTCGTCCTGCGGTCACTGGTGCCGTTCGTCACCAAGGTGCCTGTCTGAATTCTGAAAAGTGAGCAGCGAGTTCGTTCACAGTTGTGTGTTACAGGATGCAGCAAGAATTGTTTTTTTCCTGTTGCTTTGGCAGATGGACAGGGCGTCGATCCTGGGCGACACGATCGAGTACGTGAAGCAGCTGCGGAGACGCATCCAGGACCTGGAGTCACGAGCCCGGCTACAGATCGACGGCGGCTACCTGACGGCACCAGCCCCGAAGAGAGCTCATCAGAGCGCAAGCTCGGCGGCGGCAATGGCGGAGACGGGGAGCAACAAGATGAGAGCCGTGGAAGCGAGCAGCAGCTGCAGCACCAGCGGCGGCGCGGTCAGGCCGGCGGCGTCGGCGGCGGCGAGCACGGAGGTGCAGGTGTCCATCATCGGGAGCGACGCGCTGGTGGAACTCCGGTGCCCGCGCAGGGACGGGCTCCTGCTCCGGGTCATGCTGACGCTGCACCGGGAGCTCGGCCTGGAGGTGGCCTCCGTCCAGGCCTCGTCGGCCGGCGACGTCCTGCTCGTGGAGCTGCGCGCAAAGGTCGTAGCACCGCGGCATCATGAAACATGAAATCTTTGGTTCATGGCAATTGGCAACAATGTGCCGCGTTTTGTTCGTTGCAATGTCTGAGTTCGCTGAAGTCTGAAGTGGTCTAGCATTGTTTGCTGCAGGTGAGGGAAGTGCATGGGAGAAAGAGCATCGACGAGGTGAAGAGAGCGATCCATCTAATCATCTTATCTGACTGATGTGTAACAAATCATCACTAAAAGTTGTGCAACAAAAATAGTTGAATTATAGATGACCAGATTGTTTGGATTGGTCGCTTCTGGTGTACATGACGAAACCTGTTTTCGGTAGATTGCTCTGCACATTTTACCAACGCGGATAAGCTATACCCTGTTGTTGACTTGATAGATGCAAGCTGATTTCTGCAGAGAGGGGTTGGATTTTTCTTTAAAAAAGCCCGTAAACAACCTTCATTCGTTCTTAAATATATAATGCTATTGATTTTTTATCAAATTTTACCACTAATATTTATACATACTCAATTAATTAGTTAAGTAAAGCAAAACAAGTACCACTAGATCTATCATCAATATTCATAGAAAAGGTGAAAAGTCAACCTAACGAAAAAAAATCATAGTATCATATGTTTAAGAATGGAGGTAGTACGTTTCAGTCGGCGGGTAAAAATCACACTAGGTCCTTTCGGGCGATGCAAAATTGAAGCGCGGTTGAAGATGATTTGAGAGGCGTTTGAAGGCGGTAAACAAGCCATTTTAAGCGATTGTAGTAAGCTACCGTAGGAGATAAAAAAAATTTACACGTAACAAATTTGAAAAGGCCCCAAACATTCATCTCACCACCCCATTAGGCCATCACCCACGCAGCATCTATCTTACCAGCCATTGTTGCATTGTGATGGCATAGCTTCAGGTAGCTGATGGCCGGTATACAGAAAATTGCCCAGGGGCTCTGGCACCTTTTCCATTGGTCACGTGCAGATATTCCCTACCTGGATGGCCGAGGGGTCAGAGCGTGCAGCAGGCGTTGACATTGCAATGTGATGTTTGAGAATTACCTGGCATTTGTTGCTTCGCCACAGTGGATATTTAAATGATGTCAAATGTGTAGGATAAAGCTTGCTTTCAGCCTTCGAATTCAAATGCCTTCAAGCACAGGATACGAGCAAACCCTTTCCTTGCAAGTCGATCGAGTGAATAAAGATGTAATAAAGAGAGCAATATGGTACTGAAAAGTAGACCACAATCCGTATGTGACATTCAAAAAATCCAGTTCCCTGACGTGCCACTGGTCCAAACATTGCATGCAGGAGCAGTATTTGTATTGTTCTACAAAATTTTTAGCCTTGGACCTGCCCTACTCGTGTTGCGCAAAGATTGTTGCGTAGCAGATACAAGTGTTGTAGAAACTGTTAGTGCTTCCTGAAGAGTGTTTGTGTAGGAAACACATCTGCTGTAGACACACTAGTGTGAACTTTAGATCAAAAAGGTTCTGATCTAATGGCCAGGACCCATGTACCATAAAAGCAGAAGAAAATGAACTAGACCAACCCGGAACTGGGCGGACGCGTACTTAAACATTTGGTGATTATCCACCAAGACTTCCTACTACGTATTTGACATTTCCATCTAGAATAAAACTCTAAAGTAGTACTCCATCAATGTGAATAGCAGGATCATCGGAGGCGGCCACATCAGCACCCGAATTCACCACTAAGAGTGCTGATGCAACCCTAATGTTGCCCTGGCTCCGGTTGAGAAAGAAATATTCTAGCGAGCCTGATGGTCTTTGCTGCTCTAAGACTAAGAGTCTCTGGAACAGTAGTTCCATTATTGGTCTAGTAGTCTTTCTCGTCTCCCTGTGTGTGTAACATTCTTATGCCCTATGTTATTATGGAGGATCCATTTGGGATCACAGGGCTTCATACCTATTACTTCAGCATCATTTATGAGTTCTAACTAATAGTAGCCCTCTATTGGTCATCCTAACCTGATAAACATGTATGCTCCCATGAATCATCTGGCAACCTTGCATCATCAAGTGTTGCTGCAGGAGCAGCATGCGAACCATTCTATCCAGGCCAATTGCTAGCCTTGGATCTGCCCTATGTTTGATGCCAAAATATTTGTAGGGTATGCACATAAGTGTTGAGTGTTGTGTAAGATACATATAAGTGTTAATTGCCCGTTGTCCCTTGTTTCGTTTATCTAAGTGCAAACTCGACCAAGGAGTGCTAGGCCGTCATATTTCCTAGCAACACACATTTTTATGACTAGACAGTAGACATGGCTAAGTGTTGCTTCAAATTTCTAAACCACACTTTTTGTGGCTTGCCACACTTGTCTAAGGTTAAATATTAATGTGGCAAACTATGGCTAACAACCAAACGTACCCTTTCTGTTAAGCAGCCAACTCTAAGATAGAGGATCAGATGCATTGTTTGTATTCAGGAGAAGACTCACCCGAGATGGGATCCTAGGAGGGTCTGGATTGGTCTGTGGCAGGACATCATTTTCAAGATTTTAAATAGCCGGCTATAGCTGCCGCTAGAGCCCGCTAAATGCTGTAACAGCAGCTCTGCTGCTAAACACCTTAACCGATAGTTTAAAACCATGATCATTTTACTTATGAAACAATTTCCTTCGTATAATATTAGGCATGCAGTTATGAGCAACAAAGACGGTGATGAACAAGTAAAATCATGAGGTGATTCCACCACGGACCATAGCATAAATCCGTTCAAGTAAACACACTACGCATGATAGTGTTTTTGTGTGTGTGTGTGCGCGCATTCATCAATGTCGTTGTTGATACAGTGCGGGCTCGTACCGAATCTCACATGCGAAGCACGATCGATCTAGTACTCCGAGACACAATAATGAGTATCAGAGCCAATGGTCCTTAACCTATTTAACAGCCCATTGTTTACTTGTTGGAGCATCTGTGTCCCTGAGACTTTTTGCCAAATTATCCCTGCAAATTTCTAATTAGACCAGCGCATCTTCCCTTACACATAGTGGCAACTGGACAGCAAGATGGCACGAACACAAAGCAACAAAAGCATATGCACGTCCTCGATCTCTGACCTAGCGTTCGGTGATGATGATGCTTCTAGGACTGAACTTTGCTTAGCACTGTGTATTTTAAATCTCGTCACTATGTGTGTATCTGTTGGCGCCAGCCACAGAACCTCCATCCTGTAGCCGTTCGTATCCCTTTGCCAGTACAATAAAGCATAGACTAGAGCTAGATCAAGGTCAGTGGCTCGTGGGGTACATACCTTTCTTTCTCTTGGTGCGGCTAACCACGTCTACGTCTTTTTGTCCCAACTGATAAGGTACTTGGAAGGCCATGCTTGGCACAACTGCATAAGTGATTTCCATGATGAATGTTTCAAGGGCTCCTTGCATTGGTCGATCGAACTCCCACAAAATTTTTTTGAACTCATCGGTGATGATCTCTATGGTTATAAATTTAGAAAATTAAAAGTGCCATCTTTCAAGCACAGGAATTTTACATTTTTTTTCTTAGTAAAAGAAATTCTCCAAGAATACTGCAGTGTAACCGAAAAATCTTGTTGGTTCCGTATATAGCTTAGGGATGGGCTCATTGAGGTCCAGATGGCGTGCTTTCTCGTTGACTTGCTGACCCCCTTTCTCCATGGTGACCTTGTAACAAAAAAAAATAATATATCAGTAAATCTAAAAGTGAAGACCAAATTTGTGAACAAAGGTTTCAGTTTCAGTCCCGGTTCGTTGTTTTGATTCAATTCTTGGATCTCAGTTAATTATACCCGGCCTAGTAATTGGCACCTTAAAACTTACCTCCTAGCTAGCCCATGTGCTGGAGACATAAAGGCCCATATATATCAGTAAGACAATGATGGGAAACCAGGGATTGGAAACCCTCAAACACTGGCTTGTTCTTAGTAAGAAAAAAAGAATCATGTAATAGATAACTTTGTCCATATATAAGCAACTTTTGAGAGCTACATGAATGTGGCCGACTATCCATGCATAAGCTTTGAACAGAAGAAAAGAGATACAATTTTGGTCGGTGTGGACCGGCCATGTATGTATTCAATTCATGGATGAATCCGTGTTTGATCCGCGTATATGTTTGGATCTCACGACAAATAATCCTGCATGACATGTGAGATCCACAGATCTGCATTCACCCGCACGTTTGCCTTATTAAATCTGATGCATGCTTGGCTTGCTTGCTCGATGCAACTGCCCATGGCTTCGTGCGCTGCACTCTCTCTATCTCTCTCTCCCCCCTTTTCTGTGCCATTTGTATCCGTGAAAGATACACGCAAAATCTGTATCAGCTCATGATTTCGACAAGAATTTCAGAGATACGAAGGAGGCAATATTTTGTAAAGGCAAATTTTGTTGTTACATACAGCTCAGCTGAGTGTCGTCGTCCTTTCTGTTGACCTGCATCCATTTTTTTTTCATTCTCCAAATCTATTGTTGAATCTTTCTGCTCGCAATGGTTTTTGGGATCATGCCGAATCCTGTGTGGCTGGAGCACGTCTGGAAATTCAAGACCAGATAAGCACGAAAATGCCTCACACACTCAATCAAACTAATTAAGTCCCAGTTTGTGGACAAAACATAGCGACATGCAGCTCTTCTGCGTGTTCTAGCTAGAAAAGTAAAATATTTAGACAAGATATTACCCGGATTTATATATTGTCATTATTTGGTCAAAAAATATTCTTCGCTTCCTTCCCTTGAATTGTGAAAAGCGGCATGCATGTCTACATCAATTCTGGTTGCTGGTTGGAGAAGGTGACTTCTGCTGTTAACGCATCAGTCAAAGCTCAAAGCCAAGGTTCACCAGAGTACCACTTCATGCTATGTGTTGAGCTCTACTAACCAACCTTATCGGTATGCTTAATTCAAATTTTAGGTTTGTTAGTAACCGAAACAAATTAAAGCGTATACAAAATGAATCATCAAACAGTCTCTTCTTGATAGATCTCCTTTTGTATATCTTTTCTCCAAAATGTACCTATCCTTTCATTAGCCCTAGCCCCACACCATTGGCCCTCAGCCCCACTTTGTAACGGTTCATGGGCCACCTGCATCATGATGAACACCTGTAGTGGAATCCAAACGCACACTATGGATGCATTTCCTCAATGCCTGATCAGAAAAACGAACTAGTTCAAATAAAAACTTGAAATAGCTAGGGATGTTTGAATCAATATATAAGGAAGTCCATGAGATCGGTGATTCCGGGCATTTGATTTTTAATTTGTTACATATAGGCAGCTTTTCATCTTCGATTAGAGGGCATCATTGAGATCTAAATCCGTATGTCACGCATCATTTGTTTTCAATCATATCGAAACCCCGTATGAATCCGCTTCGCATTTTGTATTGCAATGAGAATACATTTGTCCACTTGTTTAGCCAGCACATTATAAATACCCACCCAACACATCCATAGCCAACTCACAAACTAACTACCAGAAGATCTCAAGGACTTCTTGACCAGCTAGTAGTTAAGTAGTTAATTAGCAACTTAATCCCGACAAAAACCATGTCACTCTACTTGGCGCCCACGGCCGCCATCGTCGCCGCTGCCACCACCCTCCCGAGGCAAGTAGCGCCGCCGATCGACGTGAGGCGGCTGGAACGGGGCATGGCGCTTCCGATGCCGCCAGCGCCCCCACCACCACCGCTTGTAAGTGCCACTAGGTACGTGGGCGCGAGGCACAAGGCCGTGGTGGTGATGGGCGCGACGGGGACAGGCAAGTCGCGCCTCGCCGTGGACCTCGCCCTCCAGTTCGGCGGCGAGGTGATCAACGCCGACAAGATCCAGGTACACGCCGGCCTGGACGTGGCCACCAACAAGGTGACCGAGGAGGAGTGCGCCGGCGTGCCGCACCACCTGCTCGGGGTGGCGCGCCCGGACGACGACTTCACGGCCGCGGACTTCCGGCGCGAGGCGTCCCGCGCCGCGGGCGCGGTCGCGGCGAGCGGCCGCCTCCCGATCATCGCCGGCGGGTCCAACTCGTACATCGAAGAGCTCGTCGACGGCGACTGCCGCGCGTTCCGGGAGCGGTACGACTGCTGCTTCCTCTGGGTGGACGTGCAGCTCCCCGTGCTGCACGGCTACGTGGCGCGCCGCGTCGACGACATGTGCGCCCGCGGCCTGGTCGGCGAGATCGCGGCCGCCTTCGACCCGCGCCGCACCGACTACTCCCGCGGCGTCTGGCGCGCCATTGGCGCGCCGGAGCTCGATGCCTACCTGCGGTGGTCCGGCGACGACGAGGACGAGCGCGCCCGGCTGCTGGCCGCCGCCATCGAGGACATCAAGTCCAACACCCGCCGGCTCGCGTGCCGGCAGCGCGCCAAGATCCAGCGGCTGGCGAAGCTGTGGCGCGTCCGCCGCGTGGACGCCACGGAGGTCTTCCGGAGGCGCGGCGACGCCGCCGACGAGGCGTGGCAGCGGCTCGTCGCCGCACCATGCATCGACGTCGTGCGCTCTTTCCTGCACAGCGGCGACGCCGCGGCTGATGATCTTCCACCTGAAGTGCCCGCGTTCGCTCCCACGCCGGCGGCCGCCGTCGCAGTGTGACCAACCGCCTCGCCGTTGGCAGCTGCTTTCACGAGAACGCGTGGTTGAAAGCACGGAGGAGCCATCAACCACCATTGCTTGCTTGGTGCGACGGCATTGGCCCGAGATCATCAAGAAAGAGAAAGTGAGTGAGAGTGGAGAGCTTAAATTACCGTCCGGAAACATGGGAATTTCACGGTAAATCTATAGAGGTTAGTGTAATTCCTGCGAGAATTCTGGGTTTGAAATTCCTACGGAAACAAAAAAACTACGCTCCAAGACAGAAGAGTGCAGTGGTCAGATAAATTGTGTTGCAAATTCCATCGTTTATTTGCAGAGCTCTAGCACCTGTAATTTTCTCGCCTTTTCTCCCAACTATATATCTTGCAAATTCTATAAACTGATGCTTATTTTTGTCCTCCTTCCTTTTCATTGCTACAACGTGCTTACATGGTGTGTAACCAAGCGTGTGCTAGCTGTTCATCAGCTTCTTCTCTCTTTTCTTTTTTACTTTTTGTCGTATCTGTCCGTCTGATGAGAGAGATGAGCAATGCCACTTTATTTATATTTATCTGTACTTAAATAATAACACTTTTATATAGGAGGCGGTGAACATAGATAACATTAATGCGATGATAATTCGATCTTCGTTGTTGACTCCTGTAGTGTTAGTACGGACAGCTGTGAAAAAAATAGTCATATATGTATTAGAGTTTGATATTTTCAACCTCTACAGTTTGGGATTTTAAGGGACTGTGTTGCGCAGCAGCAATAACTAACAACAACTATATTTATATAATTTTAGTTTCTATAACTCGCACTCAAACAATTATGGAGAATTCCTAGTTAATTGTGAATTTGTAATGATAGACTTCACCATGTCAATCTAAGATGTGCATGCCTATGCTGCAGATGTTGGTGCTTGGATACACATGTAACATTGTATCATCCAAAGCTTCCGCCATACCAAGCATGACACCTTCTCACATTTTTCGTCCTCATTACTTTTTGTCACAAAAAGAAACATCTTCTGTCTAATCCCACACTACAACACGGATCGACCACAGCAGGTACCTGTGTATATATAATTAGTATTTCATAGCTGCTATAGCTGTAAACATAAGAAGAGATGTCCTAGAAACAGTGTTTGCATATTGTTTCATTGGACTTCAAGCGAACTACGACCTTAGTTTGGAGAGTGCTACAAGTAAATACAAAGTACTACATCTGTTTCTAGTTTAGGAAGTACCAAGCAAGAAAAATTGAATATAGACTAAATTGGCTTCCAAATCTTCAAATTACAAGCCATTGGTTAGTTTCTCCTTGACATGGTAAAACCCAGAAAGGCTTCATATCCGTTATTAGGAATTCAACTCACAGTAGACCTGATAAGGAGCATAAATAAAGTTAACACCAAGTTAATAGTTACCTGTTTGAAAAATGACAAGATCCTATAATTATTATTTTTTACTCTTGCATCGAATCAGATCACACATTGCCAGCACTTCAAGTAGATAAGAGAGTATAGATGGATAGATTAGCATGGTCTTGTCTTAGACAAGATCTAGTCTTGTTGTTAATCAAGAATTTTTCTCTCGAAAAGAAAATCTAATCATATGCCGCATAGAACTTTTAGCTTCTTAGTTTGACCACTCCAGGAACAGAATAAGAACATCTCTGCTGCACAGAACAGAAAGAGAGAATTAGCACTAAGGATTTATAATACTAACGCATTGACATTTTAGTGAGAAAGTTGCTTTGAAAAGTAAAGTCAATATAAAACTATCAATTCACTTGTCCTATTCTTCCAAATCTTTCAGTGCTTTTCAGGCATGATGTCCTAATTTATTTCTGAAGCGGCTAGGAAGCACTATATTTGTACGGAAATCAAATTAAATACTTATTTTTGGTATGGTAGACTAGCTTTCCTTGTGCTCAACTGCTTTCCCAATACTATAACTAATATATGATTTTTACAGATAGCTATTCTTATAGTCTTTTGTTACTTATTTGCCTTTCTGTAAACTACTATACTACAAGTAATGAATGGCACACTATTTATTATAGGTACAGCTTATTTCTGTAAAATACAAGGCTAGGGGTGTGTGCTTTTGTTATGAATTATTATATTTTAAATTGAATAGGAAGAATCAACCAACTGAAATACCAATTTGATCAGTATCTTGTGAAAAATACTTAACTTTATTTATGATATTTTTACAATATTTCTTCATATAGGTACAAATGTTTTTTTCATTTTGATCTGTTTTTAATTTAGTTTTTTATTCTTAGGGCATCAAATTGAACATAAATGCATCCATGTGTATGACTCGTTCTATTTCTTAATATCCAACAGCAAACTCATACTTCCTAGAACGCATTGTTTTCTCATAGACACATTTATCTGCACTTTGAGAAAAATTAAAATTTTACAAACCTTATCCTAAGTATCGACTCAAGGGTCGACATATCTGGGGTGATAAATTCTGGTGCTGCATTAAACTCAAGAAACAATTTTGACTAGTGTGCCCATTATTTAAACGTAATCAAACTGTTCCATTTCATTCACTTCTTAGAAACCACCTTAATGTGAGAACAGTGTCCCATGCAAGCATAACCTTAGCTCAAAGCAAGGGTCAAGGAATTTCCTTACTTATCATTGTTAATATTTGTTATTGAAGGTAACACTATCAGTTGTCCCTTCTTTTAGATTTGTTTATTTCATAGACATAGCTAAGCTGGGATTAGTCACTAGTGATGATCGTTAGATTAGCTACTCCCTTTTCAGATATGATTTTATACAAGTTTTATATGGACATCTATGTGGGTTCAAGCGTTCTAGCTGCCAGCCTTAAAGGCAAATAGGGTAGTTAGTCAAGCGTGCACTTGCAAAATCATATATTATTTCCAAGTTGGTAACCATACTTTAGCGTGAGATGCATCATTGTGCTTGTACTTGTTGAAGGGTAGCTACAATAGGAAAGGTGGTCATGAAAGGGATGGGAAGAGGAGGTGTATCCCTCACACATGCACTAAACCTAATCTATTTCCAAAGCAATGCCAACACCTCTTGTCTCTAGAGCATCTCCTGGTGTTTCTTCTCATCATCTTCATAAGATCATTGCCAACAGAATACAAAGCCAAACAGGGAACTTGAACTAGATTAATACAAGCAGCATGACATCATTTGTTTGGATGATTGCAAGCATGGGTACATTAGTGGTCCAAATACATCCGGTGATGTGATGTAATATACGTGAACTGCGCATTTGGCTTGTCTCTTCTTTTTATATTACATAAGCTTAAGTTTGGTTCTTTAGAATTTATTTTCAGGTACTTCATTAAAATTGTGGCCAAAAGGGGGTGCATTTTTTAAGATAAACAAGGTACCAGAAAAAGCTGAACATGTTACAAAAAAAATGATCAAGTTGAGTATTGTATAAGAGGATGATCGTCATATGTTCATGCTCTCTAGCTAGCCTTTCGTGTAATTGCCATTATCCTTGGTGACCACTTGTACGTGATCTACTAATAGCATATTAGTTGCATAAAAATGGTGTGCGCATGCATATGTGTGTGTGCACGCGTGACTACGTCGTTAATCCATTTCATGTAAAGCTGCTATCAAAAATACTCATCTAGTTCGCATGCATGGGGAAAACTTTATAAACATATATACCTTAAGTATGTATTCGTGTCATCTGCAATTTTGTATATATTATAGGGGCCGTTTGGGAAGGCTTCGCCAAGGCCGGTGAAGCTAATAAAAATTGGCTTTACGTGGATTCTAGTCCATTTTAGCCTAAACTTATAAAATAGCTCCACGCTGCAATATCACAATTTGCGGAAAATAGGTGAAGCCAAATCTGGAATAAGCCCTCCCAAACAAGCCCTTAATATCATGATGCATGGTACTCCATATGACCATTACCATGGATCAGGTACAAAGGAGTGCTTCGTTTATCATTAATTTGCGGTTCTTGGTATTTCAATCTGTCACTTAAGTTACAATGGCAAATTGTTAGCAAGCCATAAAGCTGCACCGAGATAATGCAGGCATTCAGTCTGTCACTTAAGTTTATAATGAAATGTGAGCCATTACTTTTAGAAACTTTACATATATGCTTCAGCTATTTATGTTCGTACAAAGGTAGCTACTAAGTAAGATATAACTGTGGTAGAGAGCATAATCTTGTGCTCTTAGGATTGAATATTTGATGATACATAAAGCTAGATTGCTAATGATTATTCAATGGTTTAGATCTTATATATTTTGTAGTTGTCCCTTTCAGACATTTTTAACCTTGAGATATGATTCTTAATGGCAACTTGGAAGAAGGCTGTCGCTAACATGTATGTGCATGATCAGTGCATTGCTTCATGAGGGAAAATTTATGCCGCTTTAAAGTGATCACAACAGGTGGGTGCACATCATGATAAAAAGGAAATGATATATACTTAGGTAAGGAAGTTAAAGCAGCTAAAACTCCTATCTACCTCATTCTCGATCTATGCTCAAGATTACCCTTCACTATATATATATATAAAAAAGTTTGCCTAAATTACTGATCATAGCTGATCATCACACTCGCTACACGATTTACCATATTTGCCGAGAGTTTGTAGCAGGTGATCGACCAGGATTTCAGCTTATACAAGTTTTTTAAGCTAACGGCCGACGGTAATAAAGTTTTGTCTGAATCTTTGCTGAGGGTAGTTATGAATGGGCAATGACCAATCAACGAGGAACATTCAGCGACAAGATTCTATAAAATATACTCTTTACTGTCGTCCATTCTATATAAAATCTCAACACTTGTGGTGAATCTTGTAGTGACCCAGCCACGGCATTGGCCTGTCCAAATCTCCGATAGAAGTGCAATCACAACTGCAAGACTCTATTGTTTCCCAGACCATTGATTGTTTATAGCAACACTTCATCCACTTTTTGCCCATAGTTTAGCATATAGGCATCATAGTTATCTTGTTGATATGTATCCATATATCCTCAACAATGACAGTGAACGTTAATCACTGCTGAATAGAAGTATTAATTAAAAATGACAGATGTATGTTTATCTTGAAATACGATACAAAAAAGCTAAACTTCCTTACTGTTAATATCCAGATTCATCAAATTCCATCTTTAGTTGATAACCAGATTAAAATCTTAGAAATTGATGTACTTCATCTCGTCAAGAAAAATGTCATAAGGGAAATTGACACAATCTTTAAAATGTCAAATTGATCACCCATTGCAAAGTGACAATAGCAATTAGCAATGCTGTAGAGAAAAGGAATTGTTATTATTTGCTTGGTCACTCATGTAGTGATAAGTAATCAATTCTAGGATGTAGCTAGTCCCTGATTCATAATTCTATAGGAAACGATCGGATCAGTTGATTATACCAAAGTTTACAGAAGGACACCAGTTACAAATAATAGTCAGATTAGTTAGATAACAATTTTAAGCTCAGGAAATTATAACAGGATAGTTTCGGTCTTCACATATCATCTCATACTATTAAAAAAGTATTCATAATTTTTAAAGAAGTTTGATTGCCCATTTCACATCTTATCATTTCATACTGGAAGTATGCCTTTGCGAAAGGCAGTTCAATAATGTCTCACATAGATGAAAACAAAAGACTCGTATAATAGTGAAATAAATTGGTGCTCGTTAGCTAGTTAGCACAAAACATAAGCTAAAACATATTATCTAGATGTGCAACTAGGATTCAACTAGCGTGAAAATCTCATCCCAAAGAGATTTGCAACATATGGCCAATCCTAGCAAGATACTACAATGCGGAAGTTCAAAAGAAGGGGATGAGGGGAAGCAAACTCTCGACACGAAGATTTATCCCATGGTATTAGTAGGCATAAGGCCATGCCTAGTCCACGTTATTGAAGCACTCACTAAAAGTATTGCTTCCCGATCACCGAGTTTCTTCCGGAACTCTTCTTGACTCGCCACCAAGGCTTAGCCACCAAAACTCTCGCCAAGTCCCCGGTCACCTCATGCCATCTCTACTAAGAAGCTTCTCCATGAAGGAGGGGGGTCTCCACGTCCCCCGTATAAAGCCGTCGTCGCTGCTCCACACTAAGCCGGAGGGTCGATAACTTGCCGACGAGCCACAAAGACTCCAAGGAGACGGCACACCATGATACAAGCTCGAGATTCCTCAAGAATCAGCACAAGGTCACAACACCTTGCTCTCACACTCTCTCTAGAGCTAGCCTAGCACTATACCTCACAAGCTTGTGCTAAACCTAATGATTTGATCAATGAGCTCTTGGATGGTTTGGAGAACTTCTTCAGAGTATGGGTGCTTCACACGAACTCCAGCGGCCTCAAATAACCCGGGTGAGGCCTTATATAGGCTAGAGATCTACTCCTAGCTGTTACTTGCTTTTCTACCCAAAAACTTAAAGCGTCGGTTAAACCGGTCATAGCCGTCGATTTAACCAGTCACTCTGAATCTGCATACTAGCCGTTGAACGTCTCTCTGCCACGCCTGAGCTTGCTTGCATCATTACAGTGACACAATGCACCCACGTACCGTTGGTTTACCCATGCTGAAGACCTTTTGCTGTTCAACTCCAAAAACCTCTCGGGCAAACTAAACGACCAATGCACCGACTCTTTGTCTTGCACCATCGGTTCAACCGGTCCTGAAGCATATTTTGCCCAAACCGTTCTGGAGCAAACATGGGTACTAGTAATTAACTGTACATTGAACCATCGGTTCAACCAGTGCTGCTGACTTCTTCTTTACTTTATCGGTGTTGCAACTACCAATGCACCAACCCGTTATATTCTGAGACCACCAGTTTAACCGGTGCATATATTTATTATGAACTTTGTCCAAATCGTCGCTGCGGTCATTTGGGCATCTTGACAACAATTTGGACCATCTTGTATACGGATTGGACTCCATCTATGGGACCTGAAAATGCTAGAAGCTTGAGCTCACAAACTCGTTAGTCCCATTAACTATATTGTCATACAATCACCAAAATTACAACTATGCCCTAATGATACCATGTTTCTTATAATTAGAATTAAATTAAGTGATTCACAGTTCTGCTTCCCCTTATCGATCACTTCACACAATACAGTGACTTTTTATAAAATATATAGAAGAGGAAAAAGAGAGACGAGTGCTGCAGGTCGACCCATTAAATTATTAAAAGATAAGAGCACTGAAACTGGAGATTGGAGTGTAAAAAAGGTCAGCCTTTCTCTGTTGCTTCTAGCTAGTCTTGCAAAACTCCTTTTCAATTATGAGCATCACATCAATGTCAAACCATCTAATGTTCATCATCAGACATCAGTAGTGAGGAAAGGTACAGCAGCCATCTTTTTCATATTACAATGATATATTTGGTCATTATTGGGTAAGTCTTTGTTTGTGGCTACCTATTTATGAGTATGACATCCAAGTTTAATAACTTTGACTTCAAGTTGTGGAACAAACAGTGAGTGGCGATATTTTCAGTTTCATGTAACGGTATAGAACGTGCCACATTAGATAAATGGTTAAATTAGTTCATATAATTTTTCCAGACACATTATTTTTAAGATTGCCATTTAAGAAGCTAAAAAGAAAAATAAATCAAAATACTTAGCCATTAAGTATATACTGACAAGGCAATCCATGTAAACACCAACGATCCTGGTGCAAATAGTACCGGCACGATTTTACGGCACAAGATGATGGGATGAAAGGCGCAACTTTTGGGTTGTGATTAACGTTCTATGTTAGCCTCTTATGGCCACAGGTTTCATCCTAGGACTTATTTAACCTGCTGCCTAGCTATATTATCTTATCATCCTCATGTGCATGCCCTCTACTTTACAAAGTTGCAACCTTTGCTACTAAGCTTTCAAAAACTAAATAGCCAATAGCTTATCGTATTACCAAACTGACCACACACACATAGGATGTATTTGAAATCGACAGGAACTCATAGTTAACTGCTTTGACCGTTTAAAATAGCCAAGCAACAAGTTTTACTTTATGCTTTTTATTTATGCTTTGAATAGATTGACTCAATATAATAAGAGAAGAGAACAAGCTACAGGACAAGTGTGTACCATGTATCCACATATCCCTGATGAATCCTTAGACTGGCACCGCAATACTGTAATGGATGGTTCTATCGACAGTGCTATCA
Organism: Panicum hallii; assembly: GCF_002211085.1. NCBI lineage: Eukaryota > Viridiplantae > Streptophyta > Magnoliopsida > Poales > Poaceae > Panicum > Panicum hallii. The sequence goes on along the minus strand of NC_038043.1, from coordinate 6,972,696 downwards.
ACAGTGCTATATTAAGTTGGGATTAAAACCAAACAATTCAACAGCTCATCATTTGACTTGAAGGGCTCATCACTCACCTTCACAAACCAATGTCCCCCCTTTTCGCAAGCATGATATGTGGAGGACAGTCATTTTAATTGGTTACAAAAATAAAAGGCTGTGAAAGCAACAATCGCTTCTACCAATTACAACACTGGTGTACAAGAGTTGATCAACTTTAGCATATTTGCAATAAGGCACATTTTTCGCATACATATGTAATGGTGCAACAAAGAGATGAAAATGGGTGTGCAATTTCATTTCAGATCTTGCATTCTAATCTTGATAGAACCACTTTCATATCACTATACTAATATGATGAATATGGGAGGGTTTAGATAATCCTGCATGATTATAGCTGCTAGATACAAACTCTATACATGGCATCCTCTCTATGGAATTTGGTAGTTGTGTTCATTTTTATCAATGCAGTTTAGAAACATATGTAATAGAGGTGTGTTTCATGGCTTGACGATGCTCCTAAAATATCTGCATTTCAGCACAATAAATCAATTGCAAGCAGGGTATACAATCTTGCTTTGGGAAAGGGGGGTGATGATCCAATCAAAATTACAGTTATCACCCGAAAGGGTAAATTTTTGGAGCAAATTGCCCGAACTATTATTTGAATTTGGCTACTTTTTTCTGAAAATATCAGTACTCACGGATTAGATACAAAAAACAGTGGAGAATTAGATACTGACAAACAAATTTTAAAAAAATTGTAAGATAAAATCTCAAGGAACCTGCAGCGAACTACCATGAAGCCCTTGCATGTTGCGGGGTGATTCTGGGATTTTTCAAAAGCTCTTGGGGACGTTAACATATTGTTCTTGGTAGTGGCCACTCCAGGGACATATTACATCAAGGAATGCTGGTAACGTTTTCCTTTTTATACTCTCTTGTTTAACAAGGAGTAGCTCAGCTGGTGCTCCAAAAGTTTTAGACTAATTTATTTGGTATGCTTCAGTTTGACTGTTCAAAACATCAGTTTCATCCACTAAGTGACTACATAGTGCAGCACTCATGGAATCTTTCAAGTGTCAATGCCTCAAGACTTGTATATTAAAAGCTATATGATTGTGAAGGTAAATATTACATTACTTAGCGATCATCACAGAAGTCAGTCCCAATCTGCTCTAAGAACCAGACTTATATGTACACTGTAATTTTGATTTTAGTTCTTTTCTGTGTAAGTAATCATACAGATGTCAGCAAATTGGCTCCTCAAGATTGTGCTATGAAGTAACTAGTTTGTGAAAGAGTTACATTATTAAATTAAATGCACAAGTGTTTATTTTGAACTTAGGAATTCATTTTGAAACAATGGATTTCCTGCTAATGGTAGAGCAAGCGATTTCATGGAATTATATTCCACACACACTTTCGTTTTGGTGATCGTAGCATATTTACTATCACAAAAATATTTTGAATTCAACTTTTCAGTAATAAAAGTGGGAAACAGAATAAAGTAAGAGTATAGGAATGTGAGTAAATGTTTTAGGAGTGGGCGTCTTGAAAATTTGACCTAACCACCAAAACCTTACCATGAACTACGTCTGCATCATCTGTTCAGTTTTTTACTACTTCAAAAGCAATATTCCCATCACTCAAACAGCGGGTGATAATGGGTAAAGAGCAAGTGGGAAATTTTTAATTTTACTAGTGCGAGGACTATTTCAATAGCAGCGCACGTCTTTGCCACTATCATCTACACTTCCTCTTCTTGCAACTAACTCCAATCCTTTGCAATATTCTCATCATGTGCTCGTTCCTTTCTTTTTCATGTTCTCTTTCTTTTCGGTTATTTGTTGCCCTATTTCGGCCACCTGATGATGTGCTCCATGGACCATGGTCAACCAACTTGCACAAATGTACTGCTTTTTGATAGTAGCTCGTGATTACGATTCTCTAATCACGCATTAGGCACAAGAACCGTAGCATTTTGAAGCCTAGCAAGCTAGCTCATGATAAATTATCAGATCAGCGGACTGATATGAAGGGTTCAGCTTATTAGTTGTGGAATGCGCTCTCTGTCCATCAAGAACAACTCAGCCGGCCTTGAATTCAAAATATTCGCATCGCCATGTGCTTCTCAAAACTCAAATTTTTCAAGATTAGTCTTTGCCAACAGCTCACTTTATATATCAATCTGTGTGAGACTATTTTCTAGCCCCATCATAGTCATACACTCCTGTCAGGTAATCTTGGGGACTGGTATTCATGTACACTCCTACTAATGTGCACTTTTGATATAGATTATAGCCTCTTTGGAACATGGTAAACTGTTGCAATGGAATTGAACCATTCCCTAATAGATTCCCACAATAAAAATTGGGCCTCTTGTAGTTAGAATTTGAGATCTGGCAAAAGTATTCATTTTATGCTCAACCATAATCACCGCTAGAAAGTTTAAGAAAGAACATGACTTTCGGCGCACCTCGAGAAAAGGAAGCAGGTTCATCATTATAATTAATGAAAAACCATTATGCCCAATAGGACAAACGAACCTTTTCGATGCATCAAAAGAACATGAGCAAAGATCGAAATCATAGTACTTTTTTGGCCTTTCCTGATGGAATATCTAGGATGAAGAGCCTAAAGAGAGCCTTGAAGAGATAATGGACTGTCAAGTGAAACAATATTGCACAGATCACAAAAGCTTGAAGAAAGATACGAGAAAGAATATAGAGCAGTTAACCAACCTGTTTTGTTCAGTAATAAAGACAGCTCATGTTGTCTGGCATCAAGTGTATGTGCGACTAGTGCAAAGCTTCCAATACCTCACCCTGCATGATCACATTATAGAACTCCCAAAAATATGCATGAAGGTAGAGTTAGTGAAACTATGATCACATTACAGAACATCAAACAAACAGTGAAAATAACACAGGTAATAGGTAATACTATGTGGTTAGGCAGCCAGTCAACACGTCTTCAATTAGTGGGCACATGCATTTCATCATTTTCATGACTGAAGTTTGCACAAGTTTTTAATCCAGAAAATGGAATTAGTCTTATAAAGTGCATCAAAACAGCTTTTTACGGGGATGGCCAATGATGCTTCCATGCTGAAATGTCACAGAACTTGTAATCACCAAATACTGGTTCGGCAACCAAGAAGATTTGGAAATCATTGCAATTTACAAATCAGACTTGAACACGATGCATACTAAGGAGAGAAGAGAAGGGGATAAATAAGCCAGCATATCACTATAATAAAAATTGGATCAAACAATAATGCAAAAGAAAAATGTTACAATTGGAAGAAAAAAGGGTAAAATCATAGACTAGTTACAAATGAGATATAACTGCTATATCTAGCTCCATGGATCATCCCAACCTTTGGGCCCCTCCCTCTTAACAAAATCTACAATGGCCCGAACTGCCTCTTGCACTCTATTGGACAGAGCATGGTTTCCCCATTCTATTTCAACTTTCTCTGCGCCTCCCAGCGCTCTACATAGCCTGAAGTGAAGCGATAACATGAGGACAATATTAATATCACCTCAGTATTCACTAATTTAGGTTCCGATTTTTACCTGTCTACTAGAGCCTTCTTATCAACATATTCAGGGACATATTCGTCCCCCATTGAAAAAATCACCTGCAGAGCACTTAAATCTATTAAATGCAAGAGCCAAAGCATAACCCAGAATTGAATTTGCATTGCCACATCAAACTATACCAAGGAACATGAAGTTTCCATTTACTTATTCAGCACACAATTATATCTAATTATCTATCTCTTATGCTGACCCAGACAGAGTTTTCAGAAACTTCTTTCTAATATAGAATATGCAGTTTGACCATTCAGGAAATGCTTTAACACTGTAATTGTTAGTAATGCATGCTATGCTCAAGTTTCAACGAACTGCATGCAATTCAGAATTAATGCAGCCATAAAATATACTTTCTACATCCATGCAAATTTCATGATTCAACTCAATTTGGCTTGTGAGAAACAAATGTAAGTTGCAATAGCATAAAAGGGACGCAAACAAAAAACAATATTATGCCTGAAATTTGACCCCTTTTTTCTGTCACAAGCAAGTCTGAATTTGATCATGAAATTTTCCATGGATCTGGAACATAATCTCACCTATAGCTGATTTTTTTTTTTGCAATTTTTAGCACTTATGCGTATCCTTTTTTATGGATTTGCACTGTTTAGAAATTTTGGTCAGTTGTAATCCATGAGAATATGTGTTCTATCAAATTCAACTGTCCATGGCTTTCCTGCAAGGATTTCCAAAACAGTAGAACTAACATAAGTTCCCAGCTTCGATGCACAGTTGTGCAAGCAGTCTGACCTCAGGGAGGATAAAAAACCATTCCAGAGAAAGTCTCTTCATTTCCTCATAAACCCATCTTTTCTCATATTTACCAAACCGGATTTACCAGGAGAAACTTTTGAAGAGCCTAGCGAATATCTGCTGCATGCCTCCTAAATGTGCATGTGGCATGCATGCGGGCATGTCTCACCCATCTCTCTTCTATCCAATCGCCTTTCTTCCTCACAGGATAAGGGCGCTTTACACTACAATCCACGCATGTAACGGACTCCGAACCTGTTATTGATTATTTCTACTCCCTGCGTTCCAAATTATTAGTCGTTTTGGCTTTTCTACATACATAAATTTTGCTATGCACCTATACATAACGTATATCTAGGTGCATAGCAAAGACTATGTATCTAGAAATATCAAAACGACTAATAATTTGGGACGGAGGGAGTACTAAATAATCCAAAAACAAAATGAAGAATTGTGCCGACTGCCTAGACAATCACAACACAATGATCTAATCTCTTGTCAATCCCCTTCTTCAAAATGGCACGGTTTGCATTGGCCCGCCTCACTTAACACCATGATACCAACCTTTGTGCGCACCTCTCCTCTGTCACCATGCTTGGGTGCCGCTACCACCGCAAGGCCTTGTGCAGTTCTGCTCATAGTTCTCTCCCGGTGGCTTCACGTCATGCTCTGCCACTGCAGCCAAGGAACCTAATGTAGTATGATTTCTAATTCGACTACTACCTGTAGTAAGTCTCTTTGTGTTACTAATGTTTCTGAAGCTTCTCAGTTTGGTCGGCATCTTTGCTTTGTGAAAATGCATGTCAAAGATGTAAGCCAGCCTGGCAAACTTCAAGACAAACGAAGTCCAGTGGACTAGTAACACAAAGTTGGAGAATTCAAATCAAAACACACTAGGAACACGAAGTTAGAGAACTAAAATCAAACTAGATAAAATTCCTTGATAGTGGTGCCACAGTAGCTTGTGTTGCTAGTCCATTGGAATTGATGAAGCTGATAACGCCATCCCATGGCAGAGGCCATATGTCCAATAAGCAATAAAGATCTCCAATGCTATTGGACAGTAAATTTAGGCAGTTGCCTAGCATGCAACATGATGCATGAAATGGGAAAGGTCAAATATGTTTTTTCTGGGTAATGCAGTCGTTACGTCCATCAAAGATGTACTATCGAATACATAGAATGCAGCTACTAATAGCATAGCATAGCTATTAATAATATACAACACGAGAAGGTCAGCACATCCAAAACTAAACTAGTCAGAAGATTTACAGTGTAAATGAAAGAGGAACAGTATTTTTTCTGTATTACTACTACAATATAGATAGTTTCTTCAAGATGAGTAATTATTAGTGATAGTTAGACAATTTTTTCAGACTCCAGAATTCAATATGTAGTTCAGAAATAACACCGCATTTGATTTGCACGGTTGACCAACTGCAAGTTTAACCACTTCAAATACTAACCTAATGTTAGTTTGCTGCCATATAGCAAACACCTGCATACACCAATAGCTTATAATTGTATACTCCCTCCAGACACAAATAAGTGACTTTACTGTGTCGTCTGAAGCCAACCATTCCAAACTATGATTACAAACTACTTTTTATTTGCTGAATTTGGATACGGGTAGATTTGTAACAAAAGTAGTCTCCTAATAATATACTTCTAATGTTATGCTTTGGAGACCGTGTCAATGTCCAAACTATCACTTATTTGTGACCGGAGGGAGTAGCATATAAAGAGTTATTTAAACAACTGCTTTCTTTTTATGGCATTATGAATAGTGAAAGCTGTTGGTTAGCATCAATCGTAATAGCTCGAGGTTAATAAAGGACTACAGAACTATAAAAATAACAGCGATAGAATGAAAATGCAAACTCCGAACACGTTTTTGTCTCTTATTTGCAATCATTCCTGGACAAAAAAAAACACTTAAGAGGATAATGGTTTTAGGTGACAGCCAACAAACTGAAGCAGAACAACACACCTGACACTGTGTGGTTGACATATGACCAAGTCTCTGCCTCAGCTGATCTTCACTTAGATCTGAACTGAACATGTCGTCATCACCCATATATGAACAAAGGGAATGGTACCTACATATTTCCATGTATGCATTAGAATACCACAGATAGAGAAAGATTTTGTCCCTTATTGATAATTTTGCAATCATAACCTCTTCAAACGAATCTTAGGATAAATGCTGGCAAATCTTGATTCTTGCCACTAATTCCAGAAACAAGGGTAGACCAAATAGTTTCATTTAAACACCAGGCTGAATGATATTGTGGTTAAAAACCACAGGTCTATGGAATTCCCTGAAATATACCACCTTCATTTTTAAATATATGTCGTTTAGGACAAGTAAATTAGTTCATACTAATTAGCTTGTCCTAAACATCATATCAGAAAACAAAGGGAGTAGCAGATTATGTTTTGTGGGTTGTAACTGTACTAGATGGTCACACAATCAAGGGAAGAGTGTAGTGAATATTGTTGGCAGTTTGTTGCTTTCGATGATCACCAGGGCTTCCCATTTTTACCTAAAAAGGGGAAGCCACACCTCTACCAACCAGCATCAGCTATCGACGTTAGAGTAACATATATGGCTGCTGCTGCCACTAATGGACAGATGACTAATAGGCAGTATCTCTTTTACAAACATTTTTTTTGCAAAAAGGGATAAACAAACTGCTTATAGCATTAGAGTTGATTTCTGGTTGATCCACTGTGGAATCTAGTTAGTTAGGGGAATCTTTGGTAGTTCAAGAGGGATTTTGGCATTTCGCTATCATAAACCCTAAATTTGTGTTCAACAAACAACTGGAACCATAATTAGAAACGATTCAGCACTTTTGAGAAACTACCAACAATGCTAACAAAGCCTTAGTACAAATCACTATATTCTTTAACTCGATTATAACTAACCTGTAGGCAGTAATGGGAGCATCTGGGTTTGCTTCTCTAGGCATCAAATCCATTCCACGACCCTCACTAATCATTTTTGCTGCCAGGTCTATCATTTCAGCTGTTTCTGGAAGAGTTGCTCTATATTCCCTGTCACTTACTGGGGCCTGAAGAATAGATTAGCATAGAAGTTACACCCAGATATCATTAAAATATTAAATTAGTTCCAGCAAGTATAAACAGTTCAAAGTTGATAAGTAAGCGTGACATTCAGTGAGAGATGCCGCACACATCAAATTTAAACAACTTTTACTCCTCTACTTGTGCATTCAGAAGAGAATAGACAGACAGAATACCTGCAAAATGACCCCAGAAACTGCTTTTGAGCAAGCAAAGTTTGTGCGCATATAATGCACAATATCCTGGCACCCATGGAAGAGTCAGTGTTATCTTATTGCAGAGCTGTAAAGTAGTAGCGGATATTAGTAATACCATACCTGGCAACCTGTACTGTGACCAAGCAATATTACTCCTTCAGAATTTTCCTTATTTATTAAGTAACTGATAAGCTGATCTAGTTCCAATGCATCCTTCCACAAGAAAACATATATGAGCAATGCATAGACCAAGAAAAAATATAAAGAAGTTAACAAGGCAAAAGACAAAGAAATAGAATAAAACTGGAAATTCAATAGAACTTGGGGATAAATTGGTAATATAATTATTGGAACAAAATTTCATCATTAATATTATTATACCCAAAAAGCAAAAGGTAAATCTACAGGTTTCATGCAAATCACACTATCATGATACTGACTAGCCTGTAAAGTTGATTTTACAAAGGAAACAATAACATGGTTAAAAGGAAAGCTTCCATAGCATGGAGGGGGGATGTCAAGATAATGAGAGCAACCATGGAATCCTGGGATTCATGAAATCAAAAGAAAAGAAACGAATTCATTCTAGATCTACAAAAGAAAAAAGGTTTCTAAAAGAACCCAGTTAGTCTGGTAAGAATGTAGAAGCAACATACTTGCAAGATTTAGATTATGGACTGTGTCCAAGGGAACTACTTATGAATATGTTCTAATTACTTAGATTTTCAAAATTACTGCATGTCAGAACTGATTGAACTCGAAAAACCTATGAACCTCAAATATTATGCTGTAGCCAATTGCTTACACTCATGGATTACTGCAGTTTCATTTCAGGAAAATGTTTCTAACCTTCAGCTTTGATATCTAAAATTAATTCCACACAGTATTGAAGTGACTTTTGAGGCTCAATAGTTAAGGTAACTGGTAGCGATATAAAGAAATACTTAGAGCTTTCCATAGCTACGAAGAAATGTTAACTTAGGATATTCAGAAATTTGAATCATGTAGGTCACAATCTACATTTATGGACTAGACTTCCAAAAAAAAAAATCGGTTCATAAGGATGACAAATCCTCTTTCTATGTGCCTATGTGCCATCATAACATAAGCATCCCCAAAGATATTAGTGATTGCTATATTCGGCAGTCCCTCTTCTTATCTGTACAAGAATTAAAGGGCTTATTTAATTTCCAGACTAAGGACCATACTTGCTCTAAGCTGGAAATTCCATATCCACTGTATGATGAAGAAAGCAATGGCTGGACCAAGGACCATTTCTCAACCTCCAATGCAATAGACAATGGTTCCAAGTAGCTGTAGGATTTTCAAAAATAAGTTAGCACTAGTGAAATGAAATTCAATTTTAATCTACAAAACAAAAAATAAATAGGGTGTGCGTCAGAAAATATATATTTACAGAAGTGAGATAAGATTTATCAACTTTGAGGTTAACTCACGTCTAATGATTCTGATTATTTTTCCCATAATTCTTTAACGGGTTCCAAGAAGTCTCTTTAATTAGCATCATGAGACATGCCCGGCTGATGCTACAAACCTATACGTTGGCTGTATGTTGGACCCAGATTCCAGAATAGTCAATGTTAAGTTTTCACGCAATCAACCTATTTGGTTTTTACAAAGCATAACTCAGATGAGGCCAGTTTTGCAAGGTGACCAACCAAGCATCCTAGCCTTAAAAAAATCCAAAAGTTGCATTCACTTATCAGTAAATCTTCATTACCAGCACTTATTAAGCCCAGCAGTGATAGACAATACTTAGCACATCAATCACTATGAACACCAAACAGAGGTGATCATGGTATGGTGGAACACAAGAAAAGTGAAACATTACAATTATCATATTTTCAATTATAAGGTAGTGTCATCACTAAGATGAGCGAAGATGTACTTATTACGTGCATGGTGTCAAGGCTACTAGCCCAAATCCCACAGTATCTTAAGTTGACTTGATACTTTGTTATAGAAACAAAGAACCAGTAAAGGATGCAGGATTCAGAATATGCTTACATGAAATAATTCTTCAGTTCTAAATGAAGAGAAATTTTTTTACCAATTTCCCATGTGTGTTAATTTATGGATATAATTGACCATGACGCAAAATAGTTAGATCACAACAGTTCTTCCAAGTCTGGATGTTGAATCAACATATTGGTCAAAAAAAGAATTTTTAACTTACTCAGTAGCTAACAGTCCGTCTGTGAGGCCACCAATGAAGATCACCTGATGGTTAAAATCACCAGTTCTGAATGCTACCTGAAAGAGGAAGAGTAAAGTTATCGCACAAAGCTGTTATATAATACAGAGAGAGCAAAATATATCAAAAAAGGAAGTTGATTTGTGTATAGCAAAATTTATCAAAAAGAAGTTGATTTGTGCATAGCAGGGGTTTGCTCTAAATACAAACATAAAAAAAAAGGGATTTCAAAGAAACTACACAGCACTCAAAAGAACTAAATATAGGCAACTGTAATGTAACATTCAAAATCTGCAAATAGACGTCTTGAAATGAAAAAAAAAAGAAGGAATGTGTTTCCCCGCAGAATAACCTGCCCAACCTAGTAGCATGTGATAGATCACCCCCAGTAAAACCCTCGCTTTAACAAATAATAAAGAATTAAAATACAGTCTTCTGTCAGAAATAGACGTACCAAGAAAGCCTATAACAGGCACTGTCAATGGCAACACATAATCTACTAAGCGTTGCTACAAAATTTAAGGCTAACAAGCAAAATGTCTAAGATATGGAACAAGCAAACCACAAAAACACCTATTCTGCAAGGACCACAAGCCAAAAGGGTCAACATTGTATATTAAGTAGCCTTTCCTCCACAGGAAATGGTACAGAAACTACGAGACACGCAACCAAAAGGGCATAACCGTGTAGCATCAGCAAAGGAGAATTACCCCCCCCCCCCAAATCCAAACAACAAATTGCCTAGCCAGCTGCGTAAAAAGCAAATTCACCACCATTCGCGAGTTGTTGCACATCACAGAAGCTTGCTTATTCTAAAGGAATCTAAGCAGCCATCACACTTTAAACATGCGCGAGAAAAACGTAGAGCCCCACTTTCTAAAAAGTCAGAATTCTAAAAGGAGAGATCCTGCATCTCGAATGTCACGAAAGATCCCAACTTGCAAAGGCCACGGCGACGCTCGGTGGAGTCCTGGAAGCTTCGAGAACAATCCAGACCGCAGAATTTCCCCATGCGGCCCCCCGTCTAGCACGCTTCTACAACACCCGGCGAAAGCAATGGCGGAATGCTGCGGTGAGGCGCGCCCAGGATCCCCCCAGACCTTCGCAGAGGAAAGCCTCGAGCTCTAGAACTCTCTAGAATCCCAGCAGCGGACGCCCAGATCGCAGCCGCGCGCGGCGGCGCGAGGTTGGCCGGGGGCGGGAGGGACTAGTTCGTAGTGCCCGTACCTGCGCGGACTTGGGCCCGTACTTGAATAGCGCCCCGTGCAGCTGCTTCCGCTTGCCCCCGGCAGCGCCCGCGCCCGCGCCGGCGGCGGCGGCGACCACGGACCTGGCGGCGGCGGCGGGCGCGTCGGGGAGCGAGGCGGAGGAGGCCGGGGCGGAGGCGACGCCGCCGGCCATGGACGAGGCGCGCGCGAGGCCGGAGAACCAGGAGGTGGAGGCCGGCGGCGAGGTCATAGCAGCGGCGACGCGCCTCGCGGCGCGGGCATCGGGTGGTTGGCGGCTGCGTGCGGCTTGGTGGGCTGTCGAAAGCCTGGAGGGAGGAGGAGACGAGACGACGACGAGGGGGGTGGAAATTGACTGGAATTAAATTAAAATAAATTCTACCGGTAGAAAATTTGGCGGCGTGGTTTGAGGTGGCGTTTATTGAGCTGCATGATTGGCACCAATTTGGCGCTGATGGTCGTCGTGTCTCGCGTTTGTCCTGTGCGGTTGGTAATTTTGGTACCCATCTCCGTGTCGCCCTGCTCAAATGATTTTATCATGGCACCAGTTTGATGAATCGTAGGCCCGTGCTACCAATATCATGGTTTAATGGTTTAATGTTGGCCGTGTACTCTAGTCATATATTGGATTACCTCAATCTCAATTTACAGCACAGTTATCGAGACTGGAAACTAGATAAAGATAAGGATCTCTCCTCGCCATGTCAGTCAAATTAATGATGTGATATAAAATTTAATGTTATAAAACTGCTATTAAGACTGATCTAACCTCCAAATTCACCTACTAATAAACACTGCCTGCTAGATCTCATTACCTTGCTGGCAGCTACTGCAACATCCGCCAATTTAAAAAATCAATGGATAAATAGGAGTTTTATTTATTTATTTTGCTATCTTATTGGATTCGTGCCATATGGTGGCATCCATTTCATCACCTCTGTAACCACCTCTATAATAAGGCAAATAATATAATATAGTAATAATCATCTACGGAGTGTAAAGTAAACGTATATAGATTGAGGTTGTTTCTTGGCAGTTACTTTCCTGTCTCCTTTCTTCATTCCGCGAGGCAGCCACACGTTCATCCCCAGTCGACCGTAAAAAAAAAAGTAATGCTAGCATTAGAGCCTCTCATGCTAAAAATAATCGGGCGTCCTCATCCAGCGCAACAATGCTGCGGTGGAAATTTTTTCATATAATTTTATTATGAAAGTATGAGCCGATGTTGCAGCGGGCAAGGCACTCCAACTACAATAACAACCTCAATAACGGATGTTATGGTGGACTTCTTACGTGAGTTTTTATTGCGATAGACATATCACGATGCTGCAGTAAGAGTTTAAGTTGATTACGAATGTTGCGATGAGCATTTTAGTCGATTATTGATGTTGCAATAGTTGTTTTAAGATTGTTCCATAAGTCGATATGTGATGTTGCAGTGGTCATTTTTAATATGTTTGAGATGTGAGGTGACGTTACAGCAACTGTTTTAGGATGTTGCATAAATTTATTATCGATATTTCAATAGTTGATTTGCCATGTTGCACCTTTTTAATATAATCAACTAATTCTATTTGTTCTATTAATTATTTTTTAAAAAATGAATGTTGCAATTGTAGTTCAAAATATCACAATTATAATCTTTAAATTTTGCAAAAGGTAAGTGTCGACGTTACAAAATTTTATTTCTGCATATTGTCGTTCTTACTAGATGTTTGCGGTGGGAATTTGTTATTATAGAATTGGATGGCAAAGTTATATTTATATATATATATAACTTTGAATGTTGCAGTAGTTTATTTTTAACATTACGACGAAAGGTTCGATGAAAAATTTTAAATCAGATATCCGGACGCTAGTAGCTCAAAAAAAAAAAGTTCAACCGCAACCGAGATTCCAAGAATGAGGTGAGACCCATGGGCCATGGCTGCGGGATGGTTGGAAGGGGGCGGTAAAAATAGCGAACCAATTTGATTGTGCTACTCGGCTTGACGATTGTTTGCACTGCACAGAAAATCCTTTGTTATCTCCGTAGGTTGTAGATGATGCGCCTTGGAAAAGCCTGGTCCACACCACACTCGCAAATTCATACGAATGTTGATTATATATTACCATATTTTGACAAAAACCTCACACTCCTAGAACCTAAAAAACCTCCAAGAAATTCAACCTAGTCTTGCCATCAAAAACACCAAACTGGACAGCACACTAGTCTTGTCATCATGGTTAAACGCGGAATAAAACAAGGATGATAAACCAAGCAAACTTGCTCCTTGTTTTGTTGCAAGACGCCATGATTTAAACCTATACAAACTAGTCATAACCAAGAACAAAATCGTAATTCACTTTTCCAACATTATACAGAGCTTCTATACCTATATTGTCCTTTACAACAGCCATAGCTCCAAAAGAACCAGAGCGAGCCATCCTTTCACCTTTGACACAACTGCAACTCAAAACTGACATATAACAACAGATCAAGCTATCAACATTCATTCCGACACATACATACAAAAGGCCACCACCGCAAAATATAGCGGGTACCCACAGATCAATCATCCAGCTGGTCATTTGTTTGCGCCATCGACCACAAGCCCTTGAAATACCCTGCTGACTGGAGGGAGAAGTCTGACACGACGCGGAAAAGCTCCGGCAGGTTCGACCGGAGGAGATTGAGGGACTTATCCCTGACTACCCTGCATTGGGTTTTATACTGATCTTCCAGGTCCTTCAGTGCAGTCTCCACCCTATCTACCACGGCTTTCCGTTCCGCCGCTGGGTCAGCACGCCCAGGATTGTTGTCATCAGGAATACTTGCCCCTCTGTCCCAATTTTTCTGCGCCCAGTCATCGAACTGCCTTCTCTTCTTCTCAAGATCCCTCCTAGTCTCCTCGATTTTTATCCTCAGCTTCAGTTCATCCTCCTGCTGAACTAGGATCGTGTTCACCACCTCCGCAAACATGTGTATGGCCTTCTTTGCAGCATCGTCTGGGAGCTTCTCAAGCATATCATGCCAACCATGCAGCAGCCTCTTGATTGGAGGTGTGGTCTCTTGTGGCTGAGACGAGTTTGGCTTCAGGTTGGTATCGATGGGGATTACATTTAGCTTGATCCAGCTGTAGAGGCTTCCTACATACTCCTTCTGATATGTCACAAACTTGTCAAACTGTGTGTGCCACTCCTGAACAACGTTCCACAACTGCACAGTTCGCTCATGGTGTTGCTCACTTGTTTGCCGTGCAGCAACCGAGATATCAGAAGATTTGAGCTCTGTGATGATCCTTAGCTGTAGTTTGTGTTGAGCGTACATAACGTCCCACATGTGCCACAACCTATCAGTGTGAAAACAAAACAATTCGTCACTTGTAGTATGCAGAAGTGTAAGGGTGCGTTTGGCAAAGCTCCCAGAGCTGATTCTCCGCTAAATCCAGCAGAAGCTCTGCCAAACAGTTTTTCAGAGAGAAGTGATTGTCTGCTGATTCTGTGAAGTGATTCTATGAAATAAACTAAGAGGCTGAGAGCTGAAAAAAGTAGTTTCTTCTGATTCTGTGAAGTGATTCTCCATCCTGATTTTAAGAGTTTATACTAGAGAATCAAAGAGAATCACTTTCAGCCACAGAATCACTTCTCTCTGAGAATCAGCTCCAATAGAGAATTAGAATTAAATGGAGGTCAACCAAACAGGCCCCAACATTCACTTGTTTATCTGGTCTTCCATTAGGTTTAGTGAAACCCCAATAATGCCAGAGAGACAGGCATAATTTCCATAATACAATAGAGTGTTTCACATATGTTCGGTGGCCCAAATCCTACTTTTCCGTACCACAAGTAGTGGAATATTTCCCTAACTAAAATCATGCTGAGAAAATATGTGGAAGGTACACTATGAAGGCTATACATCATTTCTTCAGATGGTTACTTATCTAAAGGAACATCTTCCTATAAAATAAAAAAAAACAATGTAGACTGATAGTCTGATACACGTCAAGCTAGCATGGAATGACTTGTCATAATCGACAAAAAAATGAAATTAAGGTCCTACATGTCAAGAACTAAAGTAATGAGATGCGAGCCACAAGCAAACCATATAGTAAATAGAAAAATTGAGGTTGGTGGTCGATACTTAAAAGTTAAAAGAGCTTACCCCTTCACTAGTTCAAGGAGCTTCGGGTAAAGCTGCTGATCTCTTAGGCAGTTAATTTCTGCAATGGTTGACTCCATTGTTTGTGAATCAACTATATATTTTGTGTGCAAGTGACTAACTATGGACTTGGTCTTCTCGATTGATGAAGAACTAACACCACGTTGCTTTTTCCTGTTTAGAACAGCTAGTTTTCGTTGATATGTCACTTTGATAACCTCGAACTCCTGTGCCAATGGTAAATATGTACCGTCATATGTATGAATCAAAACAGGTAAAAACAATGAAGAGCAAGGATGGTTTCACATTATGGAGCCCAGCACATGGGTAGGGAATGATCATGGACTAGTACAAGGGTCCCTAACCTAACAATAATATGGCTACAAATGTTCATAGGCCAGTTGGCGGAGTTTAATGGTCAGAAGGTGAAAAAAAAAGAATTATCAGAGGTAAAAAATACTAAGACATTAGCGACACTTGTAGAATTTTTTGCAAGAATGAAATGACATGTATGCGTGTTTCTGATGCAAATAAAACTGAAGAGACAATTTATGAGAAGAAATAAATAACAATGTGAAACAGTTCTTTTTTGTGTGTGTGTGGCAGAGAACACATTGAAAAATGTGTGCTTCTAACAGAATGAGTGATTGAAACAGTCTATGTTTTAAACTAGTGAATACGATAGACATATTTTACCTTCACTTCATGGCATAATTTTTTCTCCCATGCAAGCAACTTATCGAGTACGGTAGCATGTGTCTCCCATTCATCATCGTCCAACTCATTCTTGACACTTTGTGGTTGGGGGATCCCTTTAAATGAGCGATTCCAAGTGATGACTTGCATCACTCTTGCAGAATGGTCCACAAATCCTGGTAAAACACAGGACCCATGCTGTTAACAACTGAAGGAACTCGACTATATGCCATCCCTAAAGACTACTGCAAATGTACACATACCAACTTGAGTTGTATCTGTCAATCAGGACAGCCCCTCAAATACAAGCAAGATAGAGACTGCCCAACTGAACTTTAAAACAAATCATGGAGCGAAGACAATTGCCACCTGGTGTAGCCCCCAACCCTGCCTCGGTCCCCAAAAAGTTGTAAATAAATAAACATTCCCCTGCCTCTCTGAACCACATTCCCTTAAAAACACAGCATCCACCTCAACAGACACATAATAGAGCCAGAATATGATACCTTTACAATAGTAATTAGCAAAGCAATCAACACATTTCAGCAGTTAACAATGCAATCAAGTAAGGCACTCAAAGTCTTAGTCTATCATGTGGAACAGTTCAACTTCTCCCATAAGTATCAAGCAAAACATTAGCTATCTATTGCACGTCTCCCAACAGTCTTGTCTATACGGCGCTCCCAAGTTTATTTATGTACGAGTGCGATGCAATGTTTCGTAAGCATTTTCATCCATGAAAGAATAAAAAAAAGGTTATCTTTGATACAATCGGCACGGGTTTCAATCGAATTTGAGCTAAGAGAGGATACGAACAGAGCATGCATGGAAGGTACCTCGCTTCTCGGCGAAGTTGGAGTGGTAGTGCATCCGTGCAGCCTCGAGCATCTTGGACACCTCGTGCGCGGCCTCGGACGCCTTGAGGAAGTGTTCGTCGAGCTTGCGCAGGATGTCGCCCAGCCTGACCGGCTGCGGCGTGACCATGGCGATCCTGGCCTTCTTGCCCTCCGCCTTCCTCGACGCCTTCTGCGTCGCCGCCCGGCGCGCCGCGGGCTCCACCGCCAGCCGCTTGCCTTCGGCCACCTCCTCGGGCGGCTGCTGCTGCAGAGGCTGCTTCTCGGGTTCGCGCGGCGGCGCGGGCTCCCTCCGCTCGGCCGCCCACGACGACTCGGCGGCGGTGTCCAGCATGGGCGGCGGCGGCGGCGGCATGGCGTCGTCGTGGGAGCCGAAGATGTATTCGTTCAAGAAACTCCCCTCCCGCGGCGCCTGCTTGCCGCGGCCCGCCTCCGGCGCGGGCACTGGCGGCGGGGAGCGCGAGGGAGGCGGGACGTTCGCCGGCGGGGGCGGGGGCGGGGGCGGGAGCTGCGCGTCGTCCTCCTCCCTGCGCCGGCGCCGCGGCTGGTCGTCCTCCCCGGCGGCGTCGCCCTCGCCCTCGCCGTCCTCCTCCTCCATGATGGGCGCCTCCCCGGAGCGGGCCTTCCGGATGGGCGGCTGCAGCGGGATGTCGGGCGCGCTCATGGACCGCTGCAGCGGCGCGGGGGCCTCGCCCTCGCCGGCGCCCGGCGGCGGGGGCGGCGGGAGCACGGCGTCGAGCGGCGGCGGCGGGAGCGCCTTGAGCGCCGCCGCGGCCGCCGCCCCCTGGGCGCCGAGCGCGGCCGCGGCGGAGGCGGAGCGCGGCACGACGGCGGCGTCGTGGCGGTCGGCCTCCCCCGCGGCGTAGTCGGAGAGCGCGGCCCCGACGTTGCGCAGCGCCGCGGCGTGGCCCGCGTGCGCCCCCGCCAGCGCGTGGCGCGCCTGCACGGCCGCCCGCAGCAGATTCTTCCGGTCCCGGCACCGCGACGCCGCCCCGACCTCCGCGTCCTCCTTGGACGGGCCGCACCCCATCGCGGACTTCCCCTCTCCCTTCTCCGATCGCCCGAGGCCTCTGTCTGTTCCTCTCTCACCCTCTCCTCCGGTCGGCGCTTGGCGGGCTCGGGTCTGTGCGGTTTGGGTTTGCTTGGTGCGGGGGGTTTGCGGCGTGGCGACTGGCGAGTGAGGTCGTGCGGCCGTGCGGGGGATGATGGATGGGCAAGCGAATATGGTTTCGATTCGACGGGGGAGCTTTCTTTGGTATGGAGGGGGCGACGGGTGGATGCTTTTGTGCTTTGGAATAAAGCGGGGTGCGGAAAAGGAAAAGACTCTCTCTCTCTTCTCTCTCTTAGAACTTCCCTCTCTCCCTCGCGACCGTGTCGCCATCGCCGGATCAGCTTCGCCTTCGGTGGTGGAGGTCCACGCCGGCGGTCTTCCTCGCCCCCGAGATCTTCTGCACATCACAGACAAAAGCTCACCGTGCCAAAGGTTCCCTTTTTTTATTTTGGGCGTGCCAAAGGTTTCATTGAGCTCATATTTGTGTTCATGACTGAGCGAGGCTCTGCTGTGTGCTGAGTTGCCGACGATGCAGAGGCTCAGATTTTCTTTCCCATCAACGGAAGAAAGCAAACCGAAATGATATCGACCGAGGAGCTCCAACTCGATCCCGAGGCTTCTGGTTGGAATCACAACTCACTTCACCCATGCTACCATAGAGCTACACGACGACATGATAGGTTGATTCTTCAAGCAGAGGTTTCTCTGTAATAGTAATACAGCTAGATCGGTTTACGTTGTCGTCTTGTGATTGCGGTTTCGTTCTTTAGACTTTAGCTCTTTTTCTTTATCGTGCGTACAGTTAAATTTTTCTATATATCTGGATATATATTATATCTAGATGTATAAGTAGTAAAATATATGTATCTAGAAAAATCAAAACAACTAATAATTTAGAATGGAGATTTAGAATAGTAGGAGTAGGTTGATGCGTAGAGTATGTAATTCTTTTATCTGATAAAATGGTATAATTCTATTAAAACAGGTGGTTGAAATCTCACGTTACATGCTGTTTTGATGCCTCGAGGGTGCATGTAAAGAAGAAAAATAACATGCGTTGTTTAGAAAAAGAAAAACATTTCAGTCCTACGGAACGATGCTGCCAAATCTTACAGCAATGATGCAGCCAAATCGAAGTGGATTATGCATCAGCCTCGAGACAAAAGTGCCAGCAGAGAATTTTACTTCACTGGACCAGAGAGAGAGCGCCTTGTGGAACCTGCCAGAAAAGGAGATGCCTTGCTGGATTCTTCGGCTGGTGCTCCGCTTGCTGAGTTGGAAGACTAGCCTGCCTCTTCTTTCCTCTTTGCTTTTTTCCTTCTTCCTCCTTGTTTTCTTTTTCTTAAGTTGGAAGCAAGACGTGCCCACTGGCTAGTAAGCTAGGGGCAAGTGAAGACGATTGAGGAATAATAATTGTGTGCCCTGGGGCCTGAGCCGTACGTGGCCGTGGGCCTGGAGCTGTCTACACACTAAGAGAAAACTTTTTGTATGCTATTAATACAAACTTAAATTCTTAAGGTCTGTTTGCTTCGTGGCCTAGGGCGCCGTACCGTGCCTAAGGTGCGGTGACCGATTTGGCCGCCATACCTACGGCGCGGGATGTGCGACACGGTGTGGCGCCGTAGGCCAGAAACCAAACAGCCCTTTAATCTACCCCTGAGAAAACACGATTCCTGTGTATGCTACTGGATTTAAAAAATGTTACAGTCGTTGCTTCTGTTAGGCTGTCTCCGGCGATATCCCCTAAATCTCATCCTCTATATCCATCCTCCATATCAACTTCATTCTCTATACCAAATTTAACTCCAACGACATCCTCTATTTCCATCCTCTATACCCCACAATCTCAATTTTAATTCCTTTCTTCCAACTGCTCTTTCCCCAGCTGCAACCGCACACCGTTGCCGTCCCTCTCCAGCGCCGCCCGCGCGAGCCGGCGCCCGCCTCCCGCGCCCCGCCGCCCCCGCCCCTGCTCCCGCCGCTCCCCCGCCCCCGCCCCTGCTCCCGCCGCTCCGCCGCCCCCGCCCCGCCCCGCCGCTCCGCGCCCCGCCCCGCCCTCCGCTCCGCGCCCCGCCCCGCCCTCCGCTCCGCCCCGCCGCGCCCTCCCCTCCGCTCCGCCCCGCCCCGCCCTGCCCCGCCCTCCGCTCCGCCCCGCCCCGCCCTGCCCCGCCCCGCCCTCCCCTCCGCTCCGCCCCGCCCCGCCCTCCGCTCCGCCCCGCCGCCCCGCCCCGCCGCGCCGCTCCGCCGCGCCGCGCCCTCTCCTCCGCTCCGCCCCGCCCCGCCCCGCCCTCCCCTCCGCCCCGCCCCGCCGCGCCGCTCCGCCGCGCCGCGCCCTCCCCTCCGCTCCGCCCCGCCCCGCCCTCCCCTCCGCCCCGCCCTCCGCTCCGCTCCGCTCCGCCCCGCCGCGCCCTCCGCTCCGCCCCGCCGCTCCCTCCCCTCCGCTCCGCCCCGCCCTCCCCTCCGCTCCGCCCCGCCCCGCCGCTCCCCTCCGCCCCGCCGCGCCGCTCCCCTCCGCTCCGCTCCACCGCCCCTGCTCCCGCCGCCCGTCCGCCCCTCCCGTGCGGAAACCGGTGAAGATGCGGGCGTCAACGACCGGGATGGAGGAGGCTTCATCTGTGCGGGACGGAGAGGTGGCGCTCCATTTTACCGGACGGTATAGGGGATACCGATGGAGCGCTACCGGATGCTACAGTACCCGCTAAAATAGGGAACAGGCCGTTTTAGAGGACGCCGGTGGAGATAGCCTTAGCCTCCACCGTTAGGGAAGTACGAATTGCCAATACTGGCCCTGCTCAGCTGTCCCTTCGCATCCCTAAAATTAGGAAGATCCTAATTGCCACTGCCAGGAAATCCACGAGGAGGAGGAAATAGGCGGCTCGGCCAGCAGGAAGGGGCGGTGGCGCTGCACCTCAGATGATCAACTGCCCCGAAGCGTGACTACCGGAATCAAGTTCATATTGGCATGGAAGATATTAGAAATTATGGACAATGGCATGTAAAGAATATGAGTGGTTAATGGCAGATCAGGGGATAAAAGTTTTAGCTAATAGTATAGAGAAAAAGGGACCGGCCAGCTGCTACATTTGGGAGCAGAGCAAGCATGGTCGATTAGTAAAAGGGTGTTTAGATTCACGGACTAAAATTTTTTTAGTCCGGATTACATCGGATGTTTGGATGCCAAATAAAGCGATTAAACATAAGCTTATAAAACTAATTGCGTAAGCCGGTGCTAATTCAGGAGATGAATCTATTAAGTCTAATTAATCCATCATTAGCATATATTTACTGTAGCATAATATGGTCAAATCATGGACTAATTAGTCTTAATGGATTCATCTCACGAATTAGCCTCTATTTATGCAATTGGTTTTATAATTAGATTATATTTAACACTTCTAATGGGTATCTAAATATCCGATAGGATGGGTAAGCTAGTCCTAGGAAACCAAACAAGCTCTAACTTTTCATTTCAGGGAAACTAATGCAGATCGATAAGATGTCCGAACCGTATATAGGTAGGCGAAATTAGGAATGAGACTCCTCACTCCTTTAATATTGCTGCTGGTTACTAACGTGTGGATCCGACCCAACTGCTAAGAGCACTATGTCAAAATCAAAGAAACCGTATCCCAAAGTTAGATGCAAGGAGTAAGGACAGTTCCAACCTATTGCCTACAATCTTCTCTCCGACCCATGCTGTCTTCGATCTAGCATAGTTAGATGCAAGTAGCAGTGCCACCTCAGCAAGAAATCTAGCATAGAAACTGCCTCTCCGACCCATGCTGTCTTACGTGGGTCCCACACCTCTCTCACCCCCTCCTCCAATCTTCTCTCCGCAGAACCCCAACTCCAGCGGAGCGAGGTCATGGTCCCCTTTCTCTCTGTTATAGTAGCAAGCAGGCAACCAAATTCACCTTGTGATTTCCATCACCGAATCCACTGCCAGCATTAGCTTTTGCTTTGCTACTACTCCTAATCCAATACACTGAGCGGATCAATCCATGGAGGACAAGTGCTCCCGTCTTCTCCATTCAGTGCAAGCAGCCGGGCGACGGGTTCATATCGAGGGGCGTGCGGCTGCGGCGAGCGGCGGGGTCCGATCGAAGGCGCACGACGACAGCGGCGGCCTCGGACTCGGACAGCGGCTGCCGCGACGAGCCTCTCCAGATCGTCGGTGAATTGTTCCGTCACCACACCAAGCACAGCACAGATTATTACTCAATGATTGTTTGATGCATGGATTCAAGGGGAGAAATAAAGAGAGAGATGTGATTTGATCCTCGACCTCAAGATGAATCTGCTGTCCATCCAGGGGGCTGCGGACGCGCGGGCCGCAGCGGGAGCTCGTGCCGGCGTCCCCGCTCCCCTGTACGCCACAGATGCAGAGGACAAGTTCGCGAGAAGGGCGCGGCGGCGGCGGCGGCGGCCAAAGAGAGAACGATGATGTCGACTGCGAAGTCCGGGGGTAAAGGGTGCGGTAAGGTCGACGGCAGCCACGGAGGTGCGAGCGGTGTGAGCCAGGAGCTCAATGGCTGCTGCGGCGATGGTGTGGTGGTCCCAGTAAACTGCGTGGGGAAGAAACAGGAGAGCCATCCAACGCGCGCTCGGTCGAGTCTCCGTGCTTTGGATACCGAGTCGAAATCGGTTCGTGCATGCGATCCGGTTTTCTTAATTTTCATTCTCTCATTCGTGGTTCTACTACATTCGCGGCGCACAGGCAGCGAGAGGTAGATGTATGAGATCAACTTTGACTCTTTGGGGTCCTACAGACCAAGCGCAAATCTACATGGGGGTAGGGGGAGCTGACCCCCAAGCTCGGTGCGTGGACACAGGTCCGGCCATGGACGAAGGATGCAGGCGACGATGAGTGTTCTGCTTCCTTCCCGGACAGAGGTTGAAGAGGCCCTCATTAGGCGCTTGGGCCAGGTGAGCTACTAGAGAAAAGTAGATGCCCGTCACCAACAGTCTAACAAAGCCAACGCAAAGCACATCACTTGCCATGACAGGTTATGGTGTTGTAGTGTCTAGGAGTAACCAAACCACTATTGCGTAAAAGACTCGCAACAGATGTTGTGCTTGTGCCACTAAACTACAATGGCTCCCTGCCATGGCAACCTAGATAGGCTCCTCCTTTCTTCTTCAAATCCTCTAGCCTCACACCTCCCAAATCCCCTCAATCCCGCGTCCACCACTCATCGCCCCACCCGCTCTCATCTCTGATCTCTCCTCCCGGCCACCGATGGCCTTCGCCGCCGCCGCGGCCTCCACGGCCACCGCACTCGCGTCCGGCCGCCTCTCCGCCGCCTCCTCCGCGCGACCGCGCCGGGCCTCCTCGCGGCCGTCGTTCTCCCTGAGCGCGTCCCCGCGCGCGGTGGCCGCAAGGCGGCGCGCGGCGCCGGCGGCCCGCGCGGCGGTCTCGGTGCGCGCGGAGGCCAAGAAGAGCGTGCTGGTCGTCAACACCAACAGCGGCGGGCACGCCGTCATCGGGTTCTACGTCGCCAAGGAGCTGCTCGCCGCCGGGCACGCCGTCACCGTGCTCACCGTCGGGGACGAGGGCTCCGACAAGATGAAGAAGCCGCCCTTCTCCCGCTTCTCGGTAATAACCTCTGCTGCATTGGGGGCTGATTTCTCCTTGATTTCTTGTTAATTGATGAGTTCTTGATGGATTATATTCTTGGGGCAGGAACTGACGAGCGCCGGCGGGAAGACGGTGTGGGGCGACCCGGCGGACGTCGCTGCGGCCGTCGGCGGCGCGTCGTTCGACGTCGTGCTCGACAACAACGGCAAGGACCTCGACGCCGTCAAGTGAGTACGACTCCTCTGCTCCTCGGCTCCGCTGTTCACGACGCAGGAATGACACTCCCATGGTGACCGGCGATGTTTGGCTGTGCGTGCGCAGGCCGGTGGTGGACTGGGCGAAGTCGTCCGGCGTGGGGCAGTTCCTGTTCATCAGCAGCGCCGGCATCTACAAGCCGACCGAGGAGCCGCCGCACGTCGAGGGGGTAATAACGAGCCTCGATCACAGCTAGCAGAGTCCATGGATATTTTGTGACGACTGATAACAATGGCGGCTGCGGCGGCGGCGCGCAGGACGCTGTGAAGGAGAGCGCGGGGCACGTGGGCGTGGAGAAGTACATCGCGGAGCAGTTCGGCAGCTGGGCGTCGTTCCGGCCGCAGTACATGATCGGCTCCGGCAACAACAAGGACTGCGAGGAGTGGTTCTTCGACAGTAAGAACAGCAACCGACCCAGACCCATCCTCCGATCCGATCCCCTCTAGTTCTCTTCTCCGGAGACCGGCGACGATGATCTCACTCTCCGCCACCGCCGGCTGCAGGGATCGTGCGGGGGCGGCCGGTGCCGATCCCGGGCAACGGGATGCAGCTGACCAACATCGCGCACGTCCGGGACCTCTCCAGCATGCTGGCGCTCGCCGTGGAGAGCCCCGGCGCGGCGGCGGGGAGGATCTTCAACTGCGTCTCCGACCGCGCCGTGACGCTGGACGGCATGGCGAGGCTGTGCGCGGCGGCCGCGGGCGCCGCCGTGGAGATCGTCCACTACGACCCCGCCGCCGCCGGCGTCGACGCCAAGAAGGCCTTCCCCTTCCGCAACATGGTAAGGCGGGCAGCGTGCAGCTGCTGAAGCGCGCGGTTTCTTTCGTTCACCACGTGTCGGCGGGGGGAGACGGACAGTGCTGACGTGGCCGCCGCCTGAACAATTGCAGCATTTCTACGCGGAGCCCCGGGCGGCGAAGGAGGTGCTGGGGTGGGCGAGCACGACGAACCTGGCGGAGGACCTCAAGGAGCGCTACGCCGAGTACGCCGGCAGCGGCCGCGGCGACAAGGCCATGACCTTCGACCTCGACGACAAGATCCTCGCCGCCGTCGGGAAGGCGCCGGCCGGCGTCAGCGTGTAGGAAGCAGGGGACATTTTTGCGAAGGGCGTTACAGATAGTAGGTTACGAGAGGAACAGCATGATTTTTGCGATAAAAAAAAGAGGAAATAAAAGTTATGATGACTATGTACCTTTGCATCTCTGTTCTGACTTCTGAGACGAGCAAATAGAGGCTCATGAGATGGAGTACAACAACGGGGCGGTGGCGCAGTTGGTTAGCGCGTAGGTCTCATAGCTGAATGCGAGTGATCCTGTGAGGTCCAGAGTTCGAGCCTCTCTCCTCACCCCACGGAGCGATGACAGGATATGTGTGCTCTCGTGATTGGTTGGGTCCATCACAGCCGTCTGATTCCACAGACGACAAGACGCACATCTGAGCTCTCCTTTTTTTTTCCTTTCCTCTTTTTCCAGAAAAAGCAGAAAAATTCAGAAGCATTTTTTCAATCAAAATTTAATGTTCACTTCTGGAGATACACGCCCTCTCATTTTGGTACAATTTTGCAGCTCAAATCAATCCCACATAAAACGTCCAGCAAAATACATCCCCACTCTGGGAGCGTACAGAACAGCAATGCACCCAGGTCAACGAAACATATATTTTCATGCCAAGCGGCTCCTATCGCATGGTAAACAATTCCCCATCTCATACGGGACCTTTGAACATGGTACTGTTCCTAAAATTTTCACATTTCCAATACTTGTGTATTTGCACATGACATGCTCCCAAGAACACAACACCCTTTCTGAGGGTAAGCAGAGAAAGAGCAATTGACCAACAAGACAATCCATAACTTTCAATATTGTCATTACAAACGCACACTTCCATAACAAGGTGCAACACAGTATTTGTGTTAAAATGTTGAGTCAGGAGTAAAATAGCTGGTGACCGCGAGAACCAGCAACTTACAATTCCGACAATTCTCGGGTCGGTTGACGGCACAGAATAGAATGCGTCCTGAAATGATTGATGGGTGAACGAACAAACTACCGAGCATCAGAGAGCCCTCAGGTATGTCAGGTTCTGGAAGTTTAGTCCAAGCAAGGTAAAAGGGGGAGAGAGAAAAGCAGATGCCCCCTGATGCTTTAGGTGTCGTCATCTTTCGCTTCGGTCCACACAGCCACCACCATTGCTCCAGTTCTCAAGCCAGGCAGAGAAGCCTGTAACAAGGGCTTCTTGCATCCATGGATGACGACTCCGCTCTGCTGCCTCAGGAACTGTGAGCCAACTCCTCTGCCGGGTGCTCTGTTCAGGCCAGGAGGCCAGCTCTTCCTTCACATGCAGCGCAAAGACAGCAGCTCTGCACATACCTTCGGGTTGCTTGCTCTTGAAATCATAGAAGCCCAACAGTTTCTTATGCACATAACAAGTAGCATGATCAGTAAAATGTGCTGGCAGGATATATGAAAGGAAATAAGAGCTGTTTAGCAAGAGCATAAAAATATGGCGTAGAGAGTCAAAAGCCAAACAGAACAAATGAACAAAGTCCATTTATATATCTGCAGTGAATATCTATTAACTTGATGCAGGCACAAAGTTTGCCTAGACTTCCTAGGATACAGGACATGTAAAACTAACATGGGTGACCTTACCTTACAATTGCAAAATTTAAATTTTAACCTAGCTTGCATTTCTACACAAAAGTTGGTAAATGCTAAATAAATTCATCCACTACATACTTTTATTTGATATTATTCATGTTTTATTGGTTGCAGTGTGTTTGTGTACAAACATTTGCATTCTTTTATACACCAAACTATCAATAGCACCAACATATGGAAGTAACATAACCAGATGCAATTACGAGCAAACAAATGCTGATATAGTAGTAGACAACAGGACGTGATAGGAAGCATGGCTTAGGTCTACATTATGTTAACTGCAAAAGAATCCTAAATTAACCCACCATAACTCCTAAAATTGATGGTTACAGAATGCAATAACACTACTACCTCTAGCCAAATTAGATGTCATTCTACAATGTGTGCAGTAAAACTTTAAAACCTTTATCACTGCTGTACATCAAAGTATTCAGATTTCACATCAGAGTGATGTTCATCTAAACATTCAAAGGTACATATATATCACAATAACTTTATTGATTTTAGTGTCCTAGGCAACAAAAGATCAGATAAGAGTATATACACCAATAAGCTAAACTATGGATTATGAGGGCAAACTATTCTTTTAGACGAATGGCACAGTTCTTAAAGTCAAATGGTCCTAGTTTTTGCAAGTGTCAAATTACCAACTAAAGAACAAGTGGATGCAGGATGCTAGCATCATCAAATGGGAGACCAAAGTGGACATGTCCAGCTGTCCATTGAAAATTCATAGAGAATTCCTAAGACTTGATAGAGATTGATGCTTAACAATTAGCATGTTAGTGCTCTAGTATCAATAAAATTTTGTACTATGAAGAAAGTTCCAACAAATTAATAGTGTCAGAGGTCAAAGTTAAGACACTCAACTAATTTCAAAGTTCCCGACTAAGTCCAAAGTTCTATATTTCAGATTAAGTTCATGGACCAGATAAGGGTAAGGCATAGAGTACATGGATGTCTACAAATCTGGTGCTCCAAAAGGTGTCTCGGGCACAAATTGCCATAAAACAGGAATATGCCATATATCATACAAAAATACAGTTTGCCGTTTATGCCTTAGAAGGGACTGGAATTTTTCCAGGATACAATTAATATTTCATGTTTAGCACAAAAGTTTATGATAAAAGTGTTTTTTTTTGTGTGTGTGTTTGTGTTTTCTTTTGATATCTCACCACTAAATCTCCTCGAACTCCAGCTTCTTCGATAGCTTCTCGTGCAGCTGCCTCTTCAACAGTCTCATCATTCTCCCATCCTCCCTGCGGCAATAAAATGTATCAAACAAAAAGGCATTATGATGATAATGCGTCGGAGCACTCTTTGCTATATATGTGACAAATAATTAAATCTAGGTGACCGCTGCTTGGCCCCTGTTTTCTTAGTATCTAGTTAATCACATTAATACCTATCTTATACAAGTTATAGCACACAATGCACTTAGTAGTAGTTAATATATCAATGAGGACCTTACTGGTCTAATTGCTGCTCGACCTGGTGGTTAGCAGTGTTTTGGGTAGGTGTGGTCACCTTATGTTAAGAATGGGTGCGCATGTAATCTAAAGTGATAAGGGTGTGTGTGGTGTGTATGTTGCATGGCTATTTTAGCCTTCCCTCTATTCTTAATGCAATGATACGCAGCTCTCCTGCGTATTCAAGAGAAAATATATCAATGAGGAAATGACACCAGAAAAAGAAATCAACAGATTTGGTGAAAGAAAATTCTAGGGCCTAACTAATTTCCTATAAGCTATTTTCGTAAACCAATCACACAAAAAATGTACTCATATTCCATACATCATACTACGACAATTATGTGAATCTCTGTGAAATAGTTGTTTATATTTCACATTACCTTTGGAAACAGAAGACCAGGTCCACTTTGGGAGTTGATCATGAGAACTTCAACAAGTTTCTTTTGTTCATCTTTAATGTCTCTATATCTGAACGGTATGCACCTACATATACAAGGAAGAAGTATGAGGCAAATAAAACACATTGCAACATGCACACTCTTAAAAGAAACTGGGCCTACAACCACAAGACTCAAGATTACAGAGGTATCCAAATTATAGTAAACTTTATAATATGGATATTCTTGGTGCAGTGTAAGCATAGGCATATGCTTTCTATATACTGTAGAGATGCTGCCATTGATTACTTAATAGCAGTAGAAACTAGAAAGTTAAGACCTTTGTTTACAATTCTCAGTAGACTGCATATTTTTGTATCAAGGAGTAAAATGGGAGCAAATTTAATACAAGTAGAATCAACTAATTGGCTTTTCCAGTTAGCTTGGTGACATCAAGCAAATGCTGCAAGTGATTTACACTCTAAATGTAAGCCACTTGAAAGACATAAAAGTATGAAACAATGAAATATCCATATCATCAACAGGGAGCACTTATGTAGTAAACAACAGTAATATTTTGACCACACCAGATACCACTAATGGCCAGAAAGCAGTGAAGCAACAAGAAGAAAGATCAGCCACTCTATTTTACTAGTTTCTTGTGTATTGAGTCGTACTCACAGGATCAAGAATAACCTGCACATTACAGGGACCTTTTCTATGGTCGGACCTCATTTTTGTTTGCCATAGGGCTCATCTTGCACACCTATCTATGCCTTATAATCCAGAAAGGTACTTATATTTTCTGCTACTATTTCTTCATTGGAGAATATGAAAACACACGAACTTCCTTCACAAAATTTACAGCAGAAGAGAGCGATTCTGCACACACCTCTAATAAAGCCCACCAAGCAGGACTCTTAACATATAAGACTGAGCTTATGCTGTAACTTAAAGCTCAACTGACTGAACCTGGAACAAGCATCCCCAAGTGGAAACAGATGCCTATGCTAGCCAATGAACCTATCCAGCCTCTTCTCTACTTCCCATAATTGGCCCACAACCTTTGTTGATCTAGTACCAAACCAAAATTCATGGCAGATCCCTTTCCGACAGGCGCAATTTTGGGCCAAACAAAGATATGCCGAACCGCTTCCCCTGTCAACTACACTCACAATACCTTGTGATGTGATCACAGCCAGAGAAGAACAAAACGGTAAACAAGCGAATAAATGGGTCGACAACGCCAGGTGCCAAGAAAGGAACGCAATGACACGCAGAAGACCTACTGTTCATTGATTAAGGCAAACCTAATATGATTAATCAGCCAGAGAGACCGACCCTACTCCCAACAATAATCGCAGCCAAGCAAGGCCACATGTATCCAATCTACTCTAACTAAGAACCATCCAAGCCTAGCTAACCTTATAGCTGCCTAACCAAGCAACTGCAGCTTCCGGACTAACCCAATCAGATCGAATCGAAGGCAGAGAAATGATTCGCTTCTTTGGTGGTGGGGATGCGAGAAGGCAGAGGGGGGAGAGTGGTAGTGGGGGAGGTAGGGGTGCTCCCCCTACGGACGCACCCGGCCACAAGGCGACGGCCGTCCTCGTAGCGCTGCAGGTGCCGGCCCGTGCGGGCCACCAGATCGCACATGCCCGCCCGCCTCCACCTCTTTCTTCCTCCTCCGATCCCGCGGCGGGGCTCAGGCTGCCCCGAGCCAGGGCCCCCGCTGCTCAGGGGCCTCTTTCCTCTCGCGTCAGGACGGCGAGTGCCGGCCCGGCGGCTCGCGGCAATGCGGCAGAGGCGGGGCCGTCCGGCAGCGGGTGGCGGAGGCCGAGATGTTAGCGTGCGCCTCGCCGCGCCGTGGGGCGTGGGGCTTGCTCGTCCTTTGCTCTCTCCCCCCTCCCTCTCCCCTTTGCTTTCTTCTTTAGTACTACTATTTCTTTTGTTTAACTACTTTCGTGTAAGGATTTTTTTAGTTTGGTTTCTTTTTTAAAAAAATTAACTAATTTAAATAAAACCTTTTGATTTGTACTCGCAAATCCATTCTACTGAATATTTTTAAAAAAACTAGGATGTAGGTAAGAGAACTAGAGTTTGGAGGTAGGATTTATTTGTAGGAAAAAGTGTAATTTTCATCCCTCAAGTATTATAAAAGTATGAGATTCATCCTTCATATTTCATTTGGTGCAAATCAAATCTTTAACTAGTTAAAATGGTATATTTATCATCATTATCTTAGTTTAATAATGATTTAGTGCCATCTAATAGCGGTTTATGTCGTGCAATCATCTAACTTCCATGCTTAGCGATGTAATATGCTAAGTTGAAGATATAAAACTAAAAAATTTATGTAAATCCTCTAAATTGGCTACCATAAAAATTTTATCGGAAAAAACAGAATCGATTCACACTGAACTATTATAGCAATTAATTCAACATTAGATATAGTTAAGTAATGATTATTAAGATAATTATATAACCTAATATTATATGACACTAAATTATTGTTAAACTAAAGTGGGGATGATAAATGCATCGATTTAGTTAGTTAAGGGGTTAATTTGCACTAAAGGAAATATGAGGGATGAATATCACCTTTGCAATACTAGAGTGATGAAAAATATACTTTTTTCTTATTATTTGTATATTTGGGTGCAAGGAGATTGGCCACGAGAAGAAATGACTTGATAAAAGTGGTGCATGATCATGCCTGCTGTATGTACCTTGGTTGCCATGATTATTAACGGTAATGGAAGGTGACACGGTGTCACTACCTTTTGTAGCTGACGGCGATTGAGGCAGAGGCAAATGGACAAACCTGATAGGAGAGGAAGGAATGTTGCTGTTGCTGGGGTTGGGTGAGGTGGAAGGTTGGGGTTCCGTGGTGTTGGTTTTGTAGACTCAAAACGCAATCGGATCGGTTCAATCTCGACCTAAAATATTAAAATAAATCATTTTCTCATAGAAAAATATTGGATGGCCCTGAATTTTTCTGGCCCAATAGGTTACTTAACGGATCTGGAGATTATTCTTATATAGAAAAATATTGCATTTTTTAGTTGAACTTACATGCAAAATTCTCAGGTACAGTTTCACTTGACAACGGAGATGGAGTCATATCTAGTGAAATATCAACGAGAGGGAAAAGGAAAAGGAAAGATGAGAGAGGATGCGGATATAGGGAAACATACGGGGTTGACATGGATGATTAGATTTAGATCTTATAGTCAAAATCGAACTTACACAAAACCAAATCTAAGTTGGATCTAGCTTAATTATGAAAAATATACATGAACCTAGGGCCAGTTCATAATTTTCATACTATAGCATACTATTGTATAAATAACCGATTCAGATGACACCCCATAGAGTAGCTCTATATGCCGAGTTGGTCTAACTCTACTCCTTATGGCCGGTGTCTAGCATCGACTTTGGCGCACCATGAAGAGTAGGACGTCTGCATCTATAAATGAAAATAGTTACTCCATCTAACGTGCGAAGAAAAATGTGAAAGCGGACCAGTTAGATTCTGCCTATGTAGTATGCAAAACCTTATACGCAAAGCGGTTGACTTTGCGAGGCGTATGGTGGACATGTCAGTGGAGGCTGCTTCAATCCGTAAGCTAGCACATAGTGGACGCTCCCGTTTGTTTTCCCCCAATATCCCATTTTCTTCTGCAATTGCTTACATTTTCTGCTCAAGCAGGGGACTACCATGTGTGCTCAGGACTTCCACTTTTATTTATATATAGGTGGTTCACTTCTCAGGCTAGTAGATCCCTCAGCAAGAGCTAACTGAGGTCATGTGTCATCTGATCAGTGTGCCGTTCATGCCATTTGTCTGTTGCGCCGTTTGTGGTGTTCATGCTTGTTTAGCCTCCTGGATGGACGATCTCAGTTTCATCATATTGATGTGCACACAGTCACGAAACGCACATGCACCTGGGCCCAAACTGACTTTACTTGCTCTCAGCCCATATTCCAACCTTGCTCGGTGCACTCCCCTGGCCCAGCGTGTGTGAAACCTGATGTGGTCTCAAAGCCAAGAAGTCGGTCATTCCTATAGCTTGACTTGATTGTATACAAATTCAATATTAAATTAATCCCTTTTCCTCAAAAAAAAAATTCATCCCAAGGTAAGCTCTGTTGTGGCCTTTTATCTCCCATTCCTATCAACTCTGATCATAGGGAGAGAGATATGATGAAATTTAGAGAAGGATAGAGACGGGTGCTACCATCGCCACACATGTGCCCCTTCGGGCTGGACCCTTCCCCACGTCCTGCGCACCCCACCACTCCTGGTTCGCATATGTATATGCACGCCTTCACTTCTCAGGTAGCCCGCGTTATGCCCGTGCCACTCATGCCATTTGAGTGTTGTGCCATTGTGCCCTTCATGCTTCTCTCATCACAAACCGTTAGCTCCGTTTTCATCCTGTCATGTTTTTTCGCTAGCCCGTTCTTCTTGGTTTTTTGTTTTAATTTTGAATCTTTGTGTGCATGCACATAGAAGACACAAGTAGGTACCAGCTTGTTTTCCAAAGGCGCCACAAAAGATACTATTTGGTGTCTTGAGTTTTGCAACACAAAAGTCCTCTACGTCCTCCATGGATGCGAGCAGTTCCTCCATCTAGCGGGTAGCGCACAAACAAGGGGTGTGAGAGTAGATAGGCCAGCTAAGCAAAACCTTTTGCATAAATGAGGTGGCTGGAGATGTAAGGGTCCCTTTGGGAGAGCTCTATAACCCCATTCTATAAGAGTTTTTTTTACGGTGCACAGTACTGGTGTATACTACTGTTTGAAAAGGACTAGTATGTAAACATCGTACGATTAAGATTTATTTTATACTACTGAAATGTTGATCAGAAGTATGAGGTGGTATAAGAGTAATGTAAGAAAAATCATTAGTGATATCAGCTCCCTTTTATTTTTATTATTTTTCTCTTATCACTATTTTATTTTTCATTTCTTCCCTATCCATTCCGAGTCTCATCCATTCCCCTATCTCACGAGCTCCTACCAGACCCGGCGCCTAGAATTGTCCTGCCCCGCCCGACCGCTGGGGAGCAGGGGAGGCATCCGCGGCGGTGGATCGACACCCGTCCATCGCTCACCACCGTGGTTGCAGCGCGTGGCTCGCCCTATGATCCCTCCCCTGGGAGGAGGGATAGTAGGCGGCTGGCCCCCACAGCCCACGCTCGCTGGTGGTACTCAGGCTAATCACAATGGGGGGTTTCATATCCCTATTTCCAAGAATACCACATCAGCTTGGGGGATGAATGAAACACTATGCCTTAATGGAGAGTTTCATTTCACTGTTTCCAAAGCTAACCAGTGTAATTAAATACTAGTTGATCTATCGGTGCATGGGATCCCCCATGAAACAGCGGCGGTCACAGTGCTCGTTTTCACGCTATTTTCAACATCTTGGAAACGAGTTAGCAGAGTTTCATGGGGATGAAACTAGTTCCTTCTCTTCTCTCGTTAAATCAGTGCCACGTCATCAAAAATACTGATGTGTCATGGATTAATGCTATGAAACTTACCATAAAATCCCCACTGTGATTAGCCTCGTCTGTGTGCCGGATCAAGGCCCCGCTCGCTGCTCGACACCGGGGAGGCACCAAGTATTTGGCTCGGACCCTTTCCATGAAGCCGGCTGATGGGGGCTCGTCCGTGGTTGTGGAGCAGCGCACTGCTGGCCCCGTGCCCCCGGTCGTCAGATGGGACGCTCACCGCCCTAAGCCGCCTCAGATCTGCGTCGGACGGTTGCAGCTTGGGTGGCGGCTTGTTCCCCACAGCCGATGTTTGTGTCCAGATAGGGGGCCGCGCCCGACGCTCGACGACCGTAGATGGTGACGCGGTGGGAGCAGTGGCGGCGCAATGGAGCAATGGAGCTTCGCCCGCGATCGAGAGCGGGGAGGCGGCTTGGGGCCGCAGGCCAACGCGCAGAGGTGGATCGAAGAGGGTTAGTTCCGTAAAGCTCATTTTCCTTTTATGTGTTCTCATCATAGACTTATGGTGGTAAATAGATTGAACCCCTTGGACCATCGAGTGTTTCTGTCATGTGCTTTGATCCTTGAGGTTTCCCTGGTAGTTTCTGGAGACAGCCTTGTTTGGCGTTTGGTTCTGTAGGTAAGGTCTTGCTTGCTGGTGGTGGTCTGGGTCCCTAGGCTTGCAGGCTGTTGGTCCTGTGTGTGCGGCAATCCTGTGTAGCAGAGCTCAAGTTCCTTTGACTCGTGACTAGTGGATATCAGCTCCTTTTACACTATGTGCTTATTAGTAATGACCGTTAAAACATTCACAGGTCATGGACATGGGATTTGAACTTAAGGCATTGCGGACCCTCATCTCAGAGGAAACTCACCTTTGCAATCAGCTAAAGAAAGAGGTATTTCCTATCAGATATATAATGCAGAGCTCATAGGGTCAACATTAATGTTGAGCCATCATCCATCACTTTCTATTTTGTAGATTGCCATGATCAAGAAGCTGGAGGAGGATAGTTCCGACCTCGCTGGCCATGCCTGATGTGAAGCTGGAGGATTCTACTTGTGATGCTTTTCTTTTAAAACAACCCGTGGAACTCCCTTTACTCCCGGTTGATAGCACCAACCGGGACTAAAAGATCCTTTAATCTCGGTTGGTTGCTATTGGTAAGGACTAAATGGTGACTCTTTAGTCCCGATTAGTGATACGTACCGGGACTGAAAGTTAGTCCCCTGGCCGTTAGACCCGGGACTAAAGCTTTCATTGGTTCCGGGTCCAACGGCGTCCGGAACAAATGTGCAGGACCAAAGATCCTGTACTATTGAAGATACCTTATCAATTGAGCACAAATCCGTTTATATGGCTAATAATTGCATGAGTAACAATGCGGTGCTTCATTTCAATAGAAGCCATAAAATATTTAACATGGAGAATTACACAAACAGCTTGTGCTTCGTCAAAATCCATAGCACAATGGATGTACAATGAATATCACGCGTTCTCATCTAATCAGCTAAAGGATTCTATGAGTGTTTCATAAAAAAATAGGAATCCCGTTGTGAGACCTCGCAAATGGGTTTGCTCTGACAGATAGAGCAGCTCCTTTTAGGGGTGCTGTGGTTCAAGGAAACGAGACGCTCCACTACCGGACGCGGCTGATTTGCCGAGTGCCCCGAGCACTCGGCAAAGACGTAAAGGCACTCGGCAAACATTTTGCCGAGAGCCCCACTCGGCAAAGGGCTCCCGGGGAAGCCGGGGTCGGCAAAGGATACTTTGCCGAGAGCTTCTCCACGGGCTCTCGGCAAAATGTTTACCGAGAGCCAAAAGCGGCCCTCGGCAAAGAAAAGTAGCCGTCACGGCGCGCCACCGTGGACGGATCCTTTGCCGAGTGTCGCCGTCAGACTCTCGGCAAAGGACCGCGTCAACGCCCACCCTGGACGCCTTCTTTGCCGAGAGCCCGGTCAATAGCACTCGGCAAAGAGGGCATCCAGAGCTGCCTCCAGCGGCTCTCGGCAAAGAGGCAGGATTATATTATGCAGTAGCAGTTGGGTCTGAGAGTGCCTGGCGGACTGTCCGCCAGACCTGGCGGACTGTCCGCCAGGCACTCTCAGGCCTGATTGTTCCCGCGAAAACTAGTGACGTCAAGAATTAATCCAATGGGGCTCAAACTTTGTAGGTACATTCACTTTAGCCAAGTATATCACAAAGTACACAATGAACAATCAAAGTACATGCATTCAGTCTAGCTAAGTCTCAAATGCAAATAACTCCATCATCTATGCCGAAGGTGGCTAGTTGTTCTGGTTGGTCTGATTTGGAGAAATATACGGATCATTGGAGGCCGCCGACTGATTCTGCAACATATAGATGAAATGTATGAGTGAAACGACAAAATAAACGACATATTGAACATTGCATACTCACTGAAGTAGAAAACGGATCGGTGGGTGGTCTAGGTGGGGTGACGAAGGGAGGTGGCGGAGGTAGACCCGTCGCTGCGCCAAGACTCTGAATGTACGCGAACATGCTCGCCATCCTCTGTCGGTCAGCCTCCCGCTCGGCCTCCATCTCCGCCCTCATCCTTGCCTCCAACTCCATACGTTCTCTCCTCTCTTCTTGCAGCTGAGCCTGCAAAATTTTTACCCCAATTTTACAATAATACAAAAGCTAAGTTATGTAATATAATAGATAAAAAACGTATGAACAAGCAACAACCTGGAGTGCCTGGACTTGGCTCGTCGAACTGTCCGGACGAGGTCGGATGCCTGCGCTCGAGCTCGTTTGCCGTGCTTTTATCTGAGATAGAGTCGGAGTAGAAGAGGAGTCGATCGCGCCGTCGCAAATCCAGTACCGTCCATGCTTCTTTCCTCCTCCGACCTTCATGACAATTTCAGCGTCAAGATCCTCCTGGGTCGGATCGTACTCTTGGCCGTGCACCTCCCTCGCCATCGATGTGTACTCATTGAGGCGAGTATAGATGCTCGGGTTGCTGTACGCCTCGGGCCCGTCCTCCGCGTTGTAGCTGACGCTGGATGTCGCTTTACCCTTGTGGGATAGAGCATACGCCATGAATTTGTTGCACTGCTGCCCTCCATGTGCCGCCGACTGCGAGAAACAAGATGATGAGAAATCATGCATAGTTGAATAACCACAAACAAGTAAAGTCGCGTACCCATGCTTGGGCGTACTCGGTCAGGTTACGGTTGCCTTGGTGGTGTGGCACACCGGCCATAGTCAGACGGTGCTCACGACGCTCCTGGTGCACAGCGTTCCAGTCGTCGGATAACCACTTAGCAACTATCTGCTGCCAGCACTCAGGAAAGTGGGCACACCAATGAGGAACCATCTACATGACATCAAGTAGAAGACATATTAGTAGAGGACATTAAGCCAACTTAATGGTCAAATAAATCAAATTTTGGTATTTACCTGCAAGTACTGCTCCTCAGTCAACGTCATAGTTCTTGCTTGCGCCTTGGTGACCTTCTGTCCAAGGACGACGGCGTGGTAGTTGATGATTGACTGGAGGCGCTGCTCGTAGAACATGTCGGTAACAAGCTTTTTGCAGCGATACTCGGCAACCACATCCGCCTGCGCGTCCATCCCGGCCTGTAGTCTGTAGAAATCCTGCAATAAACACGATATCATTATTTCAATCATATTATCAAGGATGTGCAACGAATGCGATATATTGATCACTTACCCAAAGCTCGCCCTTCACTCGCTCAGCCAAGTTGGGCCACTGTCTGCCGGCAACATCCCGCATGTCGGGGACGGCCCGGTAGTGCTCCCACGTATAGGCCGGACATGGCTCTCCGGCCAACGTGACCAGGCCAGGGAAGTGATCCCTAACCAGAAGACCCAAGATGCCATTCACATGGCGTCTGTGAGCACCAACGGGCCTCTCCACAACTATCCAGTTCCTGCACAGGTGATTGATAAAAAATTTTATTTTCTACCACAAAATTGAAATTATACCGTAAACATGTACTGAAAACATGTAAATTTACTTACTTATCCCCTTGGGGAGCTATGATCGGGCGTTTTGCTTCAGGAATCGGTCGCTGGGGGAGACTCGCCGGACCTCGCTGGTAGACGGTTGACGAAGCAGAGGCCTCCGTGCCCTCCTCGTCCGCCTGCTCGTCGTCCCCTGGCCCCTCCTGGTGGACCACCTGGTCCGCCTGCTCGTCCTCCCCTCTGGGAGCGCCTGCTCCTCCTCCGGGTGCGCCTGCTCCTCCTCCTCCGGCGGCACCTCCTCCTCCGGGAGGCACCTCCTCCTCCGGGAGCGCATGCTCCTCCTCCGGCGGCGCCTGTGTCATCGCCCTCCTGCCACTCCCCCTCCTCCTCCTGTAAGACGGTCCCTCAGCCGCCCCGGACGTCGGCTCACTGCTCCCCCCCCGAAAACCTCTTGTGAAGGGCCGCTACACTCTTCTTCATCCCGCGGCCCACCATCTTTGGTGAATCCCCTGCAATTAAAAGAAAATTAATTAGTACAGATAAATATATAACACATACTTAGATAAATACATAAAGAAAATAGAATATAATTACATAATAATTATGTGGATGAAGAGAGATAGAGGAGCTTCATCCAAGATAAACACATAAACAAAACCGAGTTGTGTTATGTGGATGAATAGAGATAGAGGAGCTTCATCCAAGAGGTATAGGGGTTTTGGACAGCCTCCCACGGACATAAGACGATGGTCCCACGAAGAGATACTTTGGATGAAAGAAAAATGATCAGTTCTGCTGGCTGATCCCGATCTGTCCTGGCGGACTGTCCGCCATTCCTGGCGGACAGTCCGCCAGGACCTCTCAGCCAGCCAAAAAACCTTCTTTAATTCCAAGGGATTGATCCAAACTTTAAGATATCTTAGAGGGATGATTGGATGTATATGAGACAAAGCAGAAGACAACTAAAACACAGTTTTCAAGACAACATAAAAAAAGTTTACCACTTTATAGCAACAACCATAATTACGTAATAAGTACAGATAAATATATAATACATACTTATAGATAAATACATGAAGAAAATAGAACATCAATACGTAATAATATAGTCTTACATTGACTAAAAATATTCATCGTAGTCGGGATTAGCTGGATCATAGTCCTCATCATCACTATCAATCATGTCGTAACCAATAAGATCAGAAGACTCGGTGTCTTCATTTGCATTGTCTACTTGTAGTCGTTCTAGCATGTGTAAATCCTTAACGCTCTGCACCTCTTCCTCCTCCCCCGCATCATCAACTGCTTCAACTTCCATTTCGTTTGCCTCGGTTAATTCTATCTCGAATCGCCCTTGTAGCCCCTCTTCTTGAAAGAACTCTCCGTCATATATGTTTGGATCTAAGTTGTAATCATCATCGTTAGGGACAGGTACTCTACCGTGCGGTGATGTCTTGTACACAATATACCAACCCTTAAGATGCTCTTTGCTTTCACACGCATATGGGAGATAATAAACTTGTATAGCCTGTTGAGCAACAACATAGACATCGTCTATGGTCATGACTGAATCCTGTCGAATTTCGACTAGCCCAACATTAGAATGCGTCCGTCTCATTGCTTGAGGGTCAAACCAATGACATTTGAATATCACGGGATTAAGTCGTTTCGAACCATAGTAGCTGAGTTCGTATATTTCTTCAATTCTTCCATAATACTCAATCCCATCAAGGCCGGGAGTAAACACCCCAGAATTTGTGGTCTTTCGATTGGGTCGACAATCCTCATGACTGCTTGTACAAAAACGATATCCATTCACGTCATAACCAGAATATGACTTGACCTTATATCCAAAGCCACCGGCCACCTGTCTCAACTCGGCACTCAAGGTCGCATCGCTAACGCCCTGCAAGTTCAAGTACGATTGGACAAACTAAGTAAAAACAACTTAGAGTGAAAAGCTAAGTACGGGCTAGATTGGACCGTACCTTCTGTTTGAACCAAGAAATAAAATTGGGTGATCCATTTCCTGCACCTTGTTTGAGCAGGGTATCTAATTCCTGCTCCGTGATATCCCTTGATTGACGCCAGAATTCTTGAATAAATTGTTGCATGTACGGTGTCACCTCGTCAAGGTTGGTCAACACATACAGCATGATCCGACACCACTCTTGATGACTCAACCTCTTGGTGGTCGAACCACTTGCAGTTCCAAGCTGACCTTGAAAAAGGCTGAGTCTCGAGTCATTTTCGCTAGCATTGTAACGAGCCGGTGGATTATGCACACTAGGTAGGTTGTCACCATAGTATACTGATGTAAAGTTCGACACCTCCTCCAGAATGTATGCCTCGGCAATGGAACCCTCAATTTTGCTTTTATTTCCACATTTCTTTCGGATAACCTTTAGGCATCTTTCAATTGGATAGCACCACCGACCCTGCACGGGACCCCCCATTCGTGCCTCATACGGGAGATGCAATATCATATGCTCCATCGGATTAAAGAATCCAGGTGGAAAGATCTTCTCCAACTTACATAACAACACCGGTGCGATTCTTTCCAAGTCTGCAACTAAGGTCCGTGATAACTCCTTTGCACAAAGTGTGCGGAAGAAGTAGCTCAACTCTGCAAGTACCAGCCAGACATGCTCAGGGACATAACCTCGA